>NW_027397072.1:64652265-64670623 GCF_003265705.2 Callorhinus ursinus | reverse complement strand
TTCCTTCCTTCCTTCCTTCCTTCCTTCCTTCCTTCCTTCCTTCCTTTTGGAGGTGGGGGGTGGGGTGGGGGAGGAGCAGAGGGAGAGGAAGAGTGAGAATCTTAAGCAGACTCTGTGCTGCGTACAGGGCCCAATGGGGGGGCTTAATCTCATGACCTGAGCCAAAATCAAATGTAGGACGCTTACCCAGTTGAATCACCCAGGCACCCCTCCAAGTGGCCTTTTCTATATCATACTCAACTGCTGTCTTCTGTTACATTCTTTTGCCCTTTGCCCTTTTGCCCTACCTTCATTGTCCCCTTTGGTTTGAGGGTAATAAGTAATAAGTCCATGGTTGCAGACCCCAGGTTAACTGCAGAATCCTTTTTATTTCCCTACAGCCTGCCCATATGTTTGTATATTTTAACCCCTCTGAATTACTCTAATTTGACTATGACATTTGTTTCCTGTTTGGACTCTACTGAAATAGCAGTGAATTATCTGTAGACAAAGTCTAAATGGAGAGAGGAGGCATCATCTCATCACTGAGCAATGGTTTACTTTATCAAATATGACAAACTTCTTGCTTCAGAGCCCTCACACATACTATTATCCCTGTCTAAGACTCTCCCCCCCACCTGTTTGGCTAATTCATTGTCTGTCTATCTATCTATCTATCTATCTATCTATATCTATCTATCTATCTATCATCTATCTATCTATCATCTATCTATATCTTGGTCCTTTTAAAAATCTCACCTTGAATGCCAACTTCTAAGAGATGCCCTAAATGACTCCCCAAAACTAAATTATTTCCCTCTGCCATACCTTCTCATAATATGCTTTACTTTTCCTTAATTGTGTTCACCCATGTTATAAGTAATTTATCTTATATTGTCTTTGGCTATCTCTCACACTGGACTGTAGTTTCTAGGAAGGCTTTGAATAATTTGGGCTTAACACTTACCCTTCACAAGTGCTTTTGTTGAATATGTGAATAAAATATAGTTAGCCCAGCAAATTTCACTGTTACCCTTTCCCCCTGGGAAAGCCTATGACACATTTAAACTACGTATACTGCATGTTATTTTCTGTGCTTCTATAAACCTACACCCTTTCATGTGACCAATTATGCCATTGTCTACATGGACCTCTAGGTCTCATGTGAATGGTTTTACTTGTTTCCCAGAAGTTTGTCTATTTCAGGAAACATTTGGTGTAAGAAAGGAGGCAGAAACCTACCAAACAGATTGTTGATAATTGATAAATAATACATTATACAAAGTGGGAACAGCTGCATGGTAAATGTGGGACTGGTGCTGGGTTAAACTCAGTGAGTGGGCATTTACATTTTTCTGGGAAAAAGATCCACTGAATCCCCACTTTCCTTTTTACTTCTCTCCAAATAATTTCTAAGCAGAGACATTAGCAGACATGTATCTATAGTAAAAGGCTTCTCCTTAGAGAATCAGAGTGCCAGAAATTTTTAGGTTGTAAATTTGACAAAACTACAAGTTTTTATTTGCTGTGGGATTCTCTTTTTGGGAACATAATAACATTTCCTAAATGAGTAGTCTGGTTTAGATGGAGAGGAAAAAAATTGTTTAATCACTCCACAAATATTTGGAGATTGAGTAGCCAGTGGGAACTCCTCTTGATAATGCTTCATTTTTTTTCCGTCCCAAACTCCTTATAATGTGGATTTCAGTTTCTTTATAGTCTAAGACTTTGGGGGACATAGATGTGAATGAGAAAGGTGCCTCTAGGGATCCATAAGGCTATGTGTTTTTCTTCCTTTTCTTCCATATGTATTCCTCATTTCATCCATTCATAGTCCTCACGCCATTTCAGTTTCTCCCTTCATGGAACAAAATGTCCTGGCCCAGAGGATTCATCTCTTTCTCTTCTTGAAGGACTGCAGTCGGTGCAGTTTCTCTTGCCAGCTGTCACCTCATGCTGAGAAATCATGCAGCTAACTACCTTCTCCATGTCCTCACAATGCCGGAGACAGTCTTCCTGCATTGCACCAAATGCCACTGTGAAGAAAAAGAAAATCAATGAAAATCTTCCTGCATTTCAGTATGGGCTGGCTTTCTTCCTTTGTGAGAGATTTCAGGGATCAAGAGAAAACTATTTAGGTCCTCTCTGCCAATTTGCTAATTTTTCGAAATTCCTTTGTTAAAGACAATTTAATGTCATAAGCCCAGTTTTAAAACATTTTTCCCTGGGTGAGGTAACATATAGCATGTTGTTATTATTCACATTTCATTGTGGATAAGACTGCCAGATGCATTTTGAAAGCAGATTTCTTGAGGGACTGGGGGACAAGAAAACATGAGGACCCTGTTATCGAGCACAGAGAGGAGCAGAAAGGGGACATTCTTGCTCTCGATATAAGCATTATCTACTTTTGCCTAGACACATCCCTTATTTCAGTCTCAATCTGACCCAAAATTAGGACATTTTGTCAAGTATTGAAGGCATTCCAAATAAAATGATACACAATGAATTTTCTCTGACTTTGGTCAAGCCAGAGAACTATTTATTTCATTATTAACAATCTTCCAATATATAATGTATGTATGTATCACAGAACGAATATAAAAATGCATGCATTTTAGACTTGTTGTTACATTTTTTTTCTTAATTCAATATTATCCAAGGCAGTAGGATTTCTAGACCTGTAAGAACACAATAGTATGGGGCGCCTGGGTGGCTCAGTTGGTTAAGCGACTGCCTTCGGCTCAGGTTGTGATCCTGGAGTCCTGGAATCGAGTCCCACATCAGGCTCCTTGCTGAGCAGGAAGCCTGCTTCTCCCTTTGACCCTCCCCACTCTCATGTGCTCTCTCTCTCTCATTCTCGCTCTCTCAAATAACTAAATAAATCTTTAAAAAAAAAAAAGAACACAATAGTATGTGTTACTTTGTACCATTACCCTTCAGAGCATGCAAACAGGGAACATTTATTAAGCACTTCAAAATTTGTACCTCCATCTAGTGGTAACTGACAAAAATAACATGTTTTTAAATTGATTTTGTAGGCACTGGGAGAAGATAAATGGAAAAGTTCTTGACCAGCCAACATTCATTATCAATTCAGTTACGTTTTGGTAAGGAATGGAAGATGCAAAGCCTAGCTAGACATGGAGTAGGCAAAGGAAAGGCAAAGAATCTAACTCATGAAAGGTAGAGTAGGCTGCTATTTTTCAGGATAGAATAAGCCAGGGTTTCAAGCAGTATTTTTTTTTAAAGATATTATTTATTTATTTGAGAGAGAATGAGAGATAGAGAGCACGAGAAGGAAGAGGGTCAGAGGGAGAAGCAGACTCCCCGCTGAGCAGGGAGCCCGATGTGGGACTCGATCCCGGGACTCCAGGATCATGACCTGAACTGAAGGCAGTCGCTCAACCAACTGAGCCACCCACGCGCCCTCAAGCAGTATTTATGCAGAGGAAATATCACAGGACTAAAGGATGGGTGGTTTGTTTTGAAAAAGAGGGTCAAAGAATTACTCCCATTTGCTCTTTTGCATCATCTAATGGCCACCCTTCATCATGGCTCTCCAGAGTCAGTCTCCTTGATGACAAAGAATGTTTCCAAGAGAAGTTCTTTTGGGATATGAAAGAATCCCTTGGTTTCCTTAAGTGTCTCATTTGAAACCCCAGGAGAGGGAATCTCAATAAAATGTTACCTTAAACTGATAGGAGCAAAGGATATCTGTTACCAGACTCAAGCCACCAAGGAGAAATGCTTAGTTGAGAGGGCAACTTGTTAAAAATGCATAAGTTCCTTGTCCCAGATTTTCTCAGGACCCCTTCTTACATAAATTCTTTCCAGTGTTATTCCTGAGCAGAGTAACCTGAGATTATTTAATATGAGCAAGACAAACTGGTCCATTTTATCTTTTTTGTAATGTGATAAAGGATTGCTTAGGTTTTTCAAGTATCAAAGGGCTTTCATCTTACTAAGGGTGAGAGAAACTAGTAAGTCTAATGTCTCATTTATAGATTCACATTATTTATATAAAAATTCATGCTATCTATTGTTAGTTGCCTCAGTGCTGGAAAAATCTAATAAAGACCTTGTATATGCTGTTCCTTAGGCTTTGCCTGCATAAGGGACAATGACCTGAAAAACCCATTCTTCAAAGAATTTATCCCAAATGCCATGGACAACTAGAACAATTTATATTTTTTTATTTTTAAATTTCTGTTTTGAACCATAAGTGTTTTGATTTTATTTATTTTAGAGAGAAAGCAGGAGCGAGAGTATAAGCATGGGGAGGGGCAGAGGGGGAGGTAAAGGGGGGGGAAGGGGAGGGAGCGGGACAAGCAGACTCCCCACTGAGTGTGGGCCCGATGCAGGGCTTAATCCCAGGACCCCAAGATCCTGACCCAAGCAGAAACCAAGAGTTGGTCGTTCAATCACCTGAGCCACTGAGGCACCCCTGAATCATAAGTGTTTTGATTCTTGGCTTTAGAGTGTTTATTTAGCCACTCTGCAATAAAGTAGTGATAGTGATTATATCCTGATTTTCCTTTGAATAATATTTTATTCATTCATTTATTCATCCATTATTTCATTCATTTATTCTGGTTTGATTAAAAGAATTCCATCTGGATTCACATGGCTTTGGGCTTTAGTACATAGCTTTATTGTGTGTGCATTTATTTAACAAATGCTTATTTGTTGTTATGTATCATGTCTGGAATTAGGTATAGGGATGCAATCATAATTTTGGACTAGGTGAGAGGGACTCTGTAGGAGTTGTTTCTTCAAATATATTTATGCTAAGTGCCAAAGCTGTAGTACCCATGACATAATTAATATTTACTTCAGATGACTTTTTACCTTTCTTTTGGTTCTGGAAAGATTTCTGCAAGGAGCTAGCTTTCTTAGTTTTTGTAATTTATAACTTAACTCTCCCTGTAGGATTCTGCCTGCTGTGGAAGCATTACTCTCCTGTCAGCTCTTACGTGTCCAATTCTGTCCTACTGACGGTACACCGCACTGTCACAAAGAACACTCCTAGGTCTGGGCAATAGCCAAGTGGAATTGTTGGTGGAAGTTGTGGAGGGTGTGTGAGCACTTAGGCTAGGGTGTCCATATTACATCTGAGAAGCCACTGAGAGGCTGGGCAGAGCCTGGTTAGGAAGTAAAAGGCAAGAACTGCAGGACACCAGCGGGGGTGATCACAGCTCCCAGTGCTCTCAAACTGAGGATCATATGTAGGTAGGAGGCTAGGAGAGATTTTACTTGGCAGTCTCATAGTTCTATTTACAACTTTTAAATATTTAGCTATATATTATGTTGACTCCATTTATTCTCTTGCCCCCAGGCCTGCAAAGGTTTAGGATGGGCCAGATGGCTGCTTCCCATGTGCTGTCCCTGCTCTGCCCTGGCTCTGCTGGGTGCCACTGCCTCTTGCAGCTCTTCTGCAGTACTGCTCCTCGGGGCTACTCTGTCACTGCTTCTCTTGCACCAGGGCCTTTGCTGCTGATCCTCTTAAGAGGTGCTAAAACTCTCCGGGTGGGAAGGCTCTTTGGGAAGCCCACTTGCTCCAGGTTTGTTTTCAATGTTATCATCTCTCAGAGGTGAACCCAGGCAGTACTGCATGTGCTCTTATATTTGAAAGGGATATTGAGTGAAATACCTCTTTGTTTTTATATAGAGGCTTCACAGGACTCAGAGACAAGTCCAGTAGAGACAGTAGACAAATTCCTATGACAGAATATTAACCTGTGAGGAGATCAGGATTAAGTCATTTGTCTAAAGACATATAGAAATAAGTGACAGAACTATGTTTAAGTCCATGTTTCTGATTTCAAATCTAGGGCTCTGTATGAGGCTGGCACTTAGTTTCATTTTATCAGAATTTACTTCCTTTTGAATTATTCCTTAATTGTTTTATTCATGTTTATTTGCATTCTCTTAGGGGTATAAACATCTAAGGGCAAAGTCAGACATTGCCAGGGCACTGTATCTTCCAGAGCACATGGGATAGTGCTGAGAAAATAGTAGACACTCAGAATAAATTATGCTTAACATAAGTTTGGTCTTTGGGATACCAATATCATATAGCAAAGACAAAAAGTCTTCAGAATTATAAAAACCTGATTCAAGTCACTGCAACACCGCTTACTATTTCTGAGATCTTGAGCAAATTGCTTAATCTAAGACTTTGTTTCTTCATCTGTAAAATGGGCATAGTAAAAAAAAAATTACCTAATTGAATGACTATGATAACTCACTGATTAACATAGGTAAAACACAGAGAATATAACATTCTCTTAATAAATATGCTATCTAGCATCATCATTTTCTAATCAAATTTCAGAAATCACATGGCTTATAATATTTTGCCATCGTACTAAGGAGTCAATTTGGTCTAATAATCAGGAATAAGAACTCATTTTAAGACTGGTGTATGTGTTAGCAACTAGCTTTACCATTAACTCAATGACTGTTTTAATGATTTTGACAGCTGTAAATGGATTATTTCTTCACTAACATCAGTGATAAAAGCTTAGTAGATATCGAGGATTGTTGCATAGATTCCAGCAGTCATGAAGAGCTCAAGCATATTCATTTCTGGATATATGGTGGGCAAGGGACTGAAGTGGACTGAGCTGGCATGAACTGTAGAACTGGGTCATGCTCTTTTTGTTCTTAGTAAACTAATTCTCACAGTACAAAAAAAAATAGAACCATATTCTTCTCTGATCTAAATGCGAATCCTTATTTTCTATTTTTTAATATTTTATTTTATTTATATGAGAGAGAGAGAGAACACGTGTGTGAGAAGGGGGAGAAGCAGAGGGAAAGAGAAAGAATTTCAAGCCGACTCCGTGTTGAGCATGGAGCCTGACACGGGGCTTCATCCCATGACCCTGAGATCATGACCTAAGCCAAAATCAAGAGTCAGACGCTTAACCGACTGATTCAACCAGGCACCTCCTTATTTACTATTTTTTGAGGAAGACATTACAAAAGATTTTTTTTTAATCTATTTTATCACTTCATCATAACTCTAGAAATTAACACTGGTATGGTACCTCAGAGTCTTAAAAAGAAAGCACTGTTGAAAGAAAAATTGTCTTGCCTTTCTACTGTGTCATCTATATTAGATTTATTTGAAAGTTACCTGAGGACAGAAACCCTGTCTCTTTCCCTACTGTATACAGCTCAGGGCTAAATCCATGGTATGAAAACCATAGCAGGCAAATCTTCCCTCGGACCCCCCCTCCCGATCATGCTTGCTAAAGTAGAAATCCTTGTATTTGATACAGGCCACAAACAGGCCACCTGCCAGTTGAAGAAACCTATTTAAAGAATTGACTGCAGTTCCACATCTATCTTTCAGCTCCAGCTATAGATGGTTTATTGTGCAAAATAAAAGGCTTGGGTATTCAACTAAGAGAGAAAGTAGAAACTTCTTTGTTTGTTGACAGAAATAAAATGTGTCTTGTCATAGGTGTTGATATCACATATTAAATGTCCCTGCTGGGGAACATGGGCACCCTAGTGTGGTGTGCTATAAATATTGATGTGATCACCCTGAACTGGCAGGGCGCCTGGGAAGCCATGAGAGGTATAGATAAAGGATTTTCATAACGATGTGCTCAGTTACCCTCCCACCCTCCTTTTTTCTGCTTTGAAATCTATGCATCTCCAACTAATTTCTTCCCTGTTCAGTCTCCAAAAGTCCCGATATTCCAGGAATATGGTTGAATACCCTCCCTCTTTTCAAACAGAACACTGAATCCTTTTATCTTTTATGCTTTATATAGTTTTTACAACAATCCCTGCTTCCCCAGCTGGCTTCCTATCTGTGGAGTGAAGGGTTATCAGCTGCTGGTGAGGCAACATCCAGGCCATTTCAGCTGTAGGGGCAGAATTTTATGCTGTGATGTTATTTTCAGTTCAGGGGACACTTTGCAGTAATCGAGTTGACAAGTCTTTCTTAAAGTTACATGCTGACCGGAAGAAAATTGTTCTCTTTCTGAAGGCTGAGCAATTGCTGATGCTCACAGTGCAAAGTGCCAGGTATTTTGTGGCATACGTATTGTTGTTTTACTGTTTACTAAGCCTTGCCAACCACAAGACCTAGTCTGAATTGTGACCAGATTGAAGTCAAAGTAGAGACCTATCATTTTTTTTTTAAAGATTCATCTATTTGAGAGAGAGAGCATGGTGTGAGAGGCAGGGAGAGGGAGAGAGAATCCCAAGCAGACTCTGTGCTGAGCACAGAGCCCGACGCAAGGCTCAGTCTCAGGACCCTGAGATCATGGCCTGAGCCGAAACCAAGAGTCGGACACTCAACTGCCTGCACCACCTAGGCACCCCAAGGACCCATCATTTAATTATAAGGATATATTATTGCAGCAGACTGCATTGTGGACAGTTTCTGCAATGATACACTTTATTGTTTTTGTCCACCAAATATTTATTGAGCCTCCAGTGCATGTTAGGCCCTGTTCTAGGTATGTGAATATGGGGATGGGCAAGTAAGGCAGACAGACAAGCTCTTTGCTCTCAGTCACATTCTCATAACAGGATTTCCAAATAAGCAAATAAACAAGGAACACATCAGTTATGAGGACTATTTATTACATTAAAATAGAATGGGAGACTGGGTGGTTATAATAGATTGGGTAGTCAGCAGTAGTCTGAAGTGTAAATTTTTAAAAGCTACCAGCAGATTATAGATGGAGTAAGATACTGTTCCAGGCAGCACTGTTAGCTCATGCAAAGGTTTTAACGTAGAATGTATGGCATTTTGAAGAATGGTTTGGTCAATACCTTTGAATATTTTTCAGTATTAAATGATAAGAGAGGCAAAGCTGATTGAGGATATATAAAAAGAGAAAAGGGGAACTACAAAGAAACTTAGTAGAAGCAATTCTTTAAGGATATTTTACAAAAAATAACTTCAGGCTCTTCCAACAAAGGTCTGAACAACAAGGACCAAGAACAGATACTGAGATTCCCAGTCTTAGCTAAGATGAGGATTTTGTTGGTAAAAGTGACTCTGTGATGGGTCCTCTATCTCAAAAGGCTGTCTCAGCACCCTTAGTTTGGATGAAGTCTCTTTGCCTTGAGAAGCAATGACAATTCCCTTCTTTTGTTGTATCTGTTCTTACTGCTTGACATGGAATTTAATCAGTGTTGAATCCTCAGATTTTATAGATGATGTCAGTGAGTAAGCAAATGTGATAAATTTGCCTTCTTCCCGCAATTTGGAAATTAGACCAGCTGGAGAAGTATTTAGAATGTCTTGTCCAAATCTGTACCATTTTTGCCACTTTGAAGCCCTGAGAGAGAGAGAAAGAAAGTGGAGGAATGGCTTAAGGCAGAACAAGGCATTTGATTCAGAATATCACTTAAAATTGCTCTAGACCTTTATTTTTCAATATTTGGAAATGAACACCCTATGAGGAATGCCAATGAATTGTAGTAACTAGGTTAACTTGGTCAACTAGATGGATTTCCTTTTGTGATCTCATAAGTATGCTTATTCCAGGAAAACTAATGATTTCTTTTTGTAATGTAGAATGGAAGGACCATGGTTTAGATTATTCTCTTAAGGAAACATACAGTTAAAAATAGGTCATATTGACTAAATTTGTCTGGCTTTATGTATATAGGGGAGATTTGTGGCAATTTTTTTTGTTTGTTTAGTTGTTTTCCCTGAACATAATCTGTCACATTCTCCACCCCCCCCCCATTTCTTTATGGAGACTGACTGTTTTATTTAGGAAGGTTCTTTTTAGAAATGGTCTGAGAGATGCAAGTAGGCTTTTTTTGGTGGGAAAGTAGCTCAGAGAATTTTTTGTATTCAAGGTTTGATAATGACTACTAAAATAAAAAGTTCTTAAATTTAAATGACAATTGACAGCTTAAGAAAGATGGGTTGGATCCCTGTGCCTATCTTCAGAAGCTTAAAGTTAAAGAGATCAAATAATTCTGACTGAAAGCCATATTAAAGAGCCTGGCTAATGTGGGAAATAGATTATAGAGTCTGATCACAGGCTTTATGAAGAAATTGGATTTCATAGATATAATGTGAATTGCACAAAGCGATCTATTCAACAGGGGCAGGACCTGACAGTACTTAGAGATTTCATTTGAGGGTTTGAAATAAGGGTTTGAAAATACTGGGTATTTTAGTTTATTTTAAGTGACAGATGAAAGGGAGCAAGCTAAATATTTGATATTAAGGATTTTTTTATTGAATAAAATTATATTGCATTATTTTTAAAAAAACTTTGCCAAAACTATAGGGCTTTGAAATAATCCTATTCTTTTCCAGACATATTATTTCTGTTCTGGATTGGTGAGGCTGTAAACATTTGTGGATATTTCTGGTCCCTGCTGAGTTTTCATTGAAAAGAGAAGAATAAGCATTTTGATACTGATTATGTTCTTTCTCTTGGGCCTTCTGACCTTTCCAAAATAGAACTGTCAACTGAATTAAATCTTTTGTTGAATACTTCCTAGTGCAAGGGCCTATACTTGAAGAAACATGACAAAATGAGTAAAACAAGATTTCTGCTCTTAAGTTGTTCAGTGTAGAGGTAGAAGCATCCTTCTATTGCCTCCTGGTGATCACTATCTGAAATTTCTGTATCGCCTTAAATTCGACATGTCCCAGACTAAGTTTAATTCTCGCCTTGTTTAATGTTAGTGGTGAACCAACCCTTATCTTCCAAGCCTGAAGTACAAAGGAAGCCTCTTTCTTTACCCTTTCATCCTATTAATCATCAAGTTGTTTCAAATCTTTCCTCAATATGTCTTAAAACTGAGTTTTTATTCTCGTGTATTAGGGCATAATTTCTTTCCTGAATTATAGCAGTCATCTCCTAAATAATTTCTGTGCATATGTATATAAGTGTAAAATTATGAACTGTCATTCCTCGAAAGTATGTTCTTGTTGTAACTAACTTATTTAATTGTTCATTTGAAAAATAATGCTTGATTATGGTGAAAATTTAAATAGGAATATGAAAAAAGAATTATTCCAAGTTATTGAATGGTTAAAGATGTCTCATGTGGTGTCTCCAGGGCTTGATGCATACTTTTTCCTTTATTCTCACAATAACCCTATCAATTGAGTACTATTAGATCTGTGTTATAAAGTTTAACATATAGTATTTGAAGGTTTACTTTCTATGATAAAATATATTTTGTTTCTATGGAAATAGTTTTTATTTTTCTTAATTGGTTAAGTAAAATATTTGGCTCTTCTAGACAAATTCTCATGGATTGGTTGATTGAAAGTTAACTGAAATGCAAAGTCAGGCAACCTCTCATAGTGGGATGCCTTCAATAGATCTTTTACCTGATCAGGCCCATTATTTAGAAAGATACTCTGACAACATTTTATACAGTGCTTTACTGAATGTTTTACTACAAGGAAGGTATTCCCTAAGTTTTTATTTAAAAAATAAGGTGTGAAGACTAGTTGATATGCTGTTATATAGATCCGGAATAATGAGGATTGAGAGTGGAATTCATACGAGGAGAAGAGGTCAGATGTTATAGGTCCATAGAGATAAAGTGACCTGAATTTGGTGATAAAAGGAAGTTTCCAGTAGAACCTGGAACTTTAAGAGGAGTTAGGAAAAGAGTAATGTAATGGTACAGAAGGATGGCAATTCTCAAAGGGATGCTCAGATTGATCGAAGCTTTGGATATTTGAGTCTCATAATACTATAGTTTTGTCTCTTTTGTTAAATTTTAAATGATTATTCTTTCTCTTTTCAAGCAATTGATGCCAGTTTCTCCTAGTTCTCTCATACTTTATATATAATTTCCAGTCTTCATTTTACTATCAATATCTATTAAAGGAAAGTCTTTCACAAAGGTAGTTTAGACTTGCATACTTTTTTTATGGGCATTTACATTTTAAATCAACTTTTTGATTATGGAATTATATTAATGATATAGCAAATTATCACAAACTTAGCAGCTTAAAACAACACCTGTTACCTCAGAGAAGTCTGGGCACAGATTAACCAGGTCCTCTGCTTAGAGTATCGTAGGCTACAATCAAGGTGTTGTCCAGGGCTGGGTTCTTAGCTGGAGACTGAGCTGGGGAAATATCCAGTCCCCCCACTGTTTTAAAAGATGTTATTTATTTGAGAGAGAGAGAGAGAGAGTGCATGAGAAAAAGAGGGGTAGAGGGAGAGAGAGAATGAGAGAGATGGAGAGAGAGGGAGAGATTCTCCAGCAGACTCTGCACAGAGCCCTAGGTGGGGCTCAATCTCACAACCCCGAGATCATGACCTGAGCCGAAACCAAGAGTTGGACATACAACCAACTGAGCCACCTAGGCACCCTTCTACTTCCCCTTTTCCATGGTTGTTGGCACCATTTATTTTCTTGTAATTTTAAGTTTCATGGAAAAGCCAGCAAGGGAAGAAGTAGGTTAGCAAGATTGAGTCTTATATGATGTCACATAATCACGGGAGTGAAAGCCTATTGCTGTTGGTTAGAAGCAAAGCACAGGTCCTGCTTACACTCAATGGGAGGGAATTTTTACAAGCATATGACTACCAGAAGGCAGAGATCATGGGACTACCTTAATGTCTGTTTGCCACGGGGGAATGTAAGAATTGGTTCATAATGAAAATTTTCCTGTAATTTTAATTTATTTTCATATTGCTTCACAATGAACATATTGACTTTGGTTAATGAGGATCTAATGCTGTTACCAACTTTCTGCTGTTTTACTGTTGGCAAAATGTATACTACCATGAAATGTTGGCTCTATTTTTTTCTAGCTTTATTGAGATAATATTGGCATATAAGATTTGTAAGTTTAAGCAGTACAGTGTTATGATTTCATACACATATATATTGTGAAATAATTATCACAATAAAGTTATTTAACACATCCACTCCTTCACATAATTACCTTTTTTCCCCCGGGGATAACATTTAGAATCTACTGTGTTAACAACTTTTAAATAAATAACCCTAATCAGAATCACAATGCATTAGATCCCCAGAACTTATTCATTTTATAGCTGGAAGTGTGTACACTTACACCACCATCTCCTCATTTCCCCGTCCCCTCCAGTTCCTACCAACCACCATTCCACTTTCTATCTGGGAGTACCACTTTTCAGATTTGACATATAAATGAGTACATACCATGTTTGTCTGATTTATTTCACTTAGCATAATGCTCTCAAGGTTCATCCATGTTGTCACAAATAGCAGGTTTTCCCTTCTATTTTCATGGCTCAATAATATTCCATTATATGTATATACTCATTTTCTTTATCCATTCATCCTTTGATGGACATGGGTTGTTTCCATGTCTTGGCTATTGTAAATAATGCTGCAGTGGACACTGGAGTGCAGATATCTCTTGAAGACAGTGATTTCATTACCTCAGCATATATGCATGGAAGTGGGATTGCTATATCATATGGTAGTTCCATTTTTAATTTTTTGAGGAACCTCTATACTGTTTTCCATAGTGGCCTTACCAAGTTACATTCCCACCAACAGTGCACAATGGTTTCCTCTTTTCACATTTTTACCAACCTCTTGTTATCTTTTGTCTTTTTGATTAAAAGCTATTCCAAGGGGTGTTAAGTGATTTCTCATTGTGGGTTTGATTTACATTTCCCTGGTGGTTAGAGATGTTGAGCATCTTTTCATGTACTTGTCGGCCATTTGTATGTCTTCTTTGAAAAAATGTCTATTTAAATCCTTTGGCCATTTTTAAATTGGATTCTTTGTTTTTTTGCTGTTGAGTTGTAGGAGTTCCTTATATATTTTTGATATTAATCCCTTTTGAGATTGCAAATATTTTCTCCCTTTCCATAGATTACCTTTTCATTTAGCTGATTTTTTGTTGTTGTTGTTTTGTTTTGTTTTTTGCTGTGCAGAAGATTTTAGTTTGGTATTGTCCCACTTGTTTTTTTTTGCTTTTCTTGCTTGCACTTTTGGTGTCACATCCAAAAGTACCAAGGAGCTTTTTCTTGATTTCTTCTAGGAGTTTTATAGTTTGGGTCTTATATTTAAGCCTTCAATCAATATTGAGTTAATTTTTGTGACTAGTATAAGATAGGAGTCCAATTTCATTGTTTTGAACAATTTAGTTTTCCCAACAACATTTATATGAAGAGATTATCTTTTCTCCACTGAGTATTCTTGACTCCATTATCAAATATTAGTTGACCATATATGCATGTGTTTATTTCTGGTCTCTCCATTATGTTTCGTTGATCTATGTGTTTGTTTTGATTGCCAATACAGTACTGTTTGAGTACTATAGCTTTGTAATAAAATTTTAGAAATTAGGAGTTGTGATGCCTTCAACTTTGTTCTTTTTCATGATACATTGGCTATATTTGGGGTCTTTTGTGTTTCTGTACAAATTTTAAGATTATTTTTTCTGTTTCTGAGAAAGGTGCCATTGGAATTTTGGTAGGAATTGCATTGAATCTATAGATGGCTTTTGGTTGTATGGTCATTTTAACAATATTAATTCTTCTGATTCATGAGCATGAGGTATCTTTGCATTTATTTGTGTCTTCTTCAGTTTTCTTTCAACAATGTTTTAGAGTTTTCAACAAACAGATCTTTCACCTCTTTGGCTAAATTTATTACTAGATATTTTGAAGTTTTTGATATTATTGTAAACAGGATTTTTTTTTCAGATAGCTCCTTTTTAGTATATAGAAATGCAGCTGATTTTCAGATGTTGGTTTTGTATCCTGTAACTTTACTGAATTTTTTTTCTTAATTCTGTTTCTCAGTATTGTCTTTAGGGTTTTCTATATATAAGATTGTATCATCTGCAAACAAACATTTTAATTTTTTCTGATTATAATACCTTTTCTTTTTGCTCCTCTCTTCTCCTCTCCTCTCCTCTCCTCTCCTCTCCTCTCCTCTCCTCTCCTCTCCTTTTCCTTGACTAATTGTTCTGGCTAGGACTCCAGTTGAATTGAAATGGTGGGAGTGGGTAATTGTTCCTGATCTTAGAAGAAAAGCTTTCAAGTTTTCACCATTGAATATGATGTTAGCTGTGGGCTTGTCATATATGGTCTCTATTGTGTTGATATACATTCCTTCTATACACAATTTGTCAAGAATGTTATCATGAATGGATGTTGAATTTTGTCAAATACTTTTTCTGCATCTGTTGAGATGATCACATGATTTTAATCTCATTCATTTATCACACTTATTGATTTGTGTACATTGAATTATTCTTGCATCCCAGGGGTGAATTATACTTGATTCGTGGTGTTTGATCCACTTAAGGTGCTGTTGGATTCAGTTTGCTAGTATTTTGTTGAGAATTTTTGCATCTGCATTTATCAGGAATATTGGCATGGGAGGATGTTGCAAAGATGGCAGAGGAGTAGGGACCCTATTTCAACCAGTCCCCTTAATTGAGCTGGATATCTACCAGACCACTCTGAACACCCACGAAATCAGCCTGAGGTATAAGAAGATATATCTGGATCTCTACAAATAGAATATCCCCAGCAGTTGGTTTCAAGTTATGAAGCAGGGAGCAGTGATTCTGTGGGCAGATATTGGAAGATAATGCAAAGGGTAGGGAGGCTCCTGGATCCTGCGCCGCTGGAGCACAGAAGCCTCCAGCTCTGGGGACTGGGCACAGACTTGCAGACCAATAGCAGCAGGAAAGGACCTTAGGGCAGTCCCCCAGTCTGAAACCTGGAGCTGCGGGGGTGTGCGTGCAAACTGGGGGCAGCTGGCAGTTTTAGAGGCACCAAGGGCAGAGACATGCCTGGACCTGGAAATGAGGGCTGGGAGTGCTGCTGTGGAGCACACAACCCAGGATGCTGTGGTTTTTAGCAGCGCAGACAGAAACAGAGATAGTGTGGCCTGGAGAGCTCACCGGAGAACAGATTGCGATCTCTCTGTTCTGAGGCAGAGGTTTGGTCACTTCTGCTCTGACTCTTGGAAGAGATGCAGAAAGCCACCAAAGAACAAAAGCCCCCCCCAACCGGTTTTCACTGAGCCCATTCCCCCCTCCCCCACAGAGGGCAGGGCAACTCTGCCCAAACAGGGTTGCCTGAGTAACAGTGCGGCAGGCCCCTCCCCCCCAGAAGGCAGGCCAGAAGAACAAGAGGAAGACAACCCTAAGGTCCCTATAAAACAGGTAAATCTTGCTTGGGTTTTGTGGTCAATAATTTGGACTCTGTACATTCCCTCAACCACCCCTCAACAGAATGACTAAGAGGAGGAACCCCCAAATAGGAAAGACTTAGAGACTGTGACCTCTGCCACAGAACAAATGGATATGGATATAAGCAAGATGTCAGAAATAGACTTCAGAGTAACAGTTATGAAGACAATAGCTAGAATATGGAAAACGATTAACGGCAAACATAGATTCTCTAAGGGCCGAAATGAGAGCTGATTTGGCAGAACTTAAAAATGCTATCAATGAGATCCAATCTAACCTAGATACTCTTAACAGCTAGAATAAACAAGGCAGAACGAATTAGTGATCTAGAAGACAAACTGATAGAAAAGGAGGAATAGGAGGAGGCATGGAACAAACAGCTTAAAATCCATGAAAACAGAATGAGAGAAATAAATGATGCCATGAAATGTTCCAGTGTCAGAATTATTGGGATCCCTGAGGGGGTGGAGGGAGAGAGAGGACTAGAAGATATATTTGAGGAAATCATAGCTGAGAACTTCCCTAATCTGGGGAATGAAACAAGGATTCGTGTCCTAGAGGCGGAGAGGACCCCTCCCAAGATCAACGAAAACGGACCAATGCCCCAGCATGTAATAGTAAAACTCGCAGATCTTAGAACGAAGGAAACCATCTTAAGGGCAGTTAGGGGGAAGAGATTCCTTATGTACAGTGGGAGGAAAATTAGAATAACGTCAGACCTATCCACAGAGATCTGACAAGCCAAAAAGGGCTGGTAAAACATATTCAGGGTACTGAATGAGAAGAACATGCAGCCAAGAATACTTTATCTGACAAGGCTGTCATTTAGAATGAATGGAGAGATACAGAGCTTCCAGGACCAGCAGAAACTGAAAGAACATGTGCCCACTAAGCTGGTGCTGCAAGAAATATTAAGGGGGTTTCAATAAAAGGAGAAAGACCCCAAGAGTGATACAGAACATAAATTTAGAGAGACAATCTATAGATACAAGGACTTCACAGGCAACACGATGACAATAAATTCATATCTTTCAATAATCACTCTCAATGTGAATGGCCTAAATGCTCCCATAAAACAGCACAGGGTTGCAGATTGGATAAAAAGACAGGACCCATCCATATGCTGTCTACAAGAGACTCATTTTGAACCTAAAGATATATCCAGACTGAAAGTGAAGGGATGGAGAACCATCTTTCATGACAACAGACTGCAAAAGAAATCTGGGGTAGCAATTCTCATATCAGACAAAATAGATTTTAAACTAAAGACTATAGTTAGAGATACAGAAGGACACTATACCATTCTTTTTTTTTTTAATTTTTTATTGTTATGTTAATCACCATACATTACATCATTACTTTTTGATGTAGTGTTCCGTGATTCATTGTTTGTGCATAACACCCAGTGCTCCATGCAGAACATGCCCTCTTTAATACCTATCACCAGGCTAACCCATCTTCCCCCACCACTCCCCTCTAGAACCCTCACTTTGTTTTTCAGAGTCCATCGTCTCTCATGGTTCGTCTCCCTCTTTGATTTCCCCCCCTTCATTCTTCCCTTCCCGCTATCTTCTTCTCTTTTTTTTCTTAACATATATTGCATTATTTGTTTCAGAGGTAGAGATCTGTGATTCAACAGTCTTGCACAATTCACAACGCTCAGCATAGCACATACCCTCCGCAATGTCTATCACCCAGCTACCCCATCACACCCACTCCTCCCCCAAACCAGCAACCCTCAGTTTGTTTCCTGAAATTAAGAATTTCTCATATCAGTGAGGTCATATGATACATGTCTTTCTCTGATGGACTTATTTTGTCAGCATAACACCCTCCAGTTCCATCCACATCATTGCAAATGGCAAGATCTCATTCCTCTTGGGGGCTGCATAATATTCCATTGTGTATATATACCACCTCTTCTTTATCCATTCATCTGTGGATGGACATCTTGGCTCTTTCCACAGTTTGGCTATTGTGGACATTGCTGCTGTAAACATCGGGTGCACGTACCCCTTTGGATCCCTACATTTGTATCTTTGCGGTAAATACCCAGTAGTACAACTGATGTATCGTATGGTAGCTTTATTTTCAACTTTTTGAGGAAACTCCATACTGTTTTCCAGAGTGGTTGCACCAGGTTGCATTCCCACCAACAGTGTAGGAGGGTTCCCCTTTCTCCGAATCCCCGCCAACATC
>NW_027397072.1:64514089-64652255 GCF_003265705.2 Callorhinus ursinus | reverse complement strand
TGGCAGCCTCCCAGTCTTCGCCCGGGAGGAGCCGAGAACTTGGGGCCCCGCTCTTCGGTGCGCCCCGAGAAAAGCAGTCAATCACTCCCATCTCCCCGGCCTCCAGCTACACTCCATGCTCACCCGTCCTGTGACCGAGTGTTTCTATCTCTGGCACCCAACCCCGTGTGGAATCTCCAAACCCAGCAGATCCCTGCAGTGCACTCCTGCCCCACTCCTCCCGGGGGAGGAAGGGGAGCCTCCCCGGATCTGCCGCTTGTTGGGTCCCTGCTGGAGGAGCAGTGGTCCGACAGTCACCAATCACAGTTTATGGCAACCCCAGGCTGAGAGTCCACGCCTCAGCTCCGTCTCTGCAGCCGGCTTCCCCGCTCCGATACCTGGGAGCTCTGCCGCACTCAGGCACCCCTGGTCTTTCTGTGACCCCGAGGGTCCTGAGACCACACTGTCCCGCGAGGGTTCCACCCTCTGCTTAGCCACTGGAGGGACGTCCCTCAGCGTAGCTGACTTCTAAAAGTTCCGATTTTGTGCTCCGCGTTTCTATCACTTGCCAGAAGCGGCTGACGGAGGCCCCCTCCCCCGCCGTCTATCCTCCCGAATATCACCTCAGATTCACTTCTCCGCATGTCCTACCTTCCAGAAAGTGGTCGCTTTTCTGTTCAGAGAGTTGTTGCTATTCTTTTCCTCTATCTGCTGTTGTGTTCATAGGTGTTCAGAATAGTTTGACCCCTATCCAGCTGAATTCCTGAGACCGGACGAAATCCAGGTCTCCTACTCCTCCACCATCTTGCTCTGCCCTTCCACACTATATCATTCTGCAAGGGTCTATCCAACAAGAAGATCTAACGATTGTAAATATCTGCCCCCAACATGGGACAAGACAAATGCATAAGCCAGCTTTTAACAAAACCAAAGAGACATATTGATAATAATATGTTAATTGTAGAAGACCTCACCAAACCACTCTCAGCAATAGACAGATCATCTAAGCAGGAAATGAACAAAGAAACAAGAGCTTTGAATTCCAACCTGAAACAACAGAATACTCTTCTTGAGCATACATGGAACTTTCTCCGGAATAGACCACATACTGGGTCACAAATCATGTCTCAACCAATACCAAAAGATTGAGATTACTCCCTGCATATTCTCAGACCATTATGCTTTGAAATTGGAACTCAATCACAAGAAAAAGTTTGGCAGGAATTCAAACACTTGGAAGCTAAAGACCATCCTGCTCAAGAATGTGTGGGTCAACCAGGAAATCAAAGAAGAACTTAAACAATTCATGGAAACTAATGAGAATGAAAACACATTGGTCCAAAACCTATAGGATATGGCAAAGGCGGTCCTAAGGGGGAAATACATAGCCATCCAAGTCACACTCAAAAAAAACCAGAAAAATTCCAAATACACAAACTATCATATACACCTTAAAGAACTGGAGAATCAACAACAAATTAATCCTAACCCATGCATGAGAAGGGAAATAATTAAGATTAGAGCAGAGATCATGAATCAGAAACCAGAAATAACAGTAGAACACATCAATGAAAGTAGAAGCTGGTTCTTTGAAAGAATTAATAAGATCAATAAACCACTGGCCAGACTTATCCAAAAGAAAGGAGAAAGGACCCAAATTAATAAAATTGTGAATGAAAGGGGAGAGGTCATGACTACCACCAAGAAATAGAAACAATTATCAGAAATTATTATCAACAACTATATGCTAATAAATTAAGCAACCTGGAAGAAATGGGTGCCTTCCTGGAAACCTATAAACTACCAAGACTGAAACAGGAAGAAATTTATAACCTGAATAGACCAATAACCAGTAACGAGACTGAAGCATTGATCAAAAACGTCCCCAAAAACAAGAGTCCAGGACCTGATGGATTCCCTGGGGAATTCTACAAACATTCAAAGAAGAAATAATATCTATTCTCCCGAGGCTGTTTCAAAAAATAAAAACAGAATGAAAGCTTCCAGACTCATTCTATGAGGCCAGCATTACCTTGATCCCCAAACCAGGCAAAGACCCCATCAAAAAGGAGAATTTCAGATCGATATCCCTGATGAATATGGATGACAAAATTCTCAACAGGATCCTGGTTAGTGGGATCCAACAGTACATTTAAAAGGATCATCCACCACGACCAAGTGGGATTTATCCCCGGGATACAAGGGTGGTTCAACATTTGCCAATCAATTAATGTGATAGAACACATTAATGAGAGAGAAGTACCATATGGTCCTTTCAATTGATGCAGTAAAAGCATTTGAGAAAATACAGCATCCTTTCCTGATTAAAACTCTTAAGAGTATACGGATAGAGGGAACATTCCTCAAGTTCATAAAATCCATCTATGAAAAACCCACAGCAAATATTATTCTCAAATGGGAAAAGCTGAGAACCTTTCCCTTATAATCAGGAACACGACAAGGATTCCCACTCTCACCACTATTGTTTCAGCATAGTACTAGAAGTCCTAGCAACAGCAATCAGACAACAAAAAGAAATAAAAGGTATTCAAATTGGCAAAGAAGAAGTCAAACTCTCTTCACAGATGACATGATACTTTATGTGGGAAATCCTAAATATTCCACCCCTAAATTACTAGAACTCATACAACAATTCAGTAATGTGGCAGGATACAAAATCAATGTACAGAAATCAGTTGCTTTCAATGCACAGAAATCAGTTGCTTTCTTATACACTAACAACGCAACTGTAGAAAGAGAAATTAGAGAAATGATTCAATTTACAATAGGACCACAAACCATAAAATACCTTGGAATAAACCTAACCAAAGAGGTAAAGGATCTATACTCTAGAAACTATAGAAAACTCATGAAAGAAATTGAAGAAGATACAAAAAGATGGAAAAACATTCCTTGCTCATGGATAGGAAAAATAAACACTTTTACAATGTCTCTGCTACCCAGAGCAATCTATACCTTCAACGCCATCCTGATCAAAATTCCAATGACATTTTTCAAAGTGCTGGAACAAACAATCTTAAAATTTGTATGGAATCAGAAAAGACCCCCGAATCGCCAAGGAAATGTTGAAAAAGAAAAACCAAGCTGGGGGCATCACATTGCCCGATTTCAAGGTATATTACAAAGCAGTGATCACCAAGACAGCATGGTACTGGCATAAAAACAGACAGATAGACCAATGTAACAGAAGAGAGAACCCAGATATGGACCCTTAACCCTGTGATCAAATAATCTTTGACAAAGCAGGAAAAAAGACGGTCTCTTCAATAAATGGTGCTGAGAAAATTGGACAGCTATTTACAGAAGAATGAAACTCAACCATTTTCTTACACCATACACAAAGATAAACTCAAAATGGATGAAAGACCTCAATGGAGACAGGAATCCGTCAGAATCCTAGAGGAGAACATAGGCAGTAACCTCTTTGACATCGTCCACAGCAACTTTTTCCGAGACAAGTCTCCAAAGGCAAGGGAAACAAAAGCGAAAATGAACTTTTGGGACTTCAAGATAAAAAGCTTCTGCACAGCAAAGGAAACAGTCAACAAACAAAGAGGCAACCCACGGAATGGGAGAAGATATTTGCAAACGACATTACAGGCAAAGGGCTGATATCTAAGAGCTATAAAGAACTTCTGAAATTCAACACCCGAAAAACAAATAATCAAGTCAAAAATGGGTAGAAGACATGAACAGACATTTCTCCAAAGAAGATATACAAATGGCTAACAGAGACATGAAAAAATACTCATTATCATTAGCCATCAGGGAAATTCAAATCACAACCACATTGAGATGCCAACTTACACCAGTTAAAATGGCAAAAATTGACAAGGCAAGAAACAACAAATGTTGGAGAAGTTGTGGAGAAAGGGGAACTCTCTTACACTGTTGGTATGAATGCAAGTTAGTACAGCCACTTTGAAAAACAGTGTGGAGGTTCCTCAAAAAATTAAAAATAGAGCTACCCTATGACCCAGCAATTGCACTCCTGGATATTTACCCCAATGATACAGATGTAGTGAAAAGAAGGGCCATATAGACCCCAGTGTTCATAGCAGCAATGTTTACGATAGCCAAACTGTGGAAAGAGCCAAGATGTCCTTCAAGAGATGAATGGATAAAGAAGATGTGCTCCCTATATAAAAGGAATATTACTTAGCCATCAGAAAGGATGAATACCCAACTTTTGCATCAACATGGCTTGGAGTGGAGGAGATTATTCTAAGTGAAATAAGTCAAGCAGAGAAAGTCAGTTATCATATGGTTTCACTTATTTGTGGAATATAAGGAATAGCATGGAGGACATTAGGAGAAGGAGGGGGAACATGAAGCGGGGGTAGAGATCGGAGAGGGAGATGAACCATGAGAGACTATGGACTCTGAGAAACAAACTGAGGGTTTTAGAGGGGAGGGGATGGCGATGGGTTAGCCCAGTGATGGGTATTAAAAAGGGCACATATTGCATGGAACACTGGGTGTTATCTGCAAATAATGAATCATGGAACACTACATCAAAAACTAATGATGTACTGTGTGGTGACTAACATAACATAATAATAAAAAAGGGAATATTGGCATGTAGTCTTCTTGTATGTTCCTTTCTGGCATTGGTATTCAGGGAAATAATGCTAGCCTTGTAGAATGAGTTTGGGAGTGTTCGCTCCTCTTCAGTTTTCTTGTTAAAAGTTTGACAAGGATTGGTGTCAATTCATCTTTAAATGTTTAGAATTCACCAGTGAAATCATCTGCTCTTGGGATTATTTTTGTTGGCTGGTTTTTGTTTACTGTTTTAATCTCCTTACTCATTATTTGTCAGCTCAGATATCTAATTTTTCATGATTCAGTCTTGGTAGATTGTATTTTTCTAGGTATTCATCTGTTTCTTATAAGATATTCAGTTTATGAGCATATAATTGCTCATAGTAGTATATTATGATCCTTTGTATTTCTTTGGTGTTGGTTGTAGTGTCTCCATTTTCATTCCTGATTTGAGTATTCTCTCTTTTTTTCTTGATTAGTGTAGCTAAAAGTTTGTCAGTTTATCTTTCAAAAAAACAGCTTAGGTTTGTTGATCTTTTCTACTATTTTTCAGGTCTCGATTTTGTTTACTTTTGCTCTGATCTTTATTATTTCCTATATTGGACTAATTTTGTGTTTAGTTTATTCTTTTTTTTCTAGTTGCTCGGGGTATAAAGTTAGGTTACTTATTTGAAATCTCTTTTTTTTTTAAGTGTAGGCATTTCTGACTCTGAACTCTCTTCAAACTGCTTTTATTTTATGCCATAAGTTTTCATATGTTGTGAATCCATTTTCACCTGTAACAAGATATGCTTTGATTTCACTTTTGATTTCTTCTTTGATCTGTTGGTTGTGTAGAAGTGTGTTGTTTAATTTCCACACGTTTGTGAATTTTCCAGTTTTCTCCTGTTACTGATTTTTAGTTTTATAGTGTTGTGTTTGGAAAAGATCTTGATATGATTTCAGTCTTTTAGATTTGTTGAGGGTTGTTTTGTGACCTAACATACAATCTGCCCTGCAGAATGTTCTGCTTTCTTGAAAAGACTCTTCTATGGCTGTTAGGTGCAACGTTCTGTGCATGTCTATTAGATCTATTTGGTTTAACGTGATGTTTGAGTCCAGGGTTGCCTTATTGATTTTCTGTTTACATGATCGATTCATCCATTGTTGAAAGTGGGATATTGAAGCCCCCTACAATTATTGTATTGCTGTCTATCTCTCCCTTTAGATCTGCTAGTATTTGCTTTTTATATTTAGGTGCTCTGATGTTGGGTGCATGATGTTTACATTTGTTATATCTTCTTGATGAATTGACTCCTTTTCATTATATAATGACCTTATTTGCTTTTTTGTGATGGTTTTTAACTTAAAGTCTGTTTTGTGTGAGATAAGTTTAGCTTCCTCTGCTCACTTTTGTTTTCCATTTGCATGGAATATCTTTTTCTTTTGCTTCATTTTGAGCCTGTGTATATGTCCTTAATGGTGAAGTATAGGCAGCATATAGTTGGATCTTGTCTTCACATTTTTTAATTCATTCAGCTGCTCAAAGCCTTTTGTCTGGGTTAATTAATATATTAACATAAAAGTAATTGTTGATCGGGAAGGACTTACTAATGCCATCTCATTTTCTGTTTCCTAGTTTCCTTGTTCCTTTCTTCCTTTTTTGCTATCTGTCTTTGTGAATTGATGATTTCTCTAGTGATATGCTTTGATTCCCTTCTATTTTTCTTTTGGCTTTCAACTTTAGGTTTTTGGTTTGTGCTTACCATGAGACTTATATAAAACATCTTGTAGATAAAATAATCTATTTTAAGGTAATAACAACTGACCTGCAATTACATGAAAATTTTAACATTTTACTCTCTCCATATTTTACATTTTGATGTCCTGTTTACCTCTTTTTATATTGTTCATACATTAACAAATTGTTCCAGCTATATTTATTTCTAATAGTTTAATTCTTTAAGCCTTTTTATTATCATTAAAATACCACTGTATTACAGTATTAGAGCATTCTGAATTTGACTATATATGTACCTTTATGATTATGCTTAGTAGTTTTATTTTTGCATGTTAATAATTAGTATCCTTTCATTTTATCTTGAAGAACACCTTCCAGCACCTTGTAAGGCAGGTCTTATGGTGATGAACTTGGTCACCTTTTCTTTGTTTTGAAAAGTGTCTTTCATTCCTGAAAGACCAACTTTGCTGGGTAAAATATTCTTTGGCAGTTTTTTCTTTTAGCAGTTTGAATATATCCTCTTAACTCTCTCCTGGCCTTCTAGGTTTCTGCTGAGAAATCTACTGATAGGCTTATGGGGATTCCCTTATATATGAAAACTTTCTTCTCTTGCTGCTTTTTAAAATTCATACTTTGTCTCTGATTTTAGACCGTTTTATTTTAATGTTTTTGGAGAAGATTGTTTTGAGTTGAAATTTGAGGGCGATCTATTAGCTTCTTGAAATCAAAAGTCCAAATATGTCCCGGAATTTCAGAATTTCTCATTGTTTCTTTAAATAAGTTTTCTGCTCCTTTCTCCCTCTCTTCTCATACTGTGCCTCCAGTAATGTTTAGATTGTCTCTTTTAATGGTATTCTATAGTTAAAGTAGCCTCCCTTACCTCTTTTTAATTTTGTTTTACTTTTTGCTCCTGAGTGGATGATTTCATATGACCTGTCTTCTACTTCATTAATTCTTCTGCTTGATTGAGTGTTCTGCTAAAGCTATCTATTGAATTCTTCAGTTCATTCAATGTATTTTCAACTGTAGGATTTCTTTTCTTTTTTTTAATGGTTTCTGTTTCTTTGTTGAGCTTCTCTTTTGTTCATGTATTGTTTTCTTAATTTCATTTAGTTGTCCTATCTGTGTTTTCTTGTTGTTCATTGAATTTCTTTAAGAGGACTACTTTGAATTATTTTCAGGCACTTCATAGATTTCTGTTTCCTTCGGGTCACTCATTAGAGTTTAATTAGTTTCTTTTGGTGGAGTCATGTTTCCTTGATTATTCATGATCCTATAAGCCTTGCATTTGTGCCTGTATATTTGAGGAGGTAGGTACCTCCTCCAGTCTTTACTGATTGGCTTTGGCAGGCAAAGCCTTTCATAAGTCAGCCTGTCCAGAGATTCTGGGTAGGCCATTTGGTCATGTCTGTAGGTGGTCTTGTTGCTGATGTCCTTGGGTGGGCAGGTCTGGTGCCTGAGTCAGAAAGTAGGCAGTCCTTTTTTGTGTGTACAAAGAGACAAGCCTAGTGCCTGGGTCCATGTGGGTAGGCCTGGCACTGGAATCTGCTGTAGTGGGCCTGGGACCTGGATCTGTGTGGATCATGGTTCACAGGCCCAGCCAGGCCCTGGGCATGACTGCGGTGGCTTGGCATCTGGATCTGCAGAGACTGGTCCAGTAGTAGGATGGGCTGGGAGGCTGGGGTCAAGGGGCTGGCCTGGCCCTGGAATGAGCTTAGAGCTTGGGGCCATGGGAGTTGGCCTGTAACCTGGCTTAGGGGGCTGGCTTAGTGATTGAGTCTACAGAGACTAGACTGTCACTGGGGTGAGCTGGGAGCTGGGGTCCACAGGGTCTGGTCTGCAGTCTAGGTCCATGAGGTCTGGACTGGTAGTTTGGTGGGCTGGAGGTTTGGGTGTATGGTAGTCAGCCTGATGCTGGCCCACCTGGGGGCCTAGGCTCATGGGAGCTTGAGTCTACAGGAGCATCTTAGGACCATGGGAGCTCCCTGGGGCTGCCGGAGCTGGCAGGTACCACAGTGAGCTGGGGGCCTGGATTTATAGGAGCCTGATGGAAGCTACTAAGGCCATGGAGTTATCCTGTGCTGGGGTGGGCTGGTTCTGTGGTCTGTGGTGAGCTGGGTACTCAGTTTACTCTCCTTCCTTGGGGAGGTTGTCTCTCTGTGTGCTGGGCTGCTCTGGACTATGATGAGATTAGTGTAAATCAGTGTTTCCTACCCTCATTGATGATTCTTTTCTAATTTCTTTGCTTCACCCAGGTGCTGTAATCCCTCATCTGGAATCCTTGTCTCTTGTGAAGTAATTTTCACATTTGAGTAGTTGTTCAAATTGATATTTCTGGAGGAGAGGACAAGTTATAAGAGATTCCTGTGCTGCCATTTTTCTGCAGTTACTCTCCCTGTATTTTAGTTGTTCTTCTATCTTAGATATTAGTTCCAAACATAGTAAAAACAATTGAAAAAAAACCAACAAACTAGGAAACCAGAGCCAAAACAAGAGAAGCAAACAAGCAAGCAAACAAATATGACAGAATACTAAATGTCTAATGGCATAAATCTAACATTATTTGTTCATGTTTCACTTGCTCAGACTGGTCAGTGCATCCCAACTGTTCTGGCAAACATAAATTTAGGAATAGCTTTCTCAAGCTATTATGAAGGTTCAATCTAGGAACAAATGTATAGTTTCTAAAGGCAATAGGACCCACAGATGTATCTATCATCTCAATGTCTGTTGGTGCTTCCTCCAATCTCTAGTTTATTCACAGATATGTTTTTACGATAGCAACTTAGTCCATAGAGCAAAAGAAGCAAAAACATCCCTCAGAAAGATACGTATGTTCTCATTAGGTGTTTAATTTAAAAAATAAATTTATATTCTCTTTCCTTGCATTTGATTGCTGAGTAATTGAGTTGCATGGGGATATATTGTGAGTGAGAAGTGTGTGAGAACAATAGCAAATACTTTGGCATTTTGTTTTTAGCATTTGATTTATGCCTTCCATCCTCATAAAGATTTTTGTGGTGGTGAATTCAAAATTTCTAGTTGTGCTTTGATTAGGCTAGTTACATGAGCAAAATCAAGTTGTAAAGATTTTGTAGAAATGTTTACTACTTTGGTTTTGGTTAAGATTTTCTTTTGTTTGTTTGGAAGAAAGATCGTGAATCTTTAATTATCAACTTAAAATGCTATATACTAATCCATCAGTTAGGCATGCAACTCTCACTCCTTATATCAAGTTTAAATACAGTTTTTAGACCTAAAATATTTTAATTTGATCTTGGTATAGTCAAAGAATATGGACTTGTACAGAGAGCAGCCCTGGAAGAATTCTTTTTATTTAGAATCATCACACCAACAAATGAATTAGTTGGTCTGAACTTACATGTTTACTGACACGTGGTTTTCTAAACAGTCAACTTCTCTGTGTGTGGATGGGTAGAGATAGATAGATCGATAGATAGAAAGGATAAAAATTTTTTTAATAGTAAACATAGTTGTTTGGACAATATTTTCAATCCTTTCTTACTAAGGAATTGGTGATACTCTTAGCTGCATCAGGTCCAGAGAAATGTTTCTCTCGTGATTCTGTTCCAGTTTTTTGATAGCCTGATGTATCATCCCATGTAAGTTTTTTGAGTTTCACCCTGATAGAGGTTAGGTTGAGAAAGCTATTGCAGATTGCTTTCTTTCTGAAGTTTCTCAACTGGGAACATGGCTCTACCTACTATTATGTCTATTTTTTTTTTTTTTTACAGGTGTGAGAATTTGGAAGTTAGAGTTTTCTCTCCTCCAGTATATGTTTGACAAAGGCTATGGCTGCCTAAAAAGTAATCATTTCTCTGTGCCATTTAGACACATATTTCAGGTTACAGATCTTGCTCTCTGGTTGTTTTGGGAAAAGGAATGACCTCTAGGTTGAGTGTTCTGAAAACAGTGGGCTGCAATAATCATGAAACATTCAGTTCAGTTTCCTTCCAGGTTTAGTATTAAATTACCAGGATTTTGCTGTTTATCTGGTTCATTTCAGTGTGTGTGTGAGATGGCATCTATAGAGATTTGTAAGCTTTTCAAACCAAAGAGCTAAAAGTATCTTTATTAAATAAGTGCTATGAAATGAGGCAGTGTGAAAATAAGATCTGAGATTTTGAATATCTGTACCAGAATTCATTCCTTCTTCATACTCAGTTCTTGACCCTATGCCTAGATCCTCATTCTTCCTCTCTACATGGTACATGTGTTATTTTAAATTAAGCAATATATTTTGGAAGAGAGAGGCCATATTGGCTCCCTAGTGAGTCAAACATAGGATAATGACAATTAACAATCCTTGATCTATGGAATACCACTTAATGTACAATAGACCAGGAAAGTAGTTCAATGCCTTAATTTTCCTCTTTTGAATAGTGGCTTGGCCTCATGGGCCATAAAACCTGCAATAGGAAATTTCAACTCTAATGATAAAGAAGAGAAATAGAATAATAATGAGATACAGATAAAAATCTTGGCTATTTTAGCTAGGATACCATACATGTTCTTCCAAATGTTCATACTTTGCAAGGATTATACTCTATATGGAACTTACACTGGATGCTTTTAGTGATATAGAATGCATCCTGAGGTTAAATGTGAAACTGTGGTAATAGCATAGCAGAATTAGTTATTAACATTAATTGAGCTCTTGCTCTCTACTGTGAGGCACACAGTACAAAAGAAACAGAAAGTCAAATGCGGGCTTCCTTGCAAACTAATTATCTACTGGGGTGATAAAACTCCTAAAAAGGGGCACCCAGTCCTGGATTTTCATGCCTCTACACTAAAAGGGCTAATTTTATTAAGCTCTGTATTTGTGTAACACTTTGAAATGTATAATCTATTCTCACATGTGTTATCTGTTAAGATCTCTTAGGATATTGTGAAAACTAAAGTGTAAGGTGAAAGAGCATGAATTTTGGTTTCAGATAGAGCTGGTTCTAAATTCTGGTCTGCCTCTTCTCTTGAAGATTTAAGCATCTCTGTGCCTTAGTTACCTCATTTATGCAGCAAGGCTAATAACGTCTTTTGGTGCTGCTTTGAGACTTAAAGGAAATGATATGTAATGTTCCTTGTGGGATGGTGACCATGTAGTAGGTGCCAATAAATATGTGCTCCTCTCTTATCCTGATTTTGCAGATGAGAAAACTGAAGCCCTTGGTTAGGAATAAGTCCTAGGTCTCTGAAATAAAATTAAGGCTCTGTTTATTATAACACACTGCTGGGGTTATCATCTGTTCTCAAAGCTCACCATAAAGGACATATTAATTCCATGCTTATGCTAAGGATTTATTAATTCTTATTGTTTCTTCTCTAGAGATTTTGTATCATTGCACTCCCTTAGGTTTGATAAAGGTTACTTTTTAGATAGAAGAAAAAAATGTGTCTATTGTCCCCATCCACAGTCAGCTTTTTGGCACTTGATAAAATGTTTGATCCTTTTAGAAATGCTATGAGCCCCACAAATTTCATTGTATCTTCCATATCGTATACATAATTCATAAGTTTTATTGTCCTTTCTTTATTGTGTGTCAAAGAGGGTTGGTCGGGAATGACAGACACTAGATAAAAATATGAAATCAATGGGAAGATGGTGGGACCTTACAAGGGTCAGGCAGAGAAAACAATAACGAGAAAAACATATGGGCATGTATATTGGCCAGGGCCATGGATGTGCCTCAAGTATTCCAAGAAACACATCAGCCTAGTGGAAGATGTGGAGCTAGCAATTCATAGAGGAAGTGTAGGCATATTCCCTAATTTGATTTTTTTTTTTTTACTATTTCTTAAGAAGACCCAAGGCATTATAGATATTGAAGCATATTTATTGCCCTCATAGGGAGTTTTAAAAAATTTAATATTAGCCTTACATAACCTTATTACCTTTTCCAAGTATGTTTTGTGTTAATATATTGACTGCCTTTTCCTGGGTATGTTTGGTACAGATACATTGAGTAACACTGAGATGAGATAATTATAAGGACTCTAGGTTTCAAGAAGATGGTGTGTATCTCTAAAGTTATAGAAAAATGATCACTTCTGTTCATGACTAATTAGTGTATATGGAAACTTGAAAGAAAAAAAAATTCTAGAAATGAATTTGTCTTCCTACATAGGGTCAGTTAGAAGGGATACTTTCCATCTCCAGATATTTCCTTTAGATCGCATATAAGACTTTTTTCAAATACAGCACAGCAATACCTAGTTTTCCATTGGATTTTAAGTGAACACAAGTCAGGGAGTTACTGAAGAACAAACAGATTTTTCTCCTTTAAGTAAATATGACGTCCATTGTTTTGGCTTATCTTCATAATTGTAGGCCATGTTTGAATCTCATCTTTTCCAGCCATCCTAGAGAGAAGTGATGCCTATATTTTTGAAGGTTCAGTACTACCCTTAGGTATAACCACTATTGTTAGTATTGCTGCTGTTTTTATATGTTTCTTACATCTCTCACTGTACTAAAAGCTCCATAGGGCAGAGTTTACAGATCAACCGCCATCATCTTCCTTATAGGATAAAATTCCTACTCTGGGTTCAAATATGTATTTATTGATGCCTGGGTGGCTCAGTCAGTTAAACGTCTGCCTTCGACTCAGGTCATGATTCCAGGGTCCTGGAATCGAGTCCCATATCAGTCTCTCTGCTCAGCGGGGAACCTGCTTCTCCCCCTGCTGTGCTTTCTCTCTCTGACAAATAAATAAATAAAATCTTAAAAACAAAAACAAATATGTATTTACTTGAAGATACCTAATACCATTAACCATACCTTTATGGTTAGTGTTGCAGATGCTGCATCAGAAATTGTAATATATATGTATTTTTATTAATTTATTAAATCTTCACAATGATACTATAAGATAACTACCTTTACTATTATTTTTTTTTAAAGAGGAAACAAACTAGGATTAAAGAAAAAAATGAAGTGATTTGCCAAGGTCATAAAGTCAGAGTATCTGTGACAGAGTTTCGAACATGTATGTTTTGTTTAGGAATTTCATCCCACTAAAGCTTAAGATTAAAGTTCACTAAAGATTTTAATACAAAAACAAAAAGAGAAGCACAATCATTTGTGCCAAGCTTGTCAAGATGGTTTATGGACCCCAGCCTCCCAACATTCCTCAGGCAACTTGAGTATGAGAAATATCCAGAAATTGAAACATTTTAAGAATAGCCTCTTGTTACAGATTGTATGCATATACTATAAATACTGCAAATTTGAATTATGCTTCATACAATGAGAGAGATGGATTCTCTGCTTATTATTATGCTTGAAGTTGGAATATTTTAGATCAGCTGTAGACCAACTTTTAAAGGACGAAAAGGTTGTGTTCAATATACTTTTTTGTAGAATCAGGTCAAATTTACTGGGGTATGGCCTGACCTATGTGAGCCCCTCCAAAATTTTTTTTAGTCTAGTCATATGTTCCAGTGGAAGCCCTTATTCAGATCTGATTTCTGAACAAATGTCAATCAAAGCTGGTCCTCTGGGGTTTAGGATTATGTCACCTGTCTTAGATCTGGTAGCAGGGTCGAATTGTTAACTCTGATTTTGTTCCCATGTCCCTTTTGCTATCAGGATATATCGTGGTACATCTGGAACTGATTTCCCTAGGAAAGGATTTTAGATGTGGACATGGGAAATGAAAACTAAAGCACAGTGTGAGATTTGCCAAGGGTGTAAACAGCCGGGTTGTTTTAGAGCAAAACTGCTGTCCAAAAGGGTTTACTAAAGGAATAAGATGAACAATAGTTCTAGGGTATAGAAGTCAGAGTGGGTAATCTAAAGCAAAGGGGTAAGCACATGAGAAGATCTGTGTTAGAGAAGTCCAGGACTAGGGGACTAAGATGAGAGCCAGAGAGGGTCAAGGCAAGAATGATCTTTGGGGGCCTAGGACTTGTTCTGAGATGAGTCAGAAAATGCCATTGGCAAAGCTTGCTATTTTAAGAGCTTCTGTCACTCTTCATATAGTTTCTGCTTTTCTTTTTTAAAGTAGCCATCTTTACTAGTTGTCTCTGTTATCTTATTTACTTATTCAAAATATATCCATGTGATGACTTCCATCAGTTATTCATCCATTTAGCAGAGGGGATACAGTACCATTCATAAGGGAATTTTCAGTCAAGTGGGGAAGAAACAGGAATCAAATAATCATACATAATAGAATTCAAGCAGTTGAATATAATTTTGAAAACTTGCATAAAGGAAAAGAACATAGAAGATCTCCATGGGTAAGAATCATGGAAGATGAGACTGAAGGTGAGATATTAACCACCTATAAGATGGAGTATGTACCTCAGACAAAGGAAACAGGAAAGCCATGGCATATTTGAGGAGCAAAGAGAAGTCTGGTGTCCCTGGGGCATAGCAAGGGATAAGCGAGTGGCATTTGAAAAGATTGGAAAGGTGAACAGGGACCAATAACTACATAAGGAAAACAATTAAAGTGATAGCAACTAGCACTTATAGAGTACTTAATGTGTGCCAAGTACTCTTCTAAGTTCTCATGATGTATCCATATCTCTATTTATTATCTATCTATCTATCATCTATCTATCTATCTATCTATCTATCATCTATCCATCTATATATCGGTATGTCTATATATATGAATGTCTCCATATATGAATATCTATATCTATATGGATATAGATATAGATATATATGCACTTAATAAAACAAATCTATAAGGCAGATATTACTACTATTATCCTAGTTTCCAGATGAAACATCTGAGGCTCAGGTAACTTAACAACTCCTCAATTCATCCAGCTAGGAAAGAGTAAAACCAAAATCTGAATCTGGGCCATTTAGCTATGTCCATAACTGTTAGTCATGAATGCCTTTATATAGTACCTGTAGACTATATTAGTGTTTAAACATAATACTAAAAGCAGTGAGGTGTTAATAGCAAAGTGGGATAATCATGGTTCATGATAAAAGATAATTTGGGCTAGTGGATGGAGAATGACACTAACTAGCAGGCTGTTGGAGTAAGTAGAATACTCTGCTATCTTACACACTCTTAAATTTCCTTATCACCTGATTGAATGGGAGCTTTGAGATCAGCTGATTATCCACCGCAACTGTTCATCCAAGAGGATGCTGAGGTCTAGAGCTGTTTTCTCTGAGTCACAATTTTATGCTGCTGCTCTTCTCGTATAACTGTAAGCAGTAGGATTGGCACATTATTCAATATTTCAATATTTCTTACTGCAGGCAGAGTAGTTGCCAGTAAGATTCAGGTCAATTTTATCAGGCATTCTTTCCTGAAATCAGCAGACACTTACATACTCAGACTAATTTTGACTGAATTTTAACTCTGTGGTATAGACAGGGGCTCAAGAAAGTGTAAATTCAAGAGGTAATAATAGTATTTTAACATTTACCTAACACTTTCTATGTGTGCTAAGAATATAGTTTTGAAAAACATCTAAACCATTTCATATGTCAAGAATATTCTATGTGTCAGGCTTTATACTCTAGGTACTGGGCATATAGTGGTGAACAAAACAGATAAGAGTTCTCCTCATTGAGTTTAAAATATGATGGAAACATATTGATGATGGGAATATAAAATGGTACAGCTGCTGTGGAAAACAGTTTAGTGGTTTCTCAAAAAGTAAAACAGAGTTACTGTATGACTGGTAATTCCATTCTTTCATTTCTTAAGAGAAATTAAAAACATTTGTTCATGTAAAAACATGTAGACAGATATTCATAGCAGCATTTATAATAGCCAAAAAGTAGAAACAACCCAAATGTCCATCAACTAATGAATGAATCAACATAGTATGATATATGCAGACTTCCAGGGAAGATGGCAGAATAGGAGGACCTTAAGCTCACCTCCTCCCACTGTTACAACTAGAGTACATTCACATCAGTGTAAATAAATTCCCCGAAGACTGGCAGAACAGACTCTTCACAGCTAAATGTAGAGAAGAAGCCACATCAAAAAGGGTAAGAAGAGCAGAGACTTGGTCTGGAGTCAGATTGACTCACAGGACTGTCCTCAGGAGAGGGACGCAGTGGGCATGTAGAGGGGAGAGGACCAGAACCCCACCTCAGGCATGGGGCACCCACACATGGAAGATGAATCCACATAATATTTGGCTTTGAAAACCAGAGAGGCCTAACAATGGGGCTTAACACCTGGAACTTTAAAAAATCAGTAGGCATCTCTGGGAAGGCTGGAAGGCAATAGGAAACTGAGTCCCTGCCCTTAAAGAGACAGCACAACAAACAATCCTACTGAGATACAGCATAGAAGCAGCAGTTTAAAAAAAAAAAATACTAGAAGGAGATTTATTTATTAATCTGAGACCATGTGCTAGAGAGGCAGGGATTTTGGGGAGATGGCTTCAAGAACAAAAGAGCTGAAGGGCACCATTTCCCTTCCCTGCTGATCAGGCTAAACACACAGACCCTGGAGGAACTAGCACAATATGAATACTCTCCACCTAGCTTGTTAACAGTGTGCCCTACTCCTACATTCTCCTGTGAACCCATCCCCTTCAGCCCTTCCTGCACAGGAATTTTCCAAAGCAGCACCACAAGCCTGGCAGAGTGCAAGCAGCTGCAACAAAGTACGTCACCACTCCAAAGTGATTCCTTCCCTAGGGAGAGGGAAAGATAACCATACAGGCCCGTCCAAATGCTGCCCCAGCAATAAGCTGGGAGCAGACTGGTCTGACTACGGGCTCCACCCACCAACTAAAACTTCTCAGGGAACAACACAGAGAGAGTACCCTGCAGTTCAGTGCAACCACAGCTCCAGCAAACACTTAGTCTGACCCAACTCAAGCCCAAGGTGGCCCCAGACTGGCCCACTAACAAACAGGGACCAAACCCTTTTCACAACAAGCAAAGAGATACACTGCGGGCAACTAAACTGAAAGCAAAAATGGCTCAGCCACACATAAGAGACGCCCCTGAAGCTCCAGGTTCTGGCGAACAGGGAACATTACACTGATGCGCACTATAGGACTTCTTCATAAGGCCACTATTTTCAAGAGCAAGAGACATAGCTGACTTTCCTAACACATAGAAACAGACACAGACAGATGAAATGAGGACACAGAGGACTATATCCCAAATGAGGGAAGAAGACAAAATCACAGCAAGAGAGCTAAATGAAGTGGAGATAAATAATATGCATGATAGAGAATTGAAAGTAATGATCATAAATATATTCACTGGACTTGGAAAAGAGTGGAGGACCTCACAGACACTGAATAGAGAGATATAAAACATAAAAAAGAATCAATCAGAGAAGAAGAATTCAATAATTGAAATTAAAAATACACTAAATGGAGTAGATAGTAGACTAGAAGAAGCAGAAGAAAGGATCAGTGAGCTGGAGGGCAGAGTAATGGAAAGTAATCAAGCTGAATGGAACAGAGAAAAAATAATAAAAAATAAAAATAGACTTAGGGAACTCAGTGACATGATCAAGCATAATAATATTTGCATTATAGGGATCCCAGAAAGAGAAGAGAATGAGAAGGGGGCAGAAAACTTATTTGAAGAAATAATAGTTGAAAACTGAAAATCTGGGGGAGGACACAGAAATTCAGATCCAGGAGGCACAGAGAGTCCCCAGCAAAATCACAAGGAGGTCCACACCAAGACACTTAGGATTAAAATGGCAAAAAGTAGTGATAAAGAGAGAATTTTAAAAGCACCAAGAGAAAAGAGAACAGGTACATACACAGGAAGTTCTAAGGATATCAGCAGATTTTTAGCAGACACTTTGCAGGTCAAAGGAAAGTGGTATTATATTTTCAAAGTACTGGAAGAAAAAAGTCTGCAACCAAGAGTACTCTAACCAGCAAGGCTATCATTCAGAATAGCAGAAGATAAAGTTTCCCAGACAAACAAAAGCTATAAAGGAATTCATCACCACTAAACCAGCCCTATAAGAAATGTTAAAGGGGACTCTGACTAGAAAGGAAACATCATAAGTAGGAGTAAGAAAAGTAGGAAGCTCAAAAGCAGTAAAATTAAGTAAATCTATGAAAACCAGTCAAGGGATTCACAAAATAGAAGGATATACAGTGCAGTACCATATACCTAAAGTGTGGGAGGAAAGTAAAAATTTAACGCTTTTAGAATGGATTCAAACTTAAATGAGCATCATCTTAATGTAGACTGCTGTATGCAGAAGATGTTACATACAAATCTAGTAACCACAAAACAAAACAAAATAAAAAAAAGGTAACAGATATGCAAAAAATAAAGAGAAAAGAATCTAAGGATATCACTAAAGAAAGCCAGCAAACCATGATAGAAGACAGCAAGAAAAAAAAGAGTAAGAGAAGGGAACTATAAAAAACAACATTAAACAAGTAACAAAATGGCAATAAGTACATACCTATCAATAACTGAATTGAATGTAAACTTACTAAACACTCTAATCAAAAGACATGGGGTGACACAATGGTTAAAGAAGCAAGACCCATCCATATGCTGTTAATGAGGCTCATTTTAGACTTAAATACACATGCAGACTGAAAGTGAAGGGATGGAAAAGCATTTATCATGTAAATGGAAGTGAAAAGAAAGCTGGGGTAGCAAAATTTATATCAGACAGACTTTATAACAAAGACTGCAGCAAGAGACAAAGAAAGACACTATATAATCATAAAGAGAAAAATTCAGCAATATATAACAACTATAAATATTAATACACCCATCATGGGAGCACTCAATTATATAAAGCAGCTATTAACAAACAAACGAGTAATTGGTAGTAATATAGTGATGGTAGGGGACTTGAACACACTACTCACATCAGTGGACAGATCTTTCAAACAGAAAATCAACAAGGAAACAGTGGCTTTGAATGACACATTGGATCAGATGGATCTAACAGATCTATACAGAACATTCCATCCCAAAACAGTAGAATATACATTCTCTTTAAGTACACATGGAACACTCTCCAAAATAGATCACACATTAGGCCACAAAACACATCTCAACAAATTCAAAAACACTGAAGTCATACCATGCATCTTTTCTGAGCACAATACTATGAAACTAAAAATCAGCCACAAAAAACATCTGGAAAGAATACAAATACATGGAGGTTAAATAACAGGCTAAACAATGCATGATTCAACAAGAAATCAAAAAGAAATAAAAAAATACATGGAGACAAATGAAATTGAAAAAGCAATGGTCCAATAACTTTGTGATGCAGCAAATGCTGTTCTAAGAGGGAAGCTTATAGAAAGACAGGCATACCTCAAGAAGCAAGAAAAATCTCAAACATCCTAACCTCACACATAAAGGAGTTAGAAAAGAATAAATAAAATCCAAAACCAGTAGAAGAAAGGAAATAATAAAGATTAGAATGAAAAAAAAAACAAAATAGAAAGTGAGAAAACAATAGAACAGCTCAATTAAAGCAGGAGCTGGTTCTTTGAGAAGATCAACAAAATTGATAAACCTTTAGCCAGATTAATAAAAAAAAAGAGGACTCAAATAAAATCAGAAATGAAAGAGGAGAAATAACTGACAATAAGAGGACAAATAACTGACAAAGAGGAGAAATAACCGCAGAAATGTAAATGATTATAAGAGAATGTTACGAAAACTTATATGCCAACAAATTAGACAACCTAGAAGAAATAGGTAAATTTCTAGAACAATATAACTTCCCAAAACTGAATCAGTAAGAAATAGAGAATTTGAACAGGACTAGTTACCAGCAATGAAATTGAATCAATAATCAAAGAAATCCCAACAAATAAGGACCAGACAGCTTCACAGATGAATTCTACCAAGCATTTAAAGAAGAGTTAATACCATTCTTCTCAAACTATTCCAAAAAATAGAAAATGAAGGAAAGCTTCCAAATTCATTCTATGAAGCCAGCATTACCAAAGCCAAGTAAAGACACTACCAAAAAAAGAGAACTACAGGCTACTATATCTAATGAACATAGATGCAAAAATCCACGACGAAATATTAGCAAACTAAATCCAACAATACATTAAAGAAGTCATTCACCATGACTGAACAGGATTTATTTTTGGAGATAAAGAGTGGTTCAATATTTGCAAGTCAATCAGTGTGATATATCACATCAACAAGAGAAAGGATATAAAAGCATATGGTCATTTCAATAGATGCAGAAAAGCATTTAACAAAACAGAACATCCATTCATGATGCAAACCCTCAATAAGGTAAGTTTACCTTATTGTTTAGAGGTGACATATCTCAACATAATAAAGGTCATATATGAAAGACCCATAGCTAATATCGTCCTAAGTGGTGAAAAACTGAGAGCTTCTCCTCTAGAGTCAGGAATAAGACAAGGATGTCCACTCTAACGAGTTTTATTCAACATAGTACTGGAAGTCTTAGCTGTAGCAATCATACAAGGAAAACTAATAAAAAGCATCCAAATTGGTAAGGAAGATACAAAATTTCCACTACTTGCAGATAATATGACTGTATATATAGAAAACTCTAAAGATTCTACCAAAGAAACTACTAGAACTAATAATGAATTCAGTAAGGTCACAGAATACAAAATCAATATACAGAAATCCATTGCTTTTTTATATGCTAATAATGAAATAGTAGAAAGAGAAATTAAGGAAACAATCCCATTTACAATTGCACAAAATAGAATAAAATACCTTGGAATAAACTTACCAAGGAGGTGTAAAACCTATACTCCAAAAACTATAAAACATTGATGAAAGTAATTAAAGATGAAATAAAATGGAAATATATCCCATGTCCATAGATTAGGAGAACAATTATTGTTAAAATGTCCAAAGCAATCTACATATTTAATGCAGTCCCTATCAAAATACCAATAGTATTTCTCATAGAACTAGAACAAATTATCTTAAAATTTGTATGGAATGACAAAAGACCTAAAATAGCCAAAGCAGTGTTGAAAAAGAACAAAACTGGAGGTATCACAATCCCAGATTTTAAGATCTGTATGAAGCTATAGTAATCAAAGCAGTATGGTACTGGTACAAAACAAAGCACATAGATCAAATGGGAACAGAATAGAGAGTCCAGAAATAAACCCCCAATGATATGTTCACTTAATCTTTGAGAAAGGAGGCATGAATACGCGATAGGAAAAAGTATATTCAACAAATGGTGTTGGGAAAACTGGACAGCTACATACAAAAGAATGAAATTGGACATGTTCTTACACCATACATAAAAATAAACTCAAAATGGGTTAAAGGTGTAAATGTGAAACTTATAACTATAATAATCCTAGAAGAGAGCACAGGCAGTAATTTATCTGACATCAGCTATCATTACATTTTTCTAGATATGTCTCCTGAGGCAAGGGAAACAAAAGTAAAATTAAAAGCTTCTGTACATCAAAGGAACCAATCAGGGTGCCTGGGTGGCTCAGTTGGTTAAGCGACTGCCTTCGGCTCATGATCCTGGAGTCCCGGGATCGAGTCCCGCATCCTGCTCAGCAGGGAGTCTGCTTCTCCCTCTGACCCTCTTCCCTCTCGTGCTCTCTATCTCTCATTCTCTCTCTCTCAAATAAATAAATAAAATCTTTTAAAAAAAAAAGGAACCAATCAACAAAACTAAAAGGCAACATACAGAATGGGAGAAGATATTTGCAAATGACATATCTGATAAAGGATTAGTATGTAAAATATGTAAAGAACTTATACCACTCAACACCAATAATAATAATAATCCAATTAAAAATAGGCAGAAGACATGAACAGACATTCCTCCAAAGAATACATACAGATGGCCAACAGACACATGAAAAGATGCTCAACATCACTAATCATCAGGAAAATGCAAATCAAAACTATAATGAGCTGTCACCTTACAACTGTCAGAATAGCAAAAATCAAACACACAAGAAACAACAAGTGTTGGTGAGGATGTGAAGGAAAAGGGACCCTTGTGCACCATTGGTAGGAATGCAAACTAGTACAGCCACTGTAGAAAACAGTATGGAGGTTCCTCAAAATATTAAAGTGGAATTACTCTATAATCCAGTAATTCTACTGAAGAGTTACCCAAGGAATATAAAAACCGTAGTTTGAAAAGATATATACACCCCTATATTTATGAAGGGATATATGCATCCCTATGTTTATTGAAGCATTACTTGCAATAGCCAAAATATGAAAGCAACCCAAGTGTCTATCAATAGACAACTGGTTGAAGTGGTGTGTGTGTGTGTGTGTGTGTGTGTGTGTGTGTGTGTGTGTATAGTGGAATATTACTCAGCCATAAAAAGAATGAAATCTTGCCATTTGCAACAATATGGCTGGATCTAGAAGGTATAATGTGAAGTGAAATAAGCCAGTCAGAGAAAGACAAATACCATATGATTTCACTCATATGTGGAATTTAAGAAACAGAACAAATGAACAAAGAAAAATAGACAAAAAATAGATTTTTTTTTTGAGAGAGAGAGTGAGAGAGAGTGCATGCACAAGCTGGGGGGAGGGGCAGAGGGAGAGGGAGAGAGAGAGAATCTTAAGCAGGCTCCATGCTAAGCACAGAGCCCAGTGCGGGCCTCAATCTCATAACCCTGATATCATGACCTGAGCTGAAATCATGAGTCGGACACTCAACCGAGTCACTTGGCGACCCAAAAAACAGATTCTTAAATATAGAAAACAAACTGGTTGGTTACCACAAGGGAGGTGGGGGTGAAGGGCATGGGTGAAACAGGTGAAGGAGATTAAGAGTACACTCATCATGATGAGCACTAAGTCATGTATAGAAGTGTTGAATCACTATATTGTACACCTGTAATAAAATACTATACATTAATTATACTGGAATTAAAAAAGTCAGTGGAAAATTTGCGAAAATTAAGGAATTTGAGTACAGTAACATATCTTACAGCAATGAAAATAAATGAACTATTGAATAACATGAATGAAGCATAAAAACATAATATTGAGAGAAAAGCATGGTCCAGATCACTGCATACAGTATAATACTGGTTATAAAACACTAATTAAATACACTAAATATAGTAATTATTCATATACAAATATGTTATAGAATAATTTTAAATAGAAAAGGAATAAATTTTAGAATGTGGGATAAGGATTAATTTTGAAAAGGATTGGCTAGGAGACAGTCACAGAGGTAAATTTAGAGGTAAATCTAAAGAGGTAAATGAAGGCAAATTAATGTTTTATTTTCTGGGTTGGGTGTTGGTTTAATATTCACGAAATTACTATTCTCTACAATTTTGTAATTGTGAATGTATTAGATGTTATAACAAAAAAGATAAGAAAAGTTTGAAGAAATATCATTCCAGACAGAAGGAAGAACATGAGAGGCTCAAATCCAAGAAGCCCTATGAAGTGTTAAAGGAATTAAAAGAAGGCAACTGGACAGCCATGAGCAGAGAAAGAAGGAGACCAAAGTCAGTTGCAGAGGTTAGAAGCCTTCAAGTCCATTATTTTATTTCATGTTCATAACAATCCTGGGAAGGCTTCCAGCTGGCTCTTATTCCTCATGATTTGCAGATAAGGAAATACAAATAAAAGAAGAAAAGGTGGATGGAATCTTTAGCAGAGCTGAGAAAATAAAAATGCTTGTTGAGAAGGAATCCAGTCAGAAGCAAGCTGCACCTGGCTGCAGAGTCTCTTGAGGATGACCTTTCCAGCTTAAACAAGCCCACTCACGGAGAAGTTAAGCCAGCCAGCCAGACCCTTTCCTTCACATCTCCAAGCAAGGCGATCATCCTTCACAGACTGTAGATGCATTCTGTGGAGAAACTGATCTAAAGACCCCAAACTCAGGCAGAGCAGGAAAGGGGGAGAGTGAGGAAGATATGCTCTATTAAAAACAGTGGGAATAAGTACAAATCTGTGTACTGAATATGTAGGCTTCTTGCCCCTTTATGCAAGTCTGACCCAAGGGGGTTGCTGTTCAGCAGGAGAGCAGACGATTTCTCTCTGATTAAACAAAAAAGTCACAGAAAAAAATTGCTTGTGAATGCAAGTATCTGGAACTGCCCCAATGAAAAGCCCTGATTTTCATCTGATCAATCAACACAAATAATCCATCAGCTTACAAACTTCCATTAAGTTTTTAATGCTTCAGTCTAAAATATGAATACATAACCTTTGAGAAGACATTGCAAAATGAGAGACAAAATGAAAGGAGAGTAAAATATATGAAATGCAAGAAAGACAAGAAATCATTAAAAAATATAATATCCCCAGAGAAGAGAAGATATCATGCACATAAAGTAAGAACAGAATGTTATATAAATGGAACACTAAGAAAATAAAAAAAAAATTCTTAGAAACGGTAAGACATTATGATAGAAGTCTAAAGAAAATTTGGAAATTAAAGAGTGAGAAATTAACCCATAAGTAAATGAAAAAGCCAAAGAGGTAGACTATAGGGATACTCTTCCCTGAGAAATGCACATTAGAAAGCTCAATCTCTTACTTTCTCATGCCTTTACTGAAATGGTATCTGATTTCTGAGTCCTTCTTTGATGAATCTACTTAAAATTGCAATTTGCAATTTACCTTCTTCCTTCTGGCATACTCTGTTACTCAAAATTGGTTTCTCCCCTCATAGATCTTATGGCATGATATATATTACATTTATTAATTGCCTGTATCCTCACACTAGAATGTAAACTCCATGACATTTTGTTGTTGTTATTGTTATTGTTGCTTTGTTCACTGTTGTATCCAGCAACTAGAATGTTGAATACATAGGAGAGGGAGAAAAGGCAAACAAGAAAATTTAAACATATATGGGGTGCCTGAGTGGCTCAGTCAGTAAGGTGTTTGCCTTTGGCTGAAGTCATGATCCCAGGGTCCTGGGATCGAGCCCTGCATCAGGCTCCCTGCTCAGTGGGGAGCCTGCTTTTCCCTATGCTTGTGCGCTCTCTCTCTCAAATAAATAAGATCTTAAAAAAAAAGAAAACTAAAAAATATAAATTATTAAAGTTAGATTTGGAAGGAAGGGAATGCAGGTGAGAAAAAGTGGATGTATATATAATTATTCATATCAAAAACACTATCAAAAGAAATAGAAATGTTAATATATTTTACAAAGGAGTAATGATAAAGATAAGCAGAATAATAATTACAAACCTGAAATATCAGTAAGAAAACAAAATGCAGATGGAAACTGTAATGATTTTATTATAGTTAGTTTTATACTGATAAGCAATAATGTCCATGATGCATTTTAGTTGAAAATGTAAGATTTAAAGTGTATAATTTGCTATGCTGCTGTTTTAAAAAATCCATATATACATGCTTATATATGTAAGGAATTGATCCATAAATACCTACAAATATTGTTAAAAGATGACCCTTATGGATAAAAATCTGCATATTTTGAATTTGGTATGATAGGCATACGTTCCAATATGCCTATGTTAGCTTTTTAGAAACTTTTTAGGTAAGTGGGAACTTACTTTATTTTACAAAATAGTCTCTTCCCTTCATGAAAAGCTTATTTCTTTCTGTATCCTTACTTAACGTCCCTTCCAGGCTGTCTTCTGCCCTATCTCCTATGTCTGATCATTTATCCCACTTGTAGGATTCAAGAATACCTTATATTAGCTTTTATGGCACTTACCATATTATTTCCTGGTTGTAAACGTTAAGGGGATTATTCCCCTCAGTGAACTTTGAGCTTCATAAGGATGGAAATGTATTTATTTTGGAATCCCCAATAGTTGTCCCATAGCCTTATTACTTCTCTATCTGTATTGGCTCGCTATATTTTAACATCCCTTCAAACCACAAGCACCTATAAATGATCTGTTGCCTGAATATATGAGCATTTTAAGGATTCTCTCCAGTCCAGTGTTCCATCTGTTCTCCAAAATTTTCTTTTTTTAAATCAGAATTTTATTCAAGCATCATTTATATACATTAAAAAGCACACTTTTTGGTATACAATTCTGTGAATTTGGCAAACACATATAATCATATAACACCACCAACAAAACGAAACAAAAAAGTATAGAATATCATCATCGACCCCCTAAAAACTCACTCTTCATTGTAGATAGCACCTTCCACCACCATCAACCTCTGGTATACACTGATTTATTTTCTTTCCCTTTAGTTTTGCCTTTTATTTCATAGAATGTTATAAAAATGAAGTATAAACATGTGGCCTTGGGTATGGCTTTTTTCACTTATCAAACACGTACTGTTAATTCATTGATGTTTTACATTTATTAGTAATTCAGACTTCGACCTGAGTCGAAGGCAGATGCCCAACCAGGTGCCCCGGGACTGTTGGCTTTCAAAACTTCTTCGGAGCTAAGAGAAGGATATGGTAATAAGATAGGTTTAAATACCAGAAATTGCACTGTTATCAAGATTTAGTTATTTTTCTTGAACACACACTCCTAAGATTGTTGAAAACTTAGATTAATTTCCAGAGATCTGAAAAAGTAGATTTTAACAAATTTTGCCACTGTTCTCATTACTTTTCTGAGAGGTGGGTTTTTGAAAGTCCAAAAATACCCTGCCATTCCTAATGGTATCAGTCACCTCACTTTTGAGAGTAATACTGAATATACAACCATGACAGGACTTTTTTTTTTTTTTGGTACATAAGATGTTGCTTCACTGTCCTCTCCCTTGCACTGTTACCAGTGAGAAGTCTGCAGTCATTCACATCTCTGTTTCTTTGTATATAATTCTCTCTTTTTTTCTCCCTCTGGTTTCTTTTAAGATCTTCTCTTTATAACTGGTTTTAATCAATTTAATTAAGAATGATTTTCTTCATCTTTCTAGTGTTTGTGGCTCATTGAGCATCTTGAGTCTGTGAGTTTATAATTTTGATCAAATTTAGAAAAAAAATCTAGGTCAGTATTTCTTCAAATAATTTCTATCCTTCTCCCTGTTCCCCAACTTCTTTTGGGGCTTCAATTACATATTTTTAGGTTCCTTTAATTTCTTCCACATCTCACTGATGCTTTCATCACTTTTTCTTAGTCATCTCTGAGGTGGGAGAGCAAGGTCCTTGTCTCATGGAGTCCAAGAATGAATCTCGCAGACAAAGGAAAGTGAGTAAAGCAATAGAGTTTTATTAAGTGAGGATACAGAAAAAGCTCTAAGGAGTGAGAGGGGTCCTGACAGGGCCGCTCCTGGGGGCTTTAAGGATGGTCTTTTATAGAAAGCTATGCAGGTACCTTAAATCCTTTTAACATCTCTATTGATAGCACCATTGAGCCAAGGAGTAGTGATAACATCTTTAACGGTTTACTTCCTTTTTAGGGTCTGGTAATCTTCTTGGTCACCAGTAGCTATTATAACAAGACCCCACCTCTGACACCTAGGACAGGAGAGTCTAGTTTGCTCCCTTATCTCTGGTTTCCTTTCATCTCCCACATTTTTTTTTTAATTGTGAGCCTGATCCCATGGTACCCTACCTATCTGTCCCTTCCTAGCCCCACCTGTCCCTTACTCATCTCTTTCCATCTATTTTATTTTTTATCATTTCTATTGCTGCCTTTGTTCTTTTCTATGCAATGTGACTTTTCCCTGGATACCTTCAAGAGTTTCTCTGTGTTGGGTCTTCAGGAGTTTGGCTATGATGTGTCTGGTTGTGTTTTGTGTGTGTGTGTGTGTGTGTGTGTGTGTGTGTGTGTGTGTGTGTGTGTTTTGTTTATTTTAGTATTCACCCTGTACAAAGCTCTCTGAGCTTCTTGGACTTTTTGTTTAATGTCTTCCATTATTACCCTGCATCATACATCCTAAGCAGTACCTACACTCTACTTAAACAACCATTAAACAACCGTGATGTTTTCTTATCCAAAAAGTAAAATTGAAGAATAGTTTCAAGGGGGAAGATGAAAGAATAAACAAGTATTACCTATTTTAGACTATTCTACAGCCAACTCATTATAAACTGTGGTTTAGGTCTCTTTAGAAATATCTTAAGAGTAAAAAGTATATACCTCCAATGTATGAAAACTGTGTCCAGCTTTCATCATCTCTAGGAGTAAAAATGTGGCACAGGGGGAACATTTCCATTTTCACAGCAGCAAGTTACATTCCTACCAAGACAGAAACAAAACTCATGCTGCATTTCCCCATTAAAACTATAAAACAAAAACTAATTACCTTTTAATATGGGTGAGTTTCACATCATTCCACATAATAGTCTTAAATCATGGTATACTATTCATAGGGGTAAAACTTTCTCACAAAGTACTTCTATTAAAAGTTAAGTAGTCTTTCTAAGGGTAATACTGGAAACTAATGTACAATTTTAGCATTATTTGTACCTTCAAGTAACATGAGATAAAGAAAAAAAGCACTTTGGAAAGTTTGAAATGGCATATACATTTAAGATAACTTTGCTGTTTCAAATTCTAAATAATCCATAAACTTACTGCTTTATACATCATCCATATTGATTTTAAATAACAACTGTTTGGAGAACACCCAAGGTTACACAAAAGTGAATTTCTACAAGGAAAGTAAGGATTCATTTTATTTTACAGATTGTCTACATAGATTGAATTACTTAGAAAATTGCTAAATCTCATCTTCAGTTACTGCAGTTTAGATGGAACTACATTACTAATTTACACCAAAAAACCACTTATTGGAGTAGAAGAGAATTAGCCTTAAATGTCACACTTAACAGCATTAGCTCTCAAAATACCACAGTTGGTTATGAAGATGAAATAGATCACAGATGTTCACAAAACCTACCTAATCATACCAACATTAGAGTTCAAAAGAGACAACAATTGATTTCCTGAAGAAAAAAGTTTTTGAGAACAGGATGAACCTAATGAAATGCAAAATCTTTACTAATAATTAATAACCTAGATGTTCTCAATTCAGCTATAGCTAAGAAGCAAGTAAAGGTCACTCTTACAGAATATCTGCCAGCTGCCTAACAGTTCCCCCCAAGAGTTACTGAAAACCAATAAATATTGTTTTAATTGTAAAATGTGGAGAACTCCAGAGTGCTTGAGAGCTATGAGATTTTTTTCTTGTAGTTGGCATTTTATTAAAAGTATTGTAAAGCAGGAAAATGTCAAAACGCATATTTTCATATAGATATATGCCATTCCTATGGGAGTATCAGCCTGTGTCCTTTTCAGTGAGATGGCTCACTCTGACCATTATGCAATTAAATCAACAACTATAAAGGAAGAACATGCTTTTAATTTACATTTTCTTTAGGACTTATCTGCAATCTCCATGGACAACATGAAATATTTTGTGTATATGTGTTAAATTTGTGTTATATAATGTTAATACATATAAAATACACACACATATGTATTTGTGTCATTTAGTATGGGATAAACAGTGGTGAATCCAATACCTAGCTTACCAGCTAGAATATTAAAAATGCTATTGAAACTCTTGTGTACCCCTAACAGATTCAGTCCATGTGCACTACCACAGTCTCATGTCCACCAGAAGCAATCAGTATCCATTTTTTAAGAGATTTTTACCTTCAGTGTATTTAGCCATAAGCCATGTATTTTATTTTGATTTTTTTCAGTTAACAAAAGTAGTATTACTGTTTGTAGGAACTGGAAATCAATCATTTTACACAATGTATTTCTAAAATTCATACAGTTTATTGTATATAATAAGAGTAGTTCACTCATTTTTTTTTTTTTTAAGATTTTATTTATTTGCCAGAGAGAGAGAGCACAGGCAGGGGCAGCAGCAGAGGGAGAGGGAGAAGCAGGCTCCCCGCTGAGCAGGGAGCCCGATGCGGGGCTCCATCCCAGGACCCTGGGATCACGACCCGAGCTGAAGGCAACCACTCAGCTGACTGAGCCATTCAGGTGCACCTAGGTCATTCATTTTTAATGATGAATTTATTTGACTATGATATACAACAATTTGATATCTATTCTGCTATCAATAAACATAAGAGTTGCTTCCAAAATTTTTTTGTAATACTTGTTTCAATGAATTTCCTTGAAAAATTTTGATCCCTGCTGGTGTATATATGCAAGAATTTCTGCAGGGTAAGGCTTTTCATACTGTGGATCACATCGTAATGCAATCAATATAGTTACTTTCAACAGTTTTTCATGTTTTGATAAAGAACAGAATAGAAGTGTTTCATGAAAAATGGTTTCAGCTATTTCTATGTACCTATACATATATACAATTATATATGCATGTTGGTAGTGGGGTCACAGTGTAAAAGGTAATATAATGTGGATTATGTTCATGAAACACTACGTGCTATGGAGTGGAACTACTGTGTTACAATGTATGTTAATACTTTGTATTACAAGCTACGGCCCACATGTTTTCAAACTGGTTCCACAATATATAGATTTACCTACTCTGCCAAGAGTGTAAACCTTTTCCGTATCATTACTAACACTTAATTGTTATACCTTTTAATTTTTGCCTATCTATTGTGAGGAAAATGGTCTCTCATTTCGTTTTTTAATTTAAATTTCTGATAACTACAACTATTTTTTTGTGTTTTCTTCATCTTTTCTTTTAAATGTTAATTTCAATATAGGTAACATAAAATGTTAGATTAGTTTCAAGTGTACAAATATAGTAGTGATTCAAGAATTCTATGCATTACTCAGTGCTCATCAAGGTAAGTGTAACTCTTGGGCGCCTGGGTGGCTCAGTTGGTTAAGCAACTGCCTTTGGCTCAGGTCATGATCCTGGAGTCCCAGGATCGAGACCCACATCGGGCTCCCTGCTTGGTGAGGAGCCTGCTTCTCCCTCTAACCCTCCCCCCTCTCATGTACTCTCTCTCTCTCTCTCATTCTCACTCTCTCAAAATAAATAAATAAATCTTTAAAAAAAAAGATAAGTGTAACTCTTAATCCCCTTCATCTAATTTGACCCACCCCCTACCGACCTCCCCTCGTGTTGATTAATTTGCAAATGTTGAACCACCCTTGCATCCCAGAAACAAATCCTACTTGATCATGGTGATGGCTTTTTAATGTATTGTTGAATTTTGTTTGCTAATATTTTGTAGAGGATGTTTGCATTTATGTTCATCAGGTACACTGGCCTCTAGTTCTCTCTCTTTTTTTTAGTAGTGTCTTTATCTGGTTTCGATATCAGGTTAGTGGTGGTCTCATAGAATAAATTTGGAAGATTTCATTCATCTTCTGTTTTTTGAAATAGCTTGAGAAGATTAGGTATTAACTCTTCTTAAATGTTTGATAGAATTCACCTGTTAAGCTATCTGGTTCTGGACTTCTATTTGTTGGGAGTGTTTTGATTACTGATTCTATTTCATTGCTGATATTTGGTCTGTTCAAATTTTTTATTTCTTCTTGATTCAGTTTTGGGAGGTTATATGTTTCTAGAAATTTATTCCTCTAAGTTGTCCAATTTGTTGGCTTATACTTTTTCATAACATTCTTTTATAATCCTTTGTATTTCTATGGTGTTGGTTGTTATTTCTCTTTCATTTCTGATTTTATTTGACTCCTCCCCCCCCTCTCTCTTTTGTTTGATGAGTCTGGCTAAAGGTTTATCAATTTTGTTGATCTTTTCAAAGAAACACCTCCTGGTTTCATTGATCTGTCCTATTTTTTTACTTTCTATTTTGTTTATTTCTGTTCTAATCTTATTTCCATCCTTCCACTGCTTTTGGGTTGTTTGTTCTTTTTCTAGCTTCTTTAGATATAAGGTTAGGTTGTTTATTTGAGATTTTTCTTGCTTCTTGAGTAAGGCCTGAATTGCTATAAACTTCCTTCTTAGAACAGCTTTTGTAGTATCCCAAAGATTTTGGACCGTTGTGTTTTCATTTCTTTCCATGTATTTCTTTTTCTGGTATCCCTATTATATGAATGTTATTACACTTGATGGTGTCACTGAGTTCCCTATTTTCTTTCTTCTTCTTCTTCTTCTTCTTTTTTTTTAATTTCTCCTATTCAGTTTGATTGGTTTCAGTTACTCTGTCCTTCAGTTTGCTGATCCGTTCTTCTGATTCCTTTAGTTTACTAGTTATTTCTTTTGTGTATTTTTAGTTTTGATAATTGAGTTCTTCATCTCCAGTTTTTTGTTTGCTTGTTTGTTTTTTTCTATCTCTTAAGGGTCTCACTGAGATGTTCCACTGTTTTCTCAAGTCCAGTGAATATACTTATGATCATTACTTTTAGTTCTCTATCAGGCACTTTACTTATCTCCATTTTGTTTAGCTCTCTTGCTGTGATTTTCTCCTATTCTTTTATTTGGGACATATTCCTCTGCCTCCTCATTTTGTCTCTCTGTGTCTGTTCCTATGTGTTAGGAAAGTTATCTATGTCCCCTGCTCTTAAAAATAATGGCCTTATGAAGAAGAGGTCCTATAGTGCCCTGCAGGGCAGGGTCTTCTCTTCACCAGAACAAATGTGTGGTGTGTGCACCCCACCTTTGTGGCTGAGCTGCTTTTGCCTTCAGTGTAGTCGACTGCAGTGTTTCTTTTTGCCTGTTGTGGGCAGGCTTTATTCCCTGTGTAGCTTTGGATGGATTCCTGCTGAGGGTGTGTTGAATGGGGTCAGTCTATAGGAGAATGTGGGTGTGGGTGTAGGTGTTGGGTGTTAGCAAGGTTTGTGCTGGTCTGCTTGTGGGTGTAGACCTGGGGTCCCTATGAAGAACTCCTGCCTCAGGGGATCGGCAGAAGAGCAAGGAGGCAGGTTGCATGGTATTAGCAGGGTTTGCTTTGGTCTGTGGGAGGGGATCTGGAGCTGGTTTAGAGAACTTGGGAGGACTGGTTGGAGGAGGCAGGTCTACAGGAGAATGTGGGAGAGGCATGCTGTTACCAAGCTAGGTGGAGAGTATTTGCGCTGCGCTGGTTCTGACTAGTGTCTCTGTATCTAGGCTGGAGTTAAATGGTGCTTGCCAGCTCTTTTCTTCTTTGAGAAGTCTCCTAAAGATCCCTGCCCCACCAACATATTATCTGAGACTAGTAAATAAAATCTCCTACCCATGTACCCTAGGTGTTTTTCAAACTGCTGCTTCTATGCTGTGTATCATTGGGACTGTTTTTATACTGTCTCTTTAAGGGTGGAGACTTAGCTTCCTATAGTCCTCTGGCTTTCCCAGAGCAGTCCACTGATTTTTTAAAGTTCCAGGTGTTAGGCCCCACTGATTATAAAAACTTACAAAGTTAAGCCCCTCTGTTTTCAATGTTAAATGTTATGGGGATTTGTATTCCCAGTGCTGGTCCCTCTTGCCTGGGGTGCTTGGTTTGGGGTCTACCCTTCTCGTTTCTCTATGCCTGTGGTGTCCCTTCCTCCCTCAGACTGTCTCACAGGTGGTTTTGGTTCCTGAATGTGTCTCTGTCTTTTATACCCTTTTTAATGTGGCCTCTTCTCTACCTTTAGCTGTGGAGAGTCGTTTTCTAGGTTATTTACAGTGATGGGCGTATTATCTGGGTGTATCTGTGGGATGAGGTAAACTAGGATCCTCCTACTCTACCATATCCCAGAATAGTAAAATTTGAAATTCCCTCAATTATTGATCTGTTCTCTAATCTGTCTATTCATGTTTTCTTTTTATTATGAAATGTGTTGCTATGAGCATCCTTGTACACGTATCCTGGTTCACATATGAAAAAGTTTCTCTAGGGTATAGGAGTAGAATTGCTATTTCAAAAGTTGTGTAAATGTTCAATTTTACAAAAAAAAATGCAAATTTCCTATCCAAAGTGATTGTGTTAATTTATACTGCCAGCATGACTGTTTAATTGTATATATTGAGCCACATTATTTTAAAACACTTGTTGGTCATTTTTCCAGTTTTAATAATTCTTGTGGGTGATAGTAATACCTCACATAATTTCAACTTACATTCCCATGAGTAATGACTTTGAGCTTGTTTTCTAAATTTTTATTGACCATTTGGATATGTCTTTTGGGAAATGTATGTTCACTTCCTTAGCCCATTCTTCCATTAGGTTTTATGTATTTTCCTTACTGATTTGTAAGAATCTCTTAAAATAATATGTATTCTGGGCATAAATTTTTGTCAAATTGGCAATATCCTCTAACAATGTGTATCTTGCCCCTTCACTTCTCTTATGGTATATTTTTGTGGACTTTCATGCAGTCCTGTATATTTCTTTTGGCCATGTGTTAGTGCATTTTTAGCATATCTAAGAACTCTTTTTATAATTCAGATTCATGAAGTTATTATTCTATGTTATTGTCTAGAAATGTTATTGTTTTGACTTCACATTTAAATTTTGTCTTGAATTAGAATTTCTTTTTAATTTTTATTGTTATGTTAATCACCATACACTACATCATTAGTTTTTGATGTAGTGTTCCATGATTCATTGTGCATAACACACAGTGCTCCATGCAGAAAGTGCCCTCTTCAATACCCATCACCAGGCTAACCCATTCTCCCATCCCCCTCCCCTTTAGAACCCTCAGTTTGTTTTTCAGAGTCCATCGTCTCTCACGGTTGGTTCGTCTCCGCCTCCGATTTCCCCCCCTTAATTCCTCCCCCCCCATTATCTTCTTTCTTTTTTTTCTTAACATATATTGCATTATTTGTTTCAGAGGTACACATCAGTGATTCAACACAAGAATTGTGCAACAATTCTTGCACAATTCACAGCGCTCACCATAGCACATACCCTCCCCAATGTCTATCACCCAGCCACCCCATACCTCCCCCCCCACTCCAGCAACCCTCAGTTTGTTTCCTGAGATTAAGAATTCCTCATATCAGTGAGGTCATATGATACATGTCGTTCTCTGATTGGCTTATTTCGCTCAGCATAACACCCTCCAGTTCCATCCATGTCATTGCAAATGGCAAGATCTCATTCCTTTTGATGGCTGCATAATATTCCATTATATATATATACCACATCTTCTTTATCCATTCATCTGTCGATGAACATCTTGGCTCTTTCCACAGTTTGGCTATTGTGGACATTGCTGCTATAAACATCTGGGTGCACATACCCCTTCAGATCCCTACATTTGTATCTTTGGGGTAAATACCCAGTAGTGCAATTGCTTCATCATATGGCAGCTCTATTTTCAACTTTTTGAGGAACCTTCATACTGTTTTCCAGAATGGTTGCACCAGCTTGCATTCCCACCAGCAGTGTGATAGGGTTCCCCTTTCTCCACATCCCAGCCAACATCTGTCCTTTCATGACTTGTTTATTTTAGTAATTCTGACTGGTATGAGGTGGTATCTCATTGAGGTTTTGATTTGGATTTCCCTGATGCCGAGCGATGCTGAACAATTTTTCATGTGTCTGTTGGCCATTTGGATGTCTTCTTTGGAAAAATGTGTGTTCATGTCTTCTGCCCATTTCTTGATTGGATCATTTGTTATTTGGGTGTTGAATTTGATAAGTTCTTTATAGATTTTGGACACTAGCCCTTTATCTGATAAGTCATTTGCAAATATCCGCTCCCATTCTTTTGGTTGTCTTTTGGTTTTGTGGACTGTTTCTTTTGCTGTGCAAAAGCTTTTTATCTTGATGACGTCCCAATAGTTCATTTTTGCCCTTGCTTCCCTTGCCTTTGGCGATGTAGCTAGGAAGAAGCTGCTGCAGCTGAGGTCAAAGATGTTGCTGCCTATATTCTCCTTTAGGATTTTGATGGACTCCTGTCTCACATTGAGGTCTTTCAACCATTTTGAGTCTATTTTTGTGTGTGGTGAAATGAAATGGTCCAGTTTCATTTTTCTGCATGTGGCTGTCCAATTTTCCCAACACCATTTGTTGAAGAGACTGTCTTTTTTCCATTGGACATTCTTTCCTGCTTTGTCGAAGATGAGTTGACCCTAGAGTTGAAGTTCCATTTCTGGGCTCTCTACTCTGTTCCATTGATCTATGTGTCTGTTTTTGTGCCAGTACCATACTGTCTTGATGATGATAGCTTTGTAATAGAGCTGGAAGTCCGGAACTGTGATGCTGCCAGCTTTGCTTTTCTTTTTCAACATTCCTCTGGCTATTCAGGATCTTTTCTAGTTCCATACAAATTTTAGAATTATTTGTTCCATTTCTTTGAAAAAAGTGGATGGTATTTTGATGGGGATTGCATTGAATGTGTAGATTGCTCTAGGTAGCATTGACATCTTCACAATGTTTGTTCTTTCAATCCATGAGCATGGAACGTTTTTCCATTTCTTTGTGTTTTCCTCAAATTCTTTCATGAGTATTTTATAGTTTCTGAGTACAGATCCTTTGCCTCTTTGGTTAGATTTATTCCTAGGTATCTTATGGTTTTGGGTGCAATTGTAAATGGGATCGACTCCTTGATTTGTCTCTCTTCTGTCTTGTTGTTGGTGTATAGGAATGCCACTGATTTCTGTGCATTGATTTTATATCCCACCACTTTACCGAATTCCTGTATGAGTTCTAGCAGTTTTTGGGTGGAGTCTTTGGGGTTTTCCACATAAAGGATCATATCATCTGCAAAGAGTGAGAGTTTGACTTCCTCTTTGCTGATTTGGGTGCCTTTGATTTCTTTTTGTTGTCTGATTACTGTGCCTAGGACTTCTGATTCTTTGTTGAATAGCAGTGGTGATAATGGACATCCCTGCCACATTCCTGAACTTAGGGGAAAAGCTCTGAGCTTTTCCCCATTGAGAATGATATTTGCTGTAGGCTTTTCATGGATGCCTTTTGTGGTATTGAGGTAGGTACCCTCTATCCCTATACTCTGAAGAGTTTTGATCAAGAAAGGATGCTGTACTTTGTCAAATGCTTTTTCTGAATCTATTGAGAGAATCATATGATTCTTGTTCTTTCTTTTGTTAATGTATTGTATCATGTAGTTTGATTTCTGGATGTTGAACCAACCTTGCAGCCCAGGGATAAATCCCACTTGGTCGTGGTGAATATCCTTTTAATGTACTGTTGGATCTTATTGGCTAGTATTTTGGTGAGAATTTTTGTATCCATGTTCATCAAGGATATTGGTCTGTAATTCTCCTGTTTTGATTGGGTCTTTGTCTGGCTTGGGGATCAAGGTAATTTTGGCCTCATAAAATGAGTTTGGAAGTTTTCCTTCCATTTCTATTTTTCGGAAGAGTTTCAGAATAGGTATTAATTCCTCCTTAAATGTTTGGTAGAATTCCCCTGGGAAGCCATCTGGCCCTGGGCTTTTGTTTGTTGGGAGATTGTTGATGACTGCTTCAATTTCCTTAGTGGTTATAGGTCTGTTCAGGTTTTCTATTTCTTCCTGGTTCACTTTTGGCAGTTGATACATCTGTAGGAATGCACCCATTTCTTCCAGGTTATCTAATTTGCTGCCATAGAGTTGCTCATAATATGTTCTTAAAATTGTTTGAATTTCTTTGGTGTTGGTTGTGATCTCTCCTCTTTCATTCATGATTTTGTTGATTTGGGTCATTTCTCTTTTCTTTTTGATAAGTCCAGCCAGGGGTGTATCAATCTTGTTAATTCTTTCAAAGAACCAGCTCCTTGTTTCGTTGATCTGTTCTACTGTTCTTTTGGTATCTATTTCATTGATTTCTGCTCTGATCTTTGTTGTTTCTCTTCTCCTGCTGGGTTTAGGCTTTGTTTGCTGTTTTTTCTCAAGCTCCTTTAGGTGTAGGGTTAGGTTGTGTATTTGAGACCTTTCTTGTTTCTTGTGAAAGGCTTGCATTGCTATATACTTTCCTCTCAGGACTGCCTTTGCTGCCTCCCAAAGATTTGGAACAGTTGTGTTTTCATTTTCATTGGTTTCCATGAATTTTTTAAATTCTTCTTTAATTTCCTGGTTGACGTATTCATTCTTTAGTAGGATGCTCTTTAGCCTCCATGTATTTCAGTTCTTTCCGACTTTCCTCTTGTGATTGAGTTCTGGTTTCAAAGCATGGTGGTCTGAAAATATGCAGGGAATGATCCCAATCTTTTGGTACCAGTTGAGACCTGATTTGTGACCTAGCATGTGATCTATTCTGAGAATGTTCCATGGGCACTAGAGAAGAATGTGTATTCCTTTTCTTTGGGATGGAATGTTCTGAATATATCTGTGAAGTCCATTTGGTCCAGTGTGTCATTTAAAGTCTTTATTTCCTTGTTGATCTTTCCTTAGATGATCTGTCCATTTCATTGAGGGGGTTGTTAAAGTCCCCCAGTAGTATTGTATTGTTGTCAATGTGTTTCTTTGCTTTTCTTAATTGGCTTATATAATTGGCTGCTCCCATGTTTAGGGCATAGATATTTACAATTGTTAGATCTTCTTGTTGGATAGACCCTTTAAGTAGGATATAGTGTCCTTCTCATCTCTTATTACAGTCTTTGGTTTATAATCTAATTTGTCTGATATAAGGATTGTGACCCCAGCTTTCTTTTGATGTCCATTAGCATGGTAAATGGTTTTCCACCCCCTCACTTTCAATCTGGGGATGTCTTTGGGTCTAAAATAAGTCTCTTGCAGACAGCATATCGATGGGTCTTGTTTTTTAATGCAATCTGATAGTTTTTGTCTTTTGATTGTGGCATTTAGCCCATTTACATTCATGGTAACTACTGAAAGATATGAATTTAGTGCCATTATATTGCCTGTAAAGTGACTGTCACTGTATATTGTCTGTGCTCCTTTCTGGTCTATGTTGCTTTTAGGCTCTCTTTGCTTAGAGGACCCCTTTCAATATTTCTTGTAGGGCTGGTTTCATATTTGCAAATTCCTTTAGTTTTTGTTTGTCCTGGAAGCCTTTTTTCTCTCCTTCTATTTTCATTGACAGCCTAGCTGGATATAGTATTCTTGGCTGCATATTTTTCTTGTTTACTGCTCTGAATATATCATGCCAGTCCTTTGTGTTGCCAAGTCTCTGTAAATAGGTCTGTTGCCAGTCTAATGTTTCTACCTTTGTAGGTTACGTATCTCTTCTCCCGAGCTACTTTTAGGGTTTTCTCTTTGTCTCTGAGACTCGTAAGTTTTACTATTAGATGTCGGGCTTTGACCTATTTTTATTGATTTTGAGGGGGCTTCTCTGTGCCTCCTGGATTTTGATGCCTGTTTCCTTCCCCACATTAGGGAAGTTCTCTGGTATAATTTGCTCCAATATATCTTCTGCCCCTCTCTCTCTTTCTTCTTCTCCTGGGATCCCAATTATTCTAATGTTGTTTGTCTTACGGTGTCGCTTACCTCTCGAATTCTGCCCTCGTGATCTAGTAGTTGTTTATCTCTCTTTTTCTCAACTTCTTTTCTTTCCATCATTTGGTCTTACATATCACTGAATCTCTCTTCTGCCTCATTTATCCTAGCAGTTAGCGTCCCCATTTTTGAGTGCGCCTCATTAATAGCCTTTTTGATTACGACTTGGTTAGATTTTAGTTCTTTTATTTCTCCAGGAAGGATTTCTCTAATAACTTCCATGCTTTTTTCAAGCCCAGCTAGTATCTTTAAAATCATGATTCTGAACTCTAGGTCCGACATCGTACTAATGTCTGTATTGAGTATGTCCCTGGCAGTCGGTAGTACCTCATTTTCTTTTTGTCCAGAGGAGAATAGATGAATGAGAGAACAAAATACTAACATGGTAGCAATGTCCCTAGAAAATATACTCTAAGCAAATCAGAAAAGACCTGAAACCGGGGGAAAATAAATGTAAAGAATGAAAAAAGAAAAAAAGGAAAAGATAAAACCAAACAAAAACAGAATAAAACAAAACAAAATAAAATGAACAAAAAAAGAAACAGAATATGATCACATATGATCAGGCTGGTGCATAGATCAGTGCCACACACTAGATTTTGGGTGTATTTTGCTGTTAGAAAAATTGTCTCCCAAATTTTAAAGAAAGAAAAACTGATATATGTACAAAAATAAGGGTTGATAGAATGAAGGGATGGAATATGAGTGTAAAGATGAAAACTATAAAAAATTTCATGAAAGGAAAAGATAAGTTGTTTGAAAAAAGAAAGAAGAGTATTTAAGAAAAAAAGGGAGAGGATGTGATCAGGCAGGAGACTAGAACAAAGCCATACACTAGAGATTTACAGTATATTTTGATCTGTTAGAAGAAACTGTATATCAAAATTTTAAAGAGAGAACAACTTATATATATATATATGCCAAAAATAAGGGTAACTACTATGAAGGGATAAAATATGACTCTAAAAATGATAAATAAAAAATGTTTTTTTTTAAAAAGGGATTGATAAGATGTTGGTTGAAAACGGGAAAAAGAAAAATTAAAAAAAAATTTAAAAAAATTAACTTTGAAAAACTAATGAATCATGGTAAAAAAAGCCATGAATTCTATGTGCAGTATTGCCCTAGTGTTGGAGTTCTCCCGTTCTCCTTGATCGGTAAACTTGGTCTTGGCTTTCTGGCTGTTCGTGCTGATCTTCTGGGGGAGGGGCCTGTTGCCGTGGTTCCCAAATGTCTTTGCAGGAGGCGGAATTGCCTCGCCCTTGTCGGTCCCGGCTAAGCAAGCTGCTCGGGTTTGGTCTCAGGAGCTTTTGTTCCTTGCAAGCTCTGGTACTACTTTGGAGAACCAGGGTGAAAATGGTGGCCTCCCAATCTCCACCCGAAGGAGCTGAGAACTCGGGGCCTCGCTCCTCAGTGCGCCCCCAGATAAAAGCAGTCATTCCCGTCTTCCCGGTCTCTGGCCGCACTCCGTGCTCACCCGGTCTGTGACCGAGCATTTCTATCTCTGGCACCCGACCCCGTGTGGAGTCTCCAAACCCAGCAGATCCCTGCATTGTGCTCCTGCGCCGCTCCTCCCCAGGGAGGAAGGGGAGTCTCCCCAGTTCTGCCGCTTGTTGGGTCCCTGCTGGAGGAGCAGTGGCCCGACTGGGCCGCGGATCACGGTTTATGGCCACCCCGAGCTGAGAGCCCGCGCCTCGGGTCGTCTCTGCAGCCGGCTTCCCCGCTTCCATACCTGGGAGCTCTGCCGCACTTAGGCACCCCCGGTCTTTCTGTGACCCTGAGTGTCCTGAGACCACACTGTCCCGCGAGGGTTCCATCCCTTGTTTAGCCACTGGAGCAACGTCCCTCAGCGGAGCAGACTTACAAAAGTTCCGATTTTGTGCTCCGCTGCTCTATCACTTGCCAGAAGCAGCCAAAGGAGGCCTCCTCCCCCGCCGTCTATCCTCCCGAATATCGCCTCAGATTCACTTCTCCGCACGTCCTACCTTCCAGTAAGTGGTCGCTTCTCTGTTCAGAGAGTTGTTGCTACTCTCTTCTTTGATCTCCTGTTGCGTTTGTAGGTGTTCAGAATGGTTTGATCCCTATTCAGCTGAATTCCTGAGACCAGACGAAATCCAGATCTCCTACTCTTCCTCCATCTTGCTCCTCCCCCGGGAGACCTATATTTGATTAGATCAATGGTCACTGAGAAAATCAAATCTACAGTGATGGTACCATGAAATACTGCTTTCTGGGGATGCCTGGGTGGCTCGGTCTGTTAAGTGTCTGCTTTTGCTTCAGGTCATGATCCTAGGTCCTGGGATTGAGCCCCATAATAGGCTCCTTGCTCAGCAGTGAGCCTACTTCTCCCTCTGCCTGCTGCTACCCCTGCTTATTCTCGCTCTTTCTCTCTGACAAATAAATAAATAAAACCTTTAAAAAAGAAAGCAAGAAAGCAAGAAAGAAAGCAAGCAAGCAAGAAAGAAATACTGCTTTCTGCCAGAGTGTGAGACAGAGAGTAAATCCAGGAGAACCATAGGAATCATATAAAAAGAGAAGAATATTCATTGTGTTCATCTTTCCATCTGAAATTGATGTTCACATATTGAGACACAGACTTTGTGTTGAAATATGGGCTTAGGCTAATGTGTTCTTGAAACCTTGCTTCTACTTGACATACACTTGAAAAGGGGCTGGCTGTGGTTCCAATGAACCCTAAAGTTATGAAATAGGGAAAACCCAGCTGCCTCCACCTACCACTTCTCTTTAGTAGCAGAGTATTCAAACCATATGAGCTAACTGCCAGAGTGACTCAGTCCTGGGTCACTGGACTGTATACTCTATAAAGAGTCTTTATAGCTGATGATTTAAGGTATAAGTGATGATGGATATATGTATTGTAACTACAGATGCAACTTTTTTTAGTTATGTATCTTGGGGAAGATTCATAGTGCTGAGCTCCTGTGCTGCTTCCAGGTTCTGAACTTAGAAATGCTAGTGATGCTTTCAACTCCAGTTTGACATTGTTGGAAAGTGCCGAGAGAAAGGAGTTCAGTTCAAGGTGATTTTCCCAACCATCCTTTACCCTGGGGGGCTTTATATGCAAAAAAAAAAAAAAAACCCACAAAAAAACAAAAACAAAAAAACAATGCCTCAGAAATATTTTCAGTCTTTTGGAAGGTGAAAACTATAAGTTTTGAAATTAAAAATTCTCATTCAGCCAAACAGGGAATTGCAAAGTTACAATTTGCAATGTAATTTAAGAAACAAAGATGACATTAAATCTGGGTCACAGGGCATAGTGTCTTGAGTGCTTCTGAATTTATGTGCCAATGATACGACATATGGTGGCTATTTATATCAATAAAAATATAGCATACTTAATATCTATTTGAATAATAGAAATTGAAATACAATTTCAGGATTGAAGTTTAAAAGTCATTTTATTTTTAAACATTTAAAGGGAATATAGATATTAGACTGAGAAAAGTTATCTTTGGGGAATAGTCAATCTGCAGTACTCTTTTCTAGAGACTCATATCTGCAAATTCTGTTTTTGTAATGTGATTAATGCATGTTTATGAATGTGACTCTGAATTAAGGCTGTTTATTTTCTTCTCCATTTTTCTTCTTTGACAGCTTTTGAGTAATAGTTTATTCTTCTTGTCCACTGAGAGTTCGTTTTGGGTCATATTGATCATATAGAGAAGTGAAGTATTATAACTAAAGAGTACGTAGTAATAGCCTCATTATGTTAATGTAAGTTTGGCAATGGCAAATATGCAACGGGTTTCTTAAATTGCTTGACCGTGGATCAGCAGTGTGCCTTTATCTTCCCATCCTACCTGTAGAATGCTGTTAAGTCTATAGGGGTCGCCCCATCTCACACTCCCACCAAAACTGTCTGAATTAAAGATGGAGAGATGGTGTTCTAGCATCTGTCATGCTCTTTGACCACCAAAAATCTTTTTTTTTAAAATTGGCTATCATACATTAAAGTACACAGTAAGTATGCAGCTCACTATATTATCATGTGAAAATACCTGTGTCATCATCACTGTGGGCAATAAGGTGAACATTGCAAGTGCTCAGGGAGCCCCTAACATATTTCTTCCCAGTCATTAAACCTATTCCACCTGCAATGTATTAAATTTCTGGTAGCTCTAAATCCTTAGCAACATGTAATGTTGTCGGTCTTTTTCATATTAGCCACTCTGGTGGCTATGTGATGTCATTATACTGTGGTATTAATTTAGGGGAATTCCTAATGAAATTTGTCTCATAACTCTCTAGGTCCTCCAAGCCTAATTCGCTAGTCAGAGATTCTGACAATTACCAAATTACCAACTTAAATTATTTAGAATGACTTGTATTGTTTGCAGCTAAGCATCCTGCTGATATTGAGGAGAAAGAATATATCATGTTGGGAAGTAATTGGTTAAAAAAGAAAAGACATTGCCAGAGAAAAGATGGCAGAGAAAGGGGCGGTATACAAGGAGAAATAAACAGTTGTCTAATGGGTTAATAGAAATAGGTAAACCTAGGCAATTACAATATCTTTAAAGACCAGTTCTACTTTTTATAGTGCCTTTTTACATCGATTAAAATAGAACTCTTACCAGTCTATATGCTAGAATATTTTGAGAAATACATAGCTTTGGAAAAGTGAGCAATGGATGCAGAGGTTGGAAAATGGGCAGTTTGCTAAAATATAGTATTAAAGAGCTAAATCACTGGTAAAGTTAGAGCAGAAGGAAATTGTAAGGCTAATTTCAAAAATTCAGCTTTGCATCATGAAATATAGGTGCTTCTTGGTACCTTCCATAATCCATTGCATTTTTATCAATAGTGTTCATACATTAACATGCTTCCTATTAATCTTGTAAAAGAAAATAAGCACTGCTCTTGACCAGTGTTTTCCAAACCTGGCTTATCATTAAAATCACCAATTCTGGTCTTAAACCCAGGTACAATAAGTCAGAATTTCTGTATTGGCTCTGGGAGAAGATGTTTTTTGAAGCCTTAGATGGTTTTGGTGATCATGAAGATTTGAAAACTATTTACATAAACTTCACTTTATAGAAATCAGTAGCTTATTTTTTAAGAAATGTTGGGGACAATTTCTCTTCAGGAAAACACATGGAATATATTTACCTAAATCCTTAAGACAAATACCATTTATGTATAAAAATTTAACAAACTTGTCTGATTCAAATGACCATTGGGTGTTAATTTTATCCTGTCTTTCTTGATTTCTTTCTGAATTTTTATTATGATATTTGCAAGTTCAAGTGTAAAGTGAAAAATAGAAACTGGAATTAAAGTTGGAAGCAATGGATTTGGGTATTATCTTAACTACTTTCTAGCTTTGGGAAAATATTTAACATCTTGAGCATCATTTTTTTCTAATGTATTAAGTAAGAATATTGTCAGACTGTGTGTGAACTTTATTTGAGTTGTGTGTATGTGTGCGTGCTTATCTGTGTCTCTATGTGTCTGGTTTATGTATGTATCTGTGCATGCCAGTTTTAGTTGAACAGAAGTCATACATCAAGTGTTTCTTTACTTTCTTAGGTGTCATTTTATTAAAAGTTAAGATGAATAACATCATCTTTCTCTTGCTTCTCAGTACCCTTATTGCATGACAGATTGATGACACTGTGTTTAATATTTAATTATATAACAGTTTACAATTTCCTTCTATAAACTAATAAAATAACTGTGTTAATGTATCTTGAGTCTCTATCAGATTATCCATACAATGGCAGCACTTTCTTGCCTTCTTTAAAAAACATACCTTAGCTTACAATGGTATTTATTCATTTGACAAATATTTATTGAATACTTACTATGTCTCAGGCACTGTTCTTATTTCTGGAGTATATAGCAGTATTTAAAAGAGACCAGGTTCCTCATTTTTGAGAGATTAAATTCCAGTAGTCGGAGAATACATACTGTGACTGGGAAACTATCAATTCCTCCAAGACTCCTGGAATCTAAGCTCATATCTATTATAAGCATCTTAAATTTGGCCACTGACTTGCTTTTCATTAAATTAACAATTTCTAGCATGAGAAAAGAATTATGCAAATGTATAACTATGGTTTTGTTCAGCACAGTCCTGGATAAATAAATAGAAGATAAATCTTTCCTAACAGGCTGTGTTGACACTGAAGGTGTATTTTTTATAAAAAATTAGGTGGGAGAAAGAGCAAAGTTTTTTAAAGGCACTGCTTGAAATCATGATAAGAGGTGAAAAGATTTTCCGTTCTCCAACCTTGACACCCTAGAGCCAAAGATGAGAAGGAGGTTAGATTCTGTGAAAGTGTACAGCATAACCATGAAGGATCCTATGAGGACAAGACAATTCAAGCATTAGACCAGAATCTAAGTTGTCAGCAGATAGGATACACTAATGTAAGTCAGAAAAGTGGTCATGAAATCAGAAATGAATCAAGTTTTTTAGCTGAAAATACATGTAAACCAAGATTTAAAAACTGAAGATGGGAGACCTAGAAGGAAAGCAGAGAATTACGGTTCAGTATGGATATGGTACAGAGAATAGGAATAACTTTGATTAAAATAATATTGCTTCAAACTGCTGTGTCCTTTTGAGCCAGTCGTGCCTGCCTGCCACAAGTCTTTAAGTTTCTACATGGATAAGTAAGGGGAAAAGAATTGCTGTTGAAATCTGTTCATTATTTAATAGGTGTTTTTATACATGCCATCTTACTCAATTTATATCCCTTTTATTTTAAGTGAAAAGCCAAGATTTATAAAGATCTACTCTATTATTTTGGTACCAAGTCCTGCTTAGAAAAAAATACATGACTCATCCTTATCCAGTTAGTACTTATTACAAATGTAATCTTCTCATCTATATTAAAATACTTATTAACCAACTGCTAGAGTCAAAGCAAAGTATTTGTATCTAATAAGTTGTGCAGTCGTGTGCAAGAATAGACACTTCCTAAACTTAATTTTTGAGGCTGGAAAAACTAAACTCCTAATGGCAACGTGTTGAATATAAGTATGGTAATCTTTATTTTTCACCTTTGTTTCAGCAAAGAATTTGATGGTGTTTGTCCTTTATGAAAAGAAATTTTTTCTCTGATAAGATTATTAATGAGCTGATAAATAAAGGTACATGAAGGAAAAACATGGAGTGGGGGAGAATTCCAGGAAAAACAAAGGCAAGAGCCTTTGCAAAGAATCTGTGGTATTAGAGACATAAATTCTTCAAGAACTTAAAGAAGCCATATGGCGATAATGCGGAGAACTGAGAGGACCATAATGTTCAGGGTGAGGCATGGTAGGAGCAAAACCATACAGGAATTGGAAGACCATGGCAAGAATTTTGGTCTTCAGCATAAACTCATGAGGAACCTAATAGACTATTTTAATAAGGAAGGTGGAGAATGGTCTCATAAAGTTAGGTTCATAATTTTTAGATAACTCTGTCTATGGATTGAACACTTACTGGAAGGGAATAAGAGTAGATATAAGGAGGCCTGTTAAGAGGCTTTTGTAGTAGTGGAGGAGAGTGAATTGTAAGAGAGGGATTGTGGTGGCTTTGGACTATTGGATTTGACTTGTGGGGGAAGAAGGACTCTAGAATTCCTCCTGAATTTCTGGCTTGTATAATTGGATGGAAGTTGTTAGTATTCACTGAGGTGGAGAACACTGGGAAAGAGAAGACTTGTTTTGGATAGGGGTCTTTATGTTATCCCAGTACGAGGGTTATATAGAAGTTGGAATGTGATCCTGGAATTCTTAAGAATGGTCTAACCTGGAGATAAAATTTTGTGAATCATTAGCATATCGGTGGGAATCAAAGCCTTCAGTGGGGAAGAGATTCCATGGAGAAAAAAGTTTTGCATGGTGAAATAGGAGGGCTACATCTGAGTTTTGAGTTACCAGGAGAGGACAGGGGACAAGTCTATAAAAATGATAAAGGAGTGCATAGTATCATCTATATCAAAGAAAGAGAATTTTATAAATGACAGTGGTTAACAGTACTGAATCCTACTGAGAAGTCAAGAAAAACAGACTTCAAAATGGCAATTTCTGCTACTATCTATGTTCAGTTAAGCAGGCAGCCAAAATGATGTTATTCATGTCAGAGAGTTAGGGCGCTTTATTTCACAGTTGTTTAATGCTGAAGAGAGGAATGAATATTTGTGTGCAGAACATTTAGGAGTGTTATTATTTTTCTGGAGCAAATGTAAGGGTACAACTGATGACCCTGGGAAACAATTCCAAGGAAAAGAGACGAGAAACTAGCCTTGGAGGTACTGACTGGCACCAGCACTAAATTAGATTTCTCCTGCTGTTTCCTTCTCAGCAGGGTTTTCCATGGCAACCAAGTGTAAATGGTTCTGCCAGGTGAACAGTCAGTACAATTACAGCCATTTGTCTTACTACTCTTATTTTTCATATTAGGAAGCCTGAATTTTTGTTTGGGAGCCTATTAAAATTTGGTCAAACTTCTTGTCATTGTTTCAGTTCAAAGCTCTTTTGCAAGTAAGGAAAAAAATATATATATTAAAACTGAATCTAAGGGGGGAATACTTTTCTCTATATAAATTGGAATCAAGTTTTGAATAGAAGAATGTTATGAGTTTTAAGTATAAAACCCTGTTATGTCCTGGTGGAGGACACAAAGGGCTAGATTAAATAGCTTTAAAAATCAAATAACAGTAAAATACATGACTTTTTGAAGCTCAGCACACTCATACATTTATTTTTCTTACTGTAGACAATAGACATAATTGATGAATCATTAAACTGAAAACATAAACATAGTGAACTTTTCATTTATGAAAGGTAGTAGCACATTGATTTTAATCTTCACACACTACTCGACACTGAAGAAAAAAATCCCAACGTAATATTTTGACTGACAAAATGGAGATGGTTTTCCTAAAGTGACCTTACAAGTATTTTGAGGGACACCTGGGTGGCTCAGTTGGTTAAGCATCTGCATGCACATTATTCGTGCAAACCTGTAAGACGGCACTGAAACCTGGTCTGTTTAGCTGTGTACACTGCTCTCTGCACCATGCAGTGGCAGATAGTTTGCTGTCACTATTCACGTGCCAATAATTTTGACCAAATTTTAAATTGATTTGGTTTTCATTTCTAGGAACAAACTAATTGTAAGGGTCTCGACTTTGTTAATTTATAGTTTTAAAAACTGCCATCTTGAGATCTTTCACAGTTCCTTCTAAGTTGAATGTTCATTTGAAGTGAAAATAAAAATGTCAACATCAAATGACTCAATTTAATATTAGGTCTCAAGAAAAATATAGGCTGAACTTGCAACCTTTAGAAATCATAAGCCATTAATGCATCACAAAACTGAAAAAAGGATTAAAGCCTAATTATTCATTAAATATTTACTACAGTTGAGGGTTTGATTTGATTACCTTATGTCGGTTTCCAGGAAAGATAATACAAGTTTGGATTTATCTGTGCCCTGAGCTACTGGTTATTGTGGATCATTTGTTCTGGGCATGATCTGAACTTGCAGATGTTTGACTTCTCCTCAAGCATTTATGACAAAACAAAGCAGGATTGCTTGCTCACAGAAGTGAGCAATGTGGCATAAAAGTTCTATTTTAAGCTAACGAATTCCACTTGGGACAACAATGCTCTAAGTTGCAGGGAGAACTAAACAGTTGATTCATGAAAGATGGTAATATTTTGAAAATCCTACAAGGGAGAGATTTTTATATTTCTGAGAGACTGTGAAGATGGCCACTCTCCCATTTCATTATTTTTCACTGTTTCAAATTATGCTATTAACACACATACGAAAACTTTCTTGTAATGACAGTAATGATGGGGTGAAAGTTTTTGGTTGTAAAATATCTCTCAATCTCTATCCCCCTTACACACACACACAGTATACATTTGCCATAAATTCTTTTAGCTTTATTCTACCACCACATTGGGCACATTAACACAAGGTGTTTTTGCTACACCTTTTTGTGTACAGATAAACAAATATTAGAACCCCTGGAATAATAAAATTGAAGAGAGAAGGGAGAATCCTGTACATCTTGTATGTTTTCTTTATGTATTTTGTGGTTTATAATTAAAGCAGAATGAGAGATACTCATATGATGAATCACTGAATTATGGCATAATGAAATTTACATGCTCTGATCCCCAAGGCAGTGTAATGATGTTAATTTTAATAATTCTATTTACATTATGGAACGTTAAAGTAAGGTTCTCGATAGGGTGGATTAGAGGGTTACTGTCCTCTCCCATCAAATACTTTTGTGCACATATTCTCCGTAGATAGATTTTCAGTCATGGAGATATTTTGAAATGGCTGGCAAACCATTATTTTAATGTTTTGCTTGACTTTCCTGGATCCAACACTTTACAGGAAGCTTTGTGTTTCTTATTTGTAATAATCATGTTAACATGGGCTTTAATTTTGGCATCTAGGCAGAGATTTGGAAAGCAAAAGAGTAATGGGGGACTTTTGTTATTTGCATGTCTGGAAAATTGACAATCTGTGTCTACTCTGCTGGTTATGACTTAGTATAGTGTAGGTCGTAGTGTAGTGTAAGTTAGCTGTTTTTAGTAATAGAATTGAGACTCAGTGTGTCACAGCTGTATTGCAAGAAATCAGTTACTTATTCATATTACTAAAAGTTGCACAATCAAATCAAATTAGAATAACCTATCAGATCATCATTCTAATTATGCCATTTTCCCTTACATTCAGATATTAGTTTTTGAGTGGGAAATATAATCTTGGAATAGCAGCAGAAACACAAGGAACTGGTCATAATCCTGGCAAGGTACATGAGAAAGTATGGTGCATATGTTAACATCATATGTGTGTACCAGTGTAAAAATTGTAGAATTACTGATACAAGGTATGGAATGGTGGTTCTAAAATTTATATATATATATGCACACACACACACATATATATGTATATATACACAACACATACATATATATAGACACACACAGATGAAATAGATTTTTATAAATATGTGTATATGTATGTATGTGTCACAGGTAAAATAGAGAATCGACATTTCTTTTGATCATAGCACTTTTCATTACTAAGCACACTGTATATAAATCTTCTGTTAAAGATTTTGTTACTGTAAGTAAACAGAAAGGGCTATGCCTTGAGTTTTCAGTGACTTATGGAGTGGATGCATTTTGCAAGCCCATTTGAGTAAGTGAACAATGTTTTGATATTCAGTTATTTATTTGCTTAATATCATAGATAATGCAAATTCTATTTGATTGGCTGCATATGATGTAACTATTCCATTTGTTCTTCCAAATTCAGTTTCTGCCTTTCTCTCCTCTGTGCTATGCTCTCGGAAGTTGATCTATATGGACTACATCAGCTTTGGTCTATGGGGAATTCTGGCAGGAGATCTGAGAGAGGAAGGGCGGAAGGTGAAGTCAGGACATTTATTACCCCAACTCACTTTGGTAGCTCTGTCATTGACTGGCTGAATCCTTAAGTGAAGATCATAGCTCTGTCAGGTGGCCATCTACACAAAGTGCTTTCTCTCTTTTTCTCTCTCTCCTTCTCCACCCCTACCCCCTGCTGTTCCCACACCCCCTGCTCCCAGGTTCCATCAACTCATTTCTACTCCCATCTCATTGGGCTGAAAAATGGTGATGGTGCCCAACTAGGCTGATGTTACTAGGATGAGATCCTACAGTCTCTTGAGGTCTCCCTTAACCATGTCCATACTTTTATAAACAGTTTATTAAACGTTTCCTTAAATTATCCAGTCTAATGTGCCTTTTCTTTCCTGCTGGTGTCTTATCTGATACACTAATCTCAATGAAATAAATTCTGATAATAGAAAATGTTCTGGACATTGCCAAATCTTGTTGATTAATTTAACTATTTTGATATTACTTATGGAATTGGAATTTTTGTTCCAAATAGAGAGTGATGTTTTTATAAAAACCAATTCCCTAATGGCATCTAAAATCAAAGCTCTTTGACAATTTTCATATTGAAGAAGCAAACAATACATGGTATTCAGTTGAACTACCATATTATGACCCAATGCTATTAAACATTTAAATGACTTTTCACTCTTGGATATATATAATAAAAATATTTGAGATTAACAAGGTATTGTTACTCTGCTTGTCTCAGCTTGTGATGTCCATGGCTTCATTCCTTCCTTTTACCCATAGTAGCTTTCTGTGGTTGTTTGAACATGCCAAGCTCATTTTCTGTTCAGGGCCTTTATACTTGTATAGGTATACTTTATACATCTTCTGCATCTTCCTGCATTTTAGTCCCTCATATTACTCAGGTCTTAACTCAAATGTCACCTTTACAGGGCCTCCTCTGTTCTGTCTAAAATATCCATTCACCACCCATTATACTCTGTATCTTGACCCTGATTCATTTGCTTTCCAGCATATTCACTATCTAAGAATATATTTTGTTAGGTTATATTTGTATTTATTTATTATTGGTCTTCACCTTCCACCAACATAAGCTCCCTAGGAACAAAGATGACATTTTCTTCAGAGGTAGACTAGTCCCTGGTAAGCAATATTTAAAGCAGATTTATTGATAATAGTTCATGTATATATATTACATATATATTGTTCTAAGTTGAATGTTCCATTTGAAGTGAAAAAAAAATGTCAGCATTTCCCAATGGGAAAAAGACAGTCTCTTCAACAAATGGTGTTGGGAAAAATGGATAGCAACATGCAAAAGAATGAAACTGGGCCATTTTCTTATACCAAACACAAAAATAAATTCAACATTGATTAAAGACCTAAATGTGAGACTTGAAACCATAAAAATCCTAGAGGAGAATACAGGCAGTACCTTCTTCAACATTGACTGTAGCAACTTTTTCTAGATATGTCTCTTGAGGCAAGGGAAACAAAAACAAAAATAAACTATTGGAGCTTCATCAAAATAAGCTTCTTACAGTGAAGGAAACGTTCAACTAAAAGGCAACCAATGGAATGGGAGAAGATATTTGCAAATGACATATCTGATAAAGGGTTAGTATCCAAAATCTATAAAGAACTTATCAAATTCAACACCCAAAAAATGAATAATCCAATTAAAAAATGGGCAGAAGACATGAATAGACATTTTTCCAAAGGAGACATACAAATGGCTAACAGGCACATGAAAAGGTGTTCAACATCACTGATAATCAGGGAAATACAAATCAAAACTACAATGAGTTATCACCTCACACCTGTCAGAATGGCTAAAATCAACAACACAAGAAACAAGTGCTGGCAAGGATGTGGAGAAAGAGGAAACTTATTGCACTACTGGTAGGAATGCAAAGTGGTGCAGCCACTGTGGAAAACAGTATGGAAGTTGCTCAAAAAGTTAAAAATAGAACTAACCCTATGATCAAGCAATTACAGTACTGAATATTTATCCAAAGAATACAAAAATACTAATTCAAAGGGATACCTGCACCTTGACATTTATAGCCCCATTATCAACAATAGCCAAATTAGAGGCACCTCTGGATCCAGTTGAAACATTAAATTGTCTTCTTACTGCTCCACCAGGTTTACATTTTTTTAAACTATCAGTGGCATTTCAAGTCTTCTGAAAGCAGTGTGGCAGTATGTGGGTGGTCCATAGCACAGTACGAGCAGCATCTATTAACAGTTTCCATTGTAGAATGATTTCAGATACTTGAATAAATCAAATCTTTAATTGAGAAAAATAAAACACAATAGCCAAATCATGGAAATAACCAAGTGTTCATTGACTCATGAATGGATAAAGAAAGTGGTAAATGTATATATGCACATAATGGAATATTACTCAACTATTGAAAAGAATGAAATCTTGCCATTTGCAATGACCTGGATGGAGCTAGAGAGTATTATGTTAAATGAAGTAAGTCAGTCAAATTCTGTCAGGAAAAGGTAAATACCATATGATTTCACTCATATATGGAATATAGGAAACAAAACAAGTGAACCAAGGGGGAAAAAGAGAGGGAGGCAAACCAAGAAACAGACTCTTAACTCTAGAGAACAAACTGATGGTTACCAGAAGGGAGGTGGGTGAGGGGATGGGTGAAATAGATGGTGGGGATTAAGGAGAGCACTTGCTGAGATGAGCACCAGGTGTTGGATGCAAGTGTTTGTTTAGTCACTATATTGTACACCTGAAACTAATATTACACTGTATGTTAACTAACTGAAATTTAAATAAAAACTTAAAAAATAAAGTATGCAATTTAAAGCACAGAATTGTGCATCCATTACCACAATCAACTTTAAAACATTTCATTACTTCAAAAAGAAATCATGTACCCCTTAGCTATTTCCTCTCCACGCACCTTCTCAGACCCATAAACCCTAATCTTGTATATATCCAATAGATTTTCCTGTTCTAGATATTTCATATAAATGGAATCATAGAATATGTGGTCTTGGTCTTTTATGACTGACTTCTTACAGTTGGCATAATGTTTTCAAAGTTCATTCATGTTGTAGCATTTATTAGTATTTCATTCCTTTATATGAATAATATTCTATTGTATGGATATACCATATTTTAGTTATTCAGCAGATGATGGACATTTAGGTTTTTCCCATTTATTGGCGATTATGAAAAATACTGCTATGAACATTCACATATATTTGTACATGGGCATATATTTTCATTTCTCTTGAATATATACCTAAGAGTGGCACTGATGGGTCATTTGGTAGCTCTGTGTTTAATTTTTTGAGGAACCACCAGGCTGTTTTTCAAAGTGTCTGCACCATTTTACGTGCCTACCAGCAGGGTATAAGGGTTCTGATTTCTCTATTTCCTCCCTAGGCAACACGTTCCATTATCCATCATTTTGATTAGAGCCATTCTAGTAGATGTGAAGGCAACCACTACTTTAGATTGTGTATACAACTCTGTTTATTTTAATTTGAAGTCAAAGTTAAAGTCTTAAATACAATCCTATATTATTTTGCTTGTTTTTTGTTTGTTTTATTTGTTTTTTAATGAATGCATTGAATTTAGGGACTAATAATTTTTTGGAAATGTTTGAGTAAATACTTTTTGCTTTATCCCATTACCAGGGATCTATGGTGGACTACTGTTATGGAGTACCTATTTGTGTCCTTTCGAATTCATATGTTGAAACCCTAATCCCCAATGTGATCATATTTGAAGATGGCACCTTTGGGAGGTGTTTGGGTCATAAAGATGGGACCCTCTTTCTCTTTCTCTCTCCACCATGTGAGTACGTAGCCCGAAAAAGAGCTCACCAAGACCAAGTCAGCTGACACCTTGATCTTGGACTTCTCAGCCTCCAGAACTATGAGAAATTACTATGTTAAGCTACCCAGTCATCGGTATTTTTTTATAGCAGCCTGAACTAAGACAACTACAATGAATTTCTTTTTCTAGAATAATGGTTGTTGTAGAATGGTGTTACTCTAAGTGCTCTATATAATGGGACAATGGATCTCAATTTGGCAATGGGAAACAGAAATTTTATAGTCTCTTTATAATCTAAAAGTACCAGTGAACTTAAAGACAGGGGCAGAAGTTTGGGGAACAACTTGTGTGTATGTATGTCTGTGTGGTGGGGAGGGTGAGTATTTTCTTGTTGTTAGGAATTATCCCCCAAAAGAAATATATGTATCAATTTTAGGACATTCTACTTAGGACCCTATTTTTACCCTTTCAAGTACATGCCCTTTGAAGGTATAAGGAGCCTAGTTTCTTTTACAAGGTGATAAGGGGTACAGATTGCATTTTAACGATACAAACTCAAATAAGAGGAGGCACATGTTTAAAAGAGGTATTTCAACAACCTATGGATAAATTACAATCCCAGGGCCAACTCTAATATGATAATAAAAAAAATTTTAGTGAACAATTCCAGTGAAGATTGATAATAAAAAGAATGACAGTTTCTAAGGAGGCAATAAATTGGTACTTTTTTCTTTTATATTTCATGTTTATCAAAAGGATGGCATAAATTTCAAATGCTAGTGATATTTTATAATACAGTGAATTGCCTTCCGCAGTTTTCTGTAGCATACACAGGAAATGTGTATTCTCTTTTTTCTCCTTTCTTCTGATAATGATCATAATCTACTTAAGTAAGTGTGATGCAGCTCCTGCAGTAGCAAGAAAAATGTGCTTTCCACTAAAGTTCAATATTGATTGATAACCTCAAAAGGATCACAGAAAAACTATATACATCATTTATTTTTACTTTCTCTATAAAATCACCTTAATATTTTTATCCACAGTATTTGGGTTGTACATGAGGCATTTTAGAATATTTTCATGCAATTTACTTTTGCCAAAAAAGAGAAATTCTGCTTAGTCATCTTTTGTATATGTATTTTGTAAATTCAAGGCAGTTTCTCTACTCTACCTTCCCTTTCCTTCCTTTCATCCCAACTCCCATTACTCCTATTAAACTTCTTCTAGTTGGTAGAAAAGACAAAATATATAACAAATAAATATGAACATGTAGATGAAATAAGGGAGGGGATGAACGCTGTGGGAGGGTTTTGAACTGATTAATAACATCTAGTCTGTGTTTTAAAGGTAACACTGTAGCTGCCATGTGAAATCTAGACTGCAGCAGGGCAAATTGTGGAAGCAAGATGACTGGTAGGAGGCTATTGCAATAATTCAGTTGAGAAATAACGATTTTTTTGGACTAGCATATAGGTAGTGGGGTTAGTGAGAGGAATACATAGAATAGTATATCTTGCATATAGGAAAAGAGAAAATGAGGAGGTCAAAGATGGCTTATCTGTTGGTGGGGTGCCTTATAATTTTTAATGCTATGGTAAAAAACAAAACAAAACAAAACACTGATGTTAATCTATTCTGTGGACAAAGAAAATAATATGGGTAATTCCATACTTATAAAAGATAATCAGAAAAATTAATTCCATGGGTACTTGATAAATGTCAGGTGATGTCCAATGGTTGTTTGATGTTTGTCAAATCACATTAATTTTCACATTTCCCTATATCTTTTCACAGTTTTCTGAAGGAATAATTGAAAACAGATTAAGCAGTTTTTGATTAAGTAGGAACTTTATAGAAATTCCACTTTTCTCTCTTACAATTGGTATTTCTGTAGTAGACATTAGTACATCCTTTGCCAAGAACATAAAGGCTCTAACACATTGAATGCAAGATGATGCAAACCATTTCATCATGTCCTGAAACAAATTAGCTTTCTGGAAACAGAATTGAATCAAAGCATGTTAAAATGACCAGTAGTCTTAAAAAATGAAAGAAATGTGTCATTATGTGTAACTGCATCTCTCCTTAAAATTCATAATATAATGGGCTTTTAAACTAGTGGTTAAATTGTCAAATATTTAGAAACTCTCAAGATTTATACAAATTCCATTGTCCATGGAATATTTTGTTGAAGCAAAACTTTGCTTTTAATGAATTTGAGATTTAGAAAATGGTGTGAAATCCGGAGTGCTTTCCTTTAGCAATGTTGCTAAATATAACAAATAGTCTTGCTTCTAGACATTTCCAGTCTCTTGCTGCTGACTACTGCATTATTTTGAAAGTTAGAAACTAGACCAAGGATAGAAGTAAGCAAATATAAACTATAAGGTTCAAGTTCTGCCTTGAGGAGTCCAGATAACCAATGTCTGAGTTATTTAGGGTGAGGTCCAGGATTTTACAAAGCTCCCCTCCTGATGTCCTTCATGTAGTATCTCACATTGCAGATACTGCTTGCTCTATACCAGGGGTCAACAAAGTACAACCCAATGCCTGTTTAATAAATAATATTTTACTAGAATATAGCCACTGACACTCATTTAGAGTTTTGACAAAGACATTATGGCCCACCAAGTCAAGAATGTTTACTTTCTTGCCCTTGAGATAGATAGAGATACCTAACAAGTTTGCTGATCTGTGCTCTATACTATGGATGCAGGTTCCCCTGCTATGCCTCCAGTGTTGTTCCCTCACTACCTTCTCCAGAACTGTGCAGTTGTCCCTTGATTTCACCCCTTGGAGGCATGAGCCCCAGACCTAAGATTCAAAAATATGGCTAAGACCAAATAGTGACAAAGTAACAAAAGTAACAAAGGTGTACCAAGCAAGTTAGGATGGTGGTTTATGAGAAGCAGTGACAGCAAGGTAATATTCTGTTTCCTTATTTGAGTGTTGGCTACATAGGTTTGTTTGTTTTCTGAAAATTCATTGAGTTGCACACTTATAAGATATACACATATAACAATTCAATAAAAAGCAAGAACTGTGTATTGAGAACTTGTGCATAAAGAATTATAGAACTGGCAGAGAAACAAATTTTAACCAGGGTTTTATTCCACTTAGTCATGGGCCATGCTTCTCTGTTTGGGATGCTCCTGTCACTTTTTTACTTAGAGGCAACTTTTTAAACTTGCTATATTAAATATATATATAAATTGAAGTATACTTTTGCCATATAATACTTTCCTTAGGCACAAGCCATCCTTCTCTGTTTGGGATGCTCTTCTTTCTCATTCTCCTTAGCTCAGAGTTGGGAGTCCCTCTCAGTTGTACAGAAGCTCCCATAGGTCCTTCCTTTACCCAAATCCAGACTCTTCACTTCCTACTTTTCCCAAAGAGAGGAGGAAACACTTCCCCCTCCATACCTCATAATAATCCCTACAGTAATGTGCTGGTGATCACAATGATGTTAGGCTGTCACATTATTACACAGAATCATTATTTGGTTGTCTTGAATGTCCATTGTGAAAAAAATTTTACTTTACCATGAATGCCTATAAAAGTGCTCCCCTATACAGCAAAGAAAAATACAAAAGAGTTACTGACTTTTACGATGATTTCTTCATGTCCTGAACAGTAGTTGGTTAATGTACACTTTGACAGCTTTAAAATACCAATTTGCCCATAATGAGAAGCTCCCAGATCTGTTGGAAAATTGTCAGTGGAATGCTTAAACAGATTTAGGAATCAACACTCCATCTTTTGTGATGCATTGCTTCTTGTTTTATGTGAGAACCTATGTCTGGACAACTTTATAGAAAAAATTCTAGGCAGATACCTATTTTAGGGTATAGTACTCAAAACAGTTTTTAACAAGCATCACTGTGTTTGTGTGTAAATTAGTTACTTAGAATCAAATACACTGATGAAAAATATACTTATTTGGCAACTGTGTCCACAGTTTAAACTGAGATAGTTTTCTAGCTTCTACCACTGAAAACTGAAAACTGAAATTACCCTGACAAAGAAACAAATACTTGGGTATACTTAAAATGATAACTATTCACTTTGAGGCTGTCTCCCTTAAGCAGCTCTTGGTTCTCCCAAACTTAAGTCCATGGAAATTGGGTCATGAATCTTCAATGATCCTTGCACTCAGAAATGCTCCAGGCACTCTGCCCTTTCCAACCCCTACACTTAGACACACGCACTGTTTATTAAGAAGCTGTTCTCAATCCCTCTAACTTTCCATCATCCTGCCTTTGTACGGGGAGTCCTGGATTAATCTGTTTTATATGGGGTGCTTCCCAGGGATGTTGCTTCCAGGAATTGTTGGCTGCCCTTACACTTGGGCATAGGGACCTGAGATGGCTCACTGGTCTGTACCCCAAACAGACCTACAGTTTCTCTCTAAACCCAAATAGTGTTTTTGTTTGTTTTTTAAGGGAGTTGGGAAAGCAGGCATTGCTGCTTTAATCTTCATCTCATATCACCTCACCTCTAACAAAGCTGTGAAGTGTTCTTTGTAAATGAGTTTCTTCTAGGCAGGTGGTTTAGAAGGAGAAATATGCTGGTAGATAAACCACTTTTACCTTGAGGGATATGATCCTCATAGGCTGAAGAGCCCTGTTCAGTGTGGACTTAGATTTTAGGCTGATCTGTAAATGATATCTCATTCTGTTATTAATATGACAGCACTGCTTGAGCTCTCCTGATTATTAGCAACCTGTACTAGAGGTGGGTGTGGGGTTGCAAGTAAAAGCATGCATAAACCAGAGTCTCTTGCTCACAAACTACTCTCTGTGTGTCTTCCTAGTCTGAATTCTAGGAGGGCTGTGGTGAGTGACCAGCTGATTGCCCCAGGACTAAGGGATTTTCAGGACGTGGATTTTCAGTGGTAAAACCAGGAGTCCCAGGTCAACAGGAACAGTTGATCATCCCACTGCAGAGATTTGTTTACTTTCTTAAAAACTTTCCCCAAAAGGAGATGCTAAAATCTTTGGGAAAATACAATATAAAGATGTGTTATCATAGAGTCAAACTAACTCTGTCCAGCAGTAATAACATGCGATACCAGCTTTTTCTGTAAAGGGCTTTGAGGGGCCATATGGTTTTCATTGCAACTACTCAGTTCTACCATTATAGTGTGAAAGCAGCCAATACGTAAATTAATGCACATGGCTGTGTTCTTGAGAAAACTTTATTTACAAAAATAGGCCTTGGGCTGGATTTGGCCCACTGGCTATAGTTTGCTTATTCTAGAGCCAAACTCTTCTTATTTTAAAATTGTTTTCTGTATTCTCCATTTATGTTTAAATATATTTAGGTAAATGCAAACATGTGTTACCCTTTAGTTTAAAAGGCTTATCAATATCACTGCCAGGGCGCCTGGGTGGCTCAGTCGTTAAGCTTCTGCCTTCGGCTCAGGTCATGATCCTGGAGTTCTGGGATCGAGTCCCGCATCGGGCTCCCTGCTCAGCAGGGAGTCTGCTTCTCCCTCTGACCCTCCGCTCTCTCTCTCTCATTCTCTCTCTCAAATAAAATAAGTAAAATCTTTAAAAAAATAAAAAAATAAAAAAATATCACTGCCATTGTTACCTATTTATAGATGTGTCATAGAACTTAAAATATTGCAAAGAAAATATAGGAAGATGTAGAACATAGGGTTACCATTAAAAGTGATTATATTGGTCTAATCTCTAGGATAATTTGTAGCTCTTATAGTATTCTAATGTATTTATTGACATAAAAGTCTGAGAAGGAAGGAGGATCTGTGAATTGGAGGAGGCTATATTTGCTATATACGTCCATATAGCCCGTGGTGTTTGAGTATTTTAATTGTACTCTGTAAATTTGACCTCCCTAGTCAAAGTACACAGAATTCATCGTGAGAAAGATTTCCCCAATCCAAGGTGCAGGCAGTGGCACCTTGCAGAACAACAGCTTAGTTGCACATTGTACCCCCTTCCTGCCCTGCTCCAGCCAGGGCCTCAGTGACCCCGTCCTTTTCCTCCCACCTGCTGCGCTTCCTTTCGCTGTATACCTTTTATTTCCTTGATCTTTCCTATTCTTGTAATTTTCTTCTATTTCCTTTTTGGCAAGTGTCTATCTACAAATGGATGAGTAAAGAAAAAATGGTATTACATACAATGGAATAGTATCCAGCCTTAAAAAGGAAATACTGTCTCTGTGACAACATGGATGAACCTTGAGGATATTATGCTAAGTGAAATAAGCCAGTCACAGAAAGACAAATACAGTATGATTTCACTTACATGAGTTATTTAAAAGAGTCAAACTCATGGAATCAGAGAATATAATAGTGGTTGCCAGAGATTTGAGGGTGGGGAATTGGGGAGTTTTTATTCAAAGGGAATAAAGTTTTAATTATGTTAGTTGAATAAGTTCTAGAAATGTCCTGTACGACATAGTGCCTATACTTAATAATTCTATAGTTAATAATACTTATTGTGCACTTCAGAATTTGTTGAGAATAGATCTTACATTAAGTACTCTTACCACAAAACAAAATGAAACAAAACAAAGGGACATAAGGAAATTCTGCAAGGTGTTAGAGATATCTGTTACCTTGATCATGGTGATGGTATCATAAATGTTTGCCTGTGTCTGAACTCATCAAATTATACATGTTAAATTTATACAGTTCTTCATATATCAGTTATACCTCAGTAAAGCTGTTAAAAAAAGAGAAAAACCTGACCATCCTTAAGATTGTAGTTCTAGTGTTCCTTCTGCAGGACAGTCTTTTCTGAGCTCCCTGACTAGGTCAAACTCCTCATTTTAGATCTATCTTATATCATATTGTTTCTTTTTTTTTTTTAAGCATTTGTCACAGCTACAGTTTTATAATTTTATGTTTGATACTGTAGTTATTTCACATATATTTGTCTATCGCTCTGTGTTGTAAACTGTAACAAGGCAGGGACTGTATCTGGTTTTCTCACCACTCTATTCCCAGAGTATAGTGTAGTACCTAATATAGTGAGCATTTAATCAGTCATTTGAATAAAGGGATTTTGAATGAAAGAATAAAGAAATGAATTAACATTTAATTTGAAGGAGATAAGAGACAAGATACTTAGGCCATATGCACCCCAATGTTCATAGCAGCAATGTCCACAATAGCCAAACTGTGGAATGAACCGAGATGCCCTTCAACAGATGAATGGATAAAGAAGATGTAGTCCATATATACAATGGAATATTACTCAGCCACCAGAAAGGATGAATACCCAACTTTTGCATCAACATGGATGGGCCTGGAGGAGATTATGCTAAGTGAAATAAGTCAAGCAGAGAAAAGTCAACTATCATATGGTTTCACTTATTTGTGGAACATAAGGAACAGCATGGAGGACATTAGGAGAAGGAAGGGAAAAATGAAGGAGGGAAATTGGAGGGGGAGATGAACCATGAGAGACGATGGACTCTGAGAAACAAACTGAGGGTTCTAGAGGGGAGGAGGGTGGGGGGATGGGTTAGCCTGGTGATGTGTATTAAGGAGGGCACTTTCTGCATGGAGCACTGGGTGTTATATGCAAACAATAAATCATGGAACACTACATCAAAAACTAATGATGTAATGTATGGTGACTAACATAACATAATAAATAAAAGATACTTAGGATATAGGAAAATTTATTTTGGTACAATCAGTATTAGAAGGAATTTTGAAAGAATGAATTTTGACATGCTCTTGCCATAAAAACGTTTTAAAAATTTGTGTGGGAGACACCGATGGACAAGATTAGCTTTGCTTTTTAATTATCGTGAACACTAATAGGGAAGCATGCATTAGTATGTAAAATGTTTCAGATCCAAATGAGTTTTTTTTTTTTTTAGTTTTTATAGTGATAATGGTCAGTGGTGTGGAGGATATCAGCCTAACTGAAGTTATTTTTATAGTACTGCATTTTTTGCAGATCAAGATATTGACAATCAGTATTGTAACTTAATTTTTTTTTTTTTTTTTTTTTTTTTTACTTTTCTGGGCCTGCTATTAGCATTGGTTTCTTTGCAGATATGGATATTACATAAAGTATTGCTTTTCTGTAATGGAAGATTAAAGCTGTTTCCATATTCCATATGAAACTGAATTTGGGATTCATTATGGATTATCTATCATTATGTGCATATGTCAGTTAATGTTCAGAAAGCTGTTTTTCTTTCCTGAGGATTATAGTGAAATAGGGCCAGCAAAATGTGCATCCAATTGATAGAAAACATGAGAGTGCATTTATGAACCATGTTCATAAAGTCACCTCAAAGTTGCTTAAGAACCCCAGCGTAAGATAATCAAAACACTGAAGGGTTTTGCTTGGTTTTCCTGTGCTGTTTTTAGCGATCATGACATCTGTTCAAGTACTTGGATACTGAACTTAAAGTTAAGAAGAGCTAGCTTAAATTTTGTTTTTTAAACCATTAAAAGTCAGTCTAGGCCAGTGGTTCTCACTCTTGGCTACACTTTGGGATCACCTGGGGACCTTCAACAACTGTTGATGCCAGGAACTACCCCCTCAAGATTCTGATCTCATTGATTTGGGATGTGACCTGGGCAGTAGGAGTTTTGAAAACTCCCCAGGTGATTCTAAGGTGCAGCCAAGTTAAAAACCATTGGTGTAGGGCAATTCAGACTAAGTGGGACTTTAGAGAAATCTTAAAAAAGCAAGCTCCTCTGTATGATGGTGATTTACCTTATTTCTTTGTAACTGCTATTCACAGAGTGTTCCCTAGACTAGCAGCATTGACATCACCTGGGAACATGTTAGAAATGTAGAATCTCAGACTTACCAAGTTAGAATCTGCGTTTTAACATGATCTTCAAATGAACATTAACATTTGAGAAATGTTTTTAGCACATTTATTTCTCTATTGCTTTGCTCCTTCCAGTGTTTTCTCAACTTGTTTGTCTTCTATTAAATGGACATCAGATATCACTGGAATGGATGGCCAATCTTTTTTCTAAAAATAGCTCATCATTTATGTTAAGTTCCCTAAATTAGAAGCATCTAAGTCAGAAATTGCCTGTCCACTGTGCACATTCTGAGTTTCTTTGACAATAGAAATTTCAGAACTTCTAGTTCTGAAATAAATTTCCCTTCATATACAATATCCAAAAAAATATCTAGTGGCTTTTTTTATTAGTCATAGTTCCCCTGGTGGTGAGTGTTAGATTATTTATTTAAAGGATTTTAATACGTATTTCAAATTCTGGTCCATTTTCCTGCTGAAGGGTATTTCAGGAATTCATTGACTTTTTGTCCTGAAGACTGATGTTTCAAAGATAGAATGCTTTTGAATGCTTCTAATATTTTATCTTGTTTTGAACCTTCAACAAAGAACATTCTCTAAATACTCAGTGTTAGCTGTGAAGAATGGTTTGGAGCTTTCAGTTACCCTTCACTTACCGGAATAGGGAAATTTGCATCTGTTTCAGTGGATGATTTTGTTATTTAAGTCAATCCAGTAGTAGAACCATTCTGATGCAGCTTTATCCAGCATTACAAATTATAGTTTAATGGACTAGTAATAATACATTGTGAATACTTCTTTTCGTTATTGAATTAATTGTAGAGCAGTTTCTTTTGTGCTGAATCAGTACTTGCCATTAGTACTTATCCCCATCTAAGTTGGCATTTTATCTCCTCCACTCCCTTCCCTTGATGGAGTGCTGTGACCATACTCCATATTGTAAATTGATAGGAATAACATGGAATGAGCTTGCCTGCTATACTACAATGACAAAAATGAATTGGTTCATCATCAGGTATGATGATGTGGTGTCAAATTCCCAACCATGTGGTTTTCTCACACATCTTGTGACATTTTGCAACAGTTGGTTCATTGCTAGTTGTATTTTTTATAATGTAATGCTAGTGGAAATTATTTTCTGCAATTCAAATTTGTCATGCATGATAAGGAGACACAGGGGCTTTTTGGAAAAGGGAAACATTTGGCATAAGTGGGGACTTGTTTAGACTTTCACACTAACCTTTATTAGTGTGAAATAAAGTCAGCATGAACATGAGGAAAGGTTGAACTCCCGCAATAGAAGGAATTTTTCATGTAATTGTATAAAATAATACCCTATTCCTAAGTCCCTGACCACTTACATTAAAGGCGTATTTCCTGGCTATGTTACGTCCACTGGGAATGAAACTCTCATTCAGTTTCATGATTTTGTGAACCATGGTGTTCATGCTGCCCAGTCTTTTAACAACTTTCTTCTTTTATCGTGCCTTGGAATTTTCACTCTTCTGATTTCCACCCATTAAATAACACATGAATTCTTGCCCTCTGTTGGGCTTCTTTGGACTGGTGATTTATTTAGGTCCTGGACCTTGACTTTTTAATTTTATTCTAAATGAGGTTTCTGGCACTGTAGCTCCTAGAATCCACAAGCTAGAACTCCTTGACCTCAGATTCCTATTGGTCTTGAAGGAGGAATTGGACACAATCTCACCCCTACAGATTTTGGATCTTTTGCTTGTCTTGAGTTAATGGCTAAAGCTCAATAACTGAAGGAGTAACATTTGATCTTGGTATGTTTCTTCTTTAGGTAGAGCTCTACCACGAGCTTTAGATTGCATCCCTGGCCATACTGATGTGAAACACAATAAGATGAACCACTTTTCAGAGTCTTTTTAGACATCCTGAAAGTGATGAACAAGGCGTGAGATGAAAAGGTGAACATGACCTCTGGGGATTTTAAGCTTCATCATGATTTAATGGCAAATCATTATAAATTCCCACACTTGACTCTCCCAATAAACATTCACTTTAAAGGAGATAAATGTTTTTAATTTTTGTAGGTAACTTTTCTAGCTACCAAAGTCCTTATTTACCTACCCTATTTCACCCTATTCCAGTATGGCCCTAGACTTAGGGGAAAGGATTTGGGGTATTCCTATTCAAGTGGGGACCTAGTGGCCCTCAAACTCATGGCTACTTCTTGGAAGCTGGCTTTGGAAGCCACAGTAGGAAAAGGAACTCTTACCATCACATCTGCCTTTAATTTTGGAGATGCTACCTCCGGAAAAGTTAAATCCCTCATGAGGCTGTAATCTGGCCTAGAGTTTATGATGAACTAAAAGCTCAGCTCACATCAGGTCCTGCTGCCTAGGCTAAAGCCAATAGAAGCAACTTCGTATAGTAGCAGGTACATCTGTGCTCATAATTAAAGGATCTAAAAATTCGGAGCCCCTGAGGGCCTCTTTTTTGTTTGTTTGTTTTAAATCTAATATTTAACAGAGCACTTACTGTGCCAAGTCCTATCTTCATCATATTTAATCTTCACAGCTGAGTTGCTTTGTTTACCTTATTTTCTTTGCATATGAAGAGATTCAAGCTTAGAAGGTTTATGTAAGGAGTTAAAAGTTCATCTAGGTTGTACCTGATGGAACCTATTATTTGACCCAAGGGTTGTCTGATTTCAGAGCTCAAATTCTTAGCCCACTGTACGATTCTGTGCACCATGAAGAGCTAAGGAGGCCTTTTCTCAGATGACATAGGAAGAAAGACCCCTCTTTGAAAAGCTTGCATCAAAATATTTCAGTTGTCCATTACAACATTTTCCAAAACATTGAAGACCACCTGCAGAGATTACTGGTGACAATACACGATCACCTATAACAGTTGCTCCTTGGTCATAGTATCAGGTAACTTGAGAGGCTGCTGTCTATCTTTCTACCCTTAACATGTTCCTGGAATATCATTCATCCAGATCTGGTCTCCAAGCTACCCTGTTCAAATATTGGCAAGATTGTACTAGTGATGGTTGGCACCCTACTGAATATGGCACATTTTATCTTCTGAGACCAAGCTCTGCCATTCTGTTTATCATAAAACCTTCTATTACCACATGAGAAATCAGATATCAATCCCCAGTCATCCTGGTTTTGACATTCTGAGTTCATTATCAGTGATCAATGACTGGAAGTATACCAATTGGACACTTGGTGTTGAGTGGGCCTTGGGTAACAGCATGGAGTTTCTAGAGCAAGATTTACTTGTTATTTCTCACTGTGCCTCCATTTAGAAAACTTATGCAAATAAGCTCAGATATTCCTAATGTTCCTGAGGGACATTGGGAACTATTGCCTTTTCAGAAGTTACGTCCAATATGAAAAGAGGTAGTTTACAGGGTAAGCTAATAGGTAAAATTACTCATGTCCATGGCTTCTCAGCAAGATGCTCTGTAACCAAATAGAGGCTCTCTCTGATTTTAATTTAGGCCTACCCACATAGAAAGCTGTAGATACCTTTTCTCCATCCACATATTCTCTCCTTATTTAGGCAAGAGATAACAAACACTTGGCACATTTGTCATGTCTCTCTCTTCTAATATCCAAAAGAATGAGAGCTAATCAATCATAGCACTGTATCCCCCTGAACTTGGCTAATAATCTCACATTCTTCACCGAATTCCAAGCAGCTTCCAGCAGTTGATAGGCATTGGCATGTAAGATGAAAACTTTGCCATTCTTTTCCATTTCAGACTGATGATGTAGATTTGGCTGTCTGCTTGGCTCTTTATTTCAGTTTTGCTATCTCTTGGTCTAGTTTCTCTGTTTCACTTGTTGCAGCTCAATATCCTTTCCCTTCCAGACTCCTGCTATACTCTTCATCAAGTGGATTTCAGTAGCCATGCTCCTCTTTCCCAGTTACCTAAAGTTCTAATCAAAGAACTGGTAGCCACTATACATATCTCCCAGAAGAAACAAAACATTATAGTTAAAAAACATCATTTTCATCACCTCATATTGTGAATAGTTTATCAATAAAATGAAAAAGGAAAAGATTCCATGAATTTAGCATGAGAGTAAAAATAAGAGTGAATATCAAAGCTAATCAAAAGAGAAAATGGTTGAGGCCAGCATAATGAAAAGACATGTAAGAATCTTAAGTGTATATTACTAAGTGAAAGCAGCCAATCTTAAGAGGCTACATACTGTAGGATTCCAATTATAGGACAGTTTGAAAAAGGCAAAACTAAGGAGACAGTAAAAAGATCAAGGCCTGCCAGAGGTCAGTGAAGAGGAAGAGGTAAGTAGGAGGAACACTGAGGATTTTTAGAGCAGGGCAACTATTTTGTATGATACTTTAATGGTGGATTCAGAGTGAACCTTAATGTAAACTATGGATTTGAGTGATAATGATGTATCAATGTAGGCTTATCAATTGTAACAGATGTACTGTTCTTATGGGGTATACTAGTATATGGTATATGTGAGGGAGGCTATGCATGTTTGCAGTTAGGAGGCATATGGGAACTCTCTGTACTTTTTGCTCAGTTTTTCTGGCAATCTAGAACTGCTCTAAAAAATGCAGCCTATTTAAAAGAAATAATAAAATATAACCAGTTTGTGTTGCTATACCTAGGAAGACTAGCATAGTTACAGTGATCATACTTTTAGAAATAATTATCTAGACCTATAGCTTATCAAAGGGTTCTTTCCTCATTTGTGAACTCATTTATGGGCAAAGAATAAACATTAGGTTACATTATTCCCAACCTAAGAAGCCATTTGTATAGAAATGAGTACTATTTCATAAAATCTTTTCATAAAATATCAGTTAACACAAAATTTACATTATTATTTTTTAATTCATATGCTATAAATATTGGCAGATTGTCTTATTGTTATCTGAGGAATTCAACTTGTCCAGAATTATTTGTGCTTATTTTCTTCAATTTATATTTCTACTTTAGTTGGATTTCCTAGAGAGACTCTACAGTCTCAATGGCCATGTCCTTTCTGATTCATCCCAACTCTTTTAGTTAATTAAATATAGACTTTAAATTTTCATATTTGTATTTGGTAGTTAAAGCAAAATCATATTTTTCATTATCAGTGAGATGGATTTTCATGATAATGAATACAATATTTAAATACTTTCTGTTATCTTTGATCTATAGATGCATTCTTAGACTTAATTGGCTACCAAGTTCTCATCAGTAAAGACATTATAAATATTTTAATGTGGTAGTATACAAAGGCCACTTTGGAAAAGACATAACGTCTCATTCATATCATTCAATTAGGAATTTCTCCTCTACACACCTACCCCAAATCCATCCAAGATGATTAATAATTAAAGATTAGGTTTTATCTCCTAAACATTAGCGTCTTCTCTTGTGTATTCTGTGGGCCTCAGATGTTAATAGATATTATATGAAAATATTTTGTCATCAAATATATCTAAGAAATGCTGAGTAAGTAAGTTTCTTTTTTGCAGGATTTTTCAGATCCTTTTATTTGCTAATGTGCAAAATGAATCTCTAAGCCAAAGTAGTGTGGTGTATTTTACCATAGGGTCATTTTTCTTTTTGAAAGAATATCCTGCCGGATGAGTGTACCATGGGATGCATTTTGTAAACTGTTGATCTGAGCATTCAGACAATTAATGCAGATGCCACTTAAATGTTTCACCATTTCTAAGTTATAATGGATTATCTTTGACAATTTTCCATCTGTAATCCTGAATAGCAAAATCTCAGGGAAATTTTCTTCTTCTAAATCTTAATACAGGTAGAAAAGTTCCCAAGTCACTTTCTTACTGATTTTTTCTGAACTTCTGTAAATCATGAATCATAGTAGAAACCTGGCTTATGAAACATAACATATGTTGTATACATATGCCCAGGAGTTGGCATTCTTAACTGACAAAAAATAAACTCACAAAAGGTGGAAGGTTATTAGTATTCTCTCAGTAAGAGGCTATTCATTTCAGAAATGTTGTCCAATTTACCATAATTGGTTTGCCCTGTTCTACAAAAGGAGAATTTTAGCGTCTTCAACAATACCCTAAAAGCTTGAAAAATGCATACCATAATTTTTACCTGGAAGAATAGCAGATGCATTGTTTTTTTTTAATATTTATTTATTTATTTTTAGAGAGAGAGAGTAAGAGTGGGAGCAGGGCTATGGGCAAAGGGAGAGGGAGAGAATCCCAAGCAGACTCCCCACTGAACGCAAAGCCCACAGCACAGCTCCATCCCACAACCCTGAGATCATGACCCCAGCAGAAATCAAGAGTCACATGTTCAACCAGCTGAGCCACCCAGGCACCCTGCAGATGTGTTATTAATAATATTATGGGAAACTCTAATGTTTCCCACTATAAACTTCAGAAAAGGGATTCTGAAGTTAAGCTATTAAAATCTACCCCAAAAGTGATGTGATCAGATATCATTTGTGAGAGGGAAATAAGAAGGTTTTAGATGGAAGGAAAATAGGAATTTAATCACTACCTTAAGAGAGAATATTTTAAGTGAATATTTTGTTTTTGTTGATATATTATAAAAATTCCAAGATAAAATTTTACCTCTTCTTAAAAAATGGGTTAAATATCCTAACTACCCACTAAAAGTTTTATGTTATAATTGTCTCTTATCACAACTTGATACAGAATAAACACTGGAGCATTTAAACACCTCTTTAATATATATATTTTACTCTTGCTCTAATCTATCACCTTAATCAATGATATTCATAGTTCCAGAGTTTGCCAATGGAATGAGTACATAGTGCTAGAATATGTTTGAGAGAAGGAAAGTGAAATAAAAGTAATCTTAAGGAAAGAGTTCTGTAACTGTACATTTGTATTCATGCATAAAGATAGTCTCTTTCTACTTATGTTTTATAGAAACATTACAAAATAAGAATGAAACTGAATGAAAAGACCACTCTGGGTAATTTTTTTTTTTAGCTTGCAAATGACTTGAGAAGAGTAATATATCTTCCACTTAAATATCAATTAAACACAATTGAACCACCTGCATGTATGAGTTATTAGGCTTTGAAATATATGTATGTTATCCCATTTAACCCTATGTTGAGTAGTTATAATATTCCTTTTAAAGACTAGAAAACTAAAGACAAGAGATATTCAATAAATTTCCCTTGTTTTATAGCTATATAAAATACCACTTTTTTTGGACAGCTGTGGTAGATGAATCCTCATGGCTAGCATTTTTTTTTTTTTTTTTTGCTTCCAGAATCCCTGCTTTTTTCTCTATAGCACACTTTTCAATTATACTGTAATGTAGTTGGAGTAAAAAGACAAATCATTTATTTCTTCATCAAGCACTAATTATTCCCCAAAAGCTTAGCATTGTTTTGGGTAATTTTGGGGAATTGCAAATGAAGACAATGGTGACCTATTTCTGTAGGTCAAATAGGTACCTATTCTACCAGCAATGCCCAACTGCCTTTGATAATTTCCTATTGATTGTTTCCCAAAATGTTAAAAAATCCATCCCACCTCTCTTTTGCAGTTTTGGTGACAGTGACAAAGAACGGTACATAATTAGTCTGTGGCTAACTGTTATAATGACTCCCAACTCTTGTGGCTTAACACAATATAATACAAATTCATTTCTTACTTGTGGCAGTGTGCAAAGCAAGTTGGAGGGGATTGTGGGGAGAGAGGAGCATGGGAGACACTCTGCTTCAGTCACGCAGGATCTCAGTGTCTCTCTGTTTGTGGTATTATGGTCTATACATGATCTGTAAAACTGAGGAGAAAGGATGATGCAAAAAAAGATTTTTCTGGGGCTAATTTTCATCCGTGTACCATTTGTTGGACTGTAATTGCATGGCCCTGATATAAAGGCATACGGGTTGGAAAATGTATATTAGCTGTGTTCCCAGTAGGAAAATAGAATGATTCTGTAAATACAAAAAATTGTCTTTGCCCCAAGTACTTTTGCCCCCTTGTTAATTTAAGAGGTTTGATTAACAGAAAGTAAACCTAAAATGCAGATCAAAAATTAGTGTTCTAGGATGTATGTGGGCATGGAGAAATCTTGGGCTTTTCATCTGTAAAAAATCCATATACTCAATTTTCTTCTCTCATATCCCCATGTCGACTGATAGTTCATTTCTTACAGAATCTGAGCAGAAGTGGAGAGAATTTGCATTTATGTTTGGCCTCCCACAGTTCCCTGGAATGCACTTCAAGACTGAGGTTTGTAAGTATTCAGGGATCCTCTCAACTCTGTCTTAGGGAAAGTGATAGATGTATCCATTGATGCTGTCTCTTTTTCATTTACTCACTGAGTTTTTAAAAAATATGTTTGATGTCTACTATGTACTAAGCATTAAGGCTGAAGGGGTGTGTGTGTGTGTGTGTGTGTGTGTGTGTGTGTGTGTGTGTGTACACAAACAGTGGTCAAAATGGACATGGCCCGTGCCCTCTTGGAACTTACAACTTAGTTAATGGGGCACAGAGAGGGGCTATATTAAAGCTGACATGAAAGGAGAATACTTCTAAAAGCTGATACATATTATGAAGGAAATTACTGAGGTCTCTGCAGTATATTACAAGAGGGTTTATCCAAATCTTGGATGACTTTGGAGAGCCGAAGAGTAAATGAGAGTTAACTAGGAAAGTGGGAAAGGGGTCCTGAGCAGAGGACATACTCTCCCCACTCCCATTCCCAATACAAATGACTTGGGTGCCTCCAGTTACCACTTTCTGTGAGACCACAGACTCTGCAGCAGCAATCATGTAGATTATCTACCAGTGTCACAGAATAGAGAAAATCATGTGAACCTTCTCTGGAGTCTCCAAAGAGAGAAAAAACTAATCACTGTTGATGAATAGGAATCTTTTTTTCTCCTATGAATATAACACATTTACTCTCTTGATCTGGAAGTTAAATCCTGTTTAGATTGGGCTTCCCTGTGGACTTTCTGACCATGTAAATCTTCTAGTACCCCTTTTCTGTTCACTCCTAAATAGAACTTTTTGCACATTTTACAAGAAATGATATGAATAAGACATCAATATAGTTCTATTAATGTTTAACTAGGAAATAATTCCAGAAATAAATGGTGTAGGTGTTCATTGAAGTGTCATAAAATGCTTCAAACAATGAAGAAGGAAGTGAGTTCTGGAGTAAGTGCATCGATCCTATGGTAGTCGAGGCCAACACTTTACAGATAGGAAAGGAAAATTGTAATTATGTTTCAGGAAAGCTGTAGCCAGTTGGTGTGGAGCTGGCTAATACTGATGCCAACTAGAAGTTAAGAATTGATTAGTGATTTGAAGAATTGCTTTTAATTTTTGTTTTATTTGTAGAAAATTAAAAATTTATATCCTTCAAGCAATGATTAACCTGATTACAGGTATTAATAGCCAAAATACCACATTGATTTTATTTCCAGCTCTGAGCTATAAGAATGTAATTTTCTAGCAGGCTTATAAAATTCAAGCAACAGTTGAAATTATAATGGACACTAATGACATGTAATCAAGGCTGAGCCTTTTAGCTAAATAAACAATTTTAATTCGTGTTTGAAGTGTAAACAGAATGTAATTCATGAATTTTATTTGTTCCCTACTTAGATACTAGCTGACATTTTGTCTTTATCCTGGCCATTATTATGGTGAAAATGTTTCTAATTTTTTTTTGTTACGAAGGGATCTTTCTTTTAAAATCACTCATAACTCATTGAAATATTTTATTTGACAGGAAAACTGCAACTCGAATACCAAGCAATGTTTTTAAAACCTTCAAAGTAAAAGATAAAACAGTGTTCCATTCAGCAAATATAATATCAAGCCCAGATATTAGAAAATTCACTTCACCCACTGTGTTTTGGGGTAGAGCATGAATAACCCATCAACCAAGGGCTTTAGGAAACATATTTTCCTCTAGAGTGAGTGACTGTCATTTTGTATCACAATATATTAGAATCTTTCCTGTATCCATGACACCAGATGAACTTCCTTGGTTGTACCAAATATCAAGAATTTGATTCACTATCCTTCTGAGGAATTCTACATAAATATGACTCTTTATGTTGTAAATAACAAAACACTCTATTCATGGTGGCATAAACAATAGTTATTTTATTGGCTCACATTACTGAACCATCCAGGGATAAAACATCAGATTTAACTTCTTTTTAAATTTTTTTTTTTTTTAATTTAAGTTCAATTAGCCAACCTGTTTGCAAGGCAGAGGCCCCATTTCTCTGTGTTCTTTCCTCCCAGGAGTGCTGGCTTTGTTCTGGGGGGGGGGGTTTCTCTCAAAGTAGCAAGATGACTACTGCTAGTTTGAGGGCAACATGATTTTGTGTTTATATTCACTGGAAGAAAAAGGGGGTTTCTTTCACTCAAACATAATAAGTGCTATGTGGACCAAATTAAGAAACTGCCATGAATTTAGGCTTGGATTTATTATTCGTCCGTAAAGTAGTAAACTCTTATGAGGAGTAATTGGGTCATCTTGAGTTCTGGGTAATCGGTTCTTACATGGAAAGAGGAGATGATGGAAGGTCAAGAATGCACACATATTGTCTAACAAGTGCTTCTTTTTCCAACTAGTCCTGAATCTGATGCATTCTTTTCTTATAATATTATTGCTAGACTTCTGCCCATAATGTTGAAAGTCATTTTACTATAAATCCTAAACTGGATAGAGCCCCAGAATGAATCTGGTATTCACTAACCTTTACTAACTTTACTAATTTGCAAGGTACACAGTTTGCATAGTTTTTCAGATTGAAAAATTACATAATAACCACAAATGTACATCTTTCCTCTTAATAAGCTAAGGGAATTTTAATGGAAATCAGGCCTTAAATGAAACTTTGGAAAATTTTTAAATCGTATGTTCTTGTTCCTCAGGGGATAGGAGAGGGAGGAACAAAGAGAATTTGATCATTGGAAAGCAAATGTCCTAGTTTTAAAGTGGTATAAGATTCTCATCATATTTTTGGAATTACATTTTTTTCTTGCCTTGTAAAAAAAAACAGAAGGTTTTTAAAATTTTTATGCATTTTTAAACTTTCATATTGTAGGTGTGCTGGAAACAAATTTTCAGTGGCATTTAAAAGCATATTAAAGTTTATGAAAACTACTAAAATTATAGAGTTTAATCCTGTTTAAGATTCTGCCACACATGAAGAACAAGGGAGATGTGAAAGGAAAATGTGTCTTCTGGCAAACAAAATGGGATGAGGTGGGGGGTTCGGGAACAAAACAATTATGAGCATTAATGTGCTCTTACCCTAAAGATCACAGACATTTCCTAAAGTAGTAACATTTTACAAGGATTACAGGAAAGTCCAGAAAAGCAGACATTCCCTGGAGTATAGTTACTCACATATGACATGACTTTTTCCTTTGTAGACTCCAAGTGTATGTATACACAGAGAATTTAAACTACCCACCTCTATCGTTACTTCCTTATCATATGGACAAATATATAAAATATTAACATTCAAAGTGTTCTGGGATGTTGAAAACATGCAGTATTATCAATTGTTAGTGTGACCATAACTTTACGCAGCATTTCCTGGGAATAATTTTAATACATATAAAGGTCTTAAAATGTATGTACCCATCAGTTCTACTTCCAGAGATTTGTGCTGAAGTAATAATTGGACAAGTGTGAAAAACATAGGAAAGATATTCAACAAGGCATAGCTTATAAGCATGAAGGAATGAAAATGACCCATATAACAAAGTATTATTTACAGTTAAGTGATAATATAAATCAATATTTATTGGAATAGAAAGGTGCTAAATGTTTTATCTACATTGATGAATAAATTTAATGTGATTTCCAATAAAAATGTCAACAAAAAATAAAAGTATAAGGTAAGCTAAAATATTGGAAAATTAATAATAATTAGAGGGTGCTAATACTGCCACACATAAATACAGGAAAGCAAAAGGGAGGAAAGAGAAAAAAGAAGGAAGGAAGGAGGGAGGAAGTGAGGGAAGGGAACAAAAAGGAGACACAACATTGAAGGATTTCAGTTTCCTATTGCTGCATAACAAACTACCCTGAAATTTAAAGGCTTAAATCCACAATCATTTATTATGGCTCTTGAGTCATGATGATGGACTAATCTCAGTTGGGTTGTTTGGTTCTAGGATTATTTAGACTGACCTCATCTGAGGCAGATGGGTTCACTGGGCCTGTTTCACCTGATACTCTCCTCCTTCTGCGACTAGTGGGCTTGTGGCAATGACAAAGTACAATGAAACAACAGAAACACAGGATTCCTCTTGAAGCCAAGACTCCCAATTGCTATTTCATAACTTGCACTACTTACTATTAGCCAAAACAAGTCATAAATCTGTTCAGATTTAAAGAATGAGGAGGTAATATAGGAATGACAGAATTATTGGGGGAAGGGCATGGATAAAGGGTGAAGAACTGGGGGCATGAATACAATCTATGAAAACACCCATGTAACAAATTACATACTTTTGTAATGTGTAAAGGATTCTTACACATCAAAGATTAATAATTCAAAAGAAAAAATGTGCAAAAAAGAAAATGCAGTTCATTCAAACAGGAACACAATAGTCTTATAAACATAAATGTCATTAATAAACTTCAACTTCATTTATAATTAAAATAATGCTTATTAAGATAATGAGATACTTCCTCTTATATCCAAGAGACTGTCAAAGTTTAAAATTTTGGTAGTAGATTATGTTGGCCAGGGTGTGAAGGTACACAAACATTCCCATTCCCTCTTGGTAGAAACCTAGTTATTAAGGCCTCATTGGAAGATAATTTGGTAATATCCATTATAATATGAAATACATGTGTTTTTTTAAACAACAGTTTTACTTCTAAGAATATATGTATGTATCTGAATAATATATGTGAATAAATATGTGAAGAATATTAATTGTAATTATAAAATACTCAACACAACTCAAATATCATCAAAATAAGTATGCTTTCTCATACTTTATGCTTACATAAATTATGATGCATTCATTTACTAGTATACCTTGCAAACATCCAGAGTGAAGTCAATCTATAAGCTGTCTTTTGTAGGTTTTTGTTGTTTTTAAAAATAATTTTAATTTGAATAATACAAGATGTCTGAAGTTGGAAACAGTTTCCTTTTTATTATATACCTGCTTATACTGTTGATATTTTACAATGTATTATTCAAAACGACCTTGAGAAGCAAAATGTGCATAGCATATTTCTTAGTAAAGCAGTGAGTGAACAAAACACCATTTAAGTATCATCCTTTTTCCATAGAATTATACACATAAAGACACACGCATATAGAAAAGACTGGAAAGTTGTGCACCAAATTATTAAAAGTAGTTTTAATGGAATATCAGGTGATATTTACAATTATTTCTATATATCATTTTGTTTTTATTTTATTTTTAAGGAGCATGTAGTATCTTTCTTGTGAAAAGCTACTTTTATTTTTCTAAATCACATCTTTTGAATCTGAATCTACAAATGGGTACCTTTGAATATATTGCCTTAACTATCATTTAACAAATTTTGAGTGCTTTGACCACTCTGTATCAAAGTATTCTGAATATTGCAACTGCATCCAGGGTGAGAGGCTAATATTCTAGTAAAGGAGCTAGATAATGAATAAAAAATAAGGAAATGAATGAGTAATATAATTTCAAATACTGGTTAATACCTTTAAACTTTAAAGAAATAACTCAGTTTGCTTCCTGCTCAGAGGAGTTCCATTCTGCCTTGACCCAAAGTTTTGAGATAAATCTATGATTCTCCTAGCCATTTGCGCATACTCTTCTAACATACTTTTTATTCATTGACTATCTACTTTATGAAAGGCATTGTGCTAGATGCTAGGGATATGATATTAAATGAAAAATGTCTTACCTTATGGTGCTTATAGTCCTTAAATGTAGTAGGATATTTTTTCTGTTATATTTATTTTTCTCAAAATAAGAATTTGACCGGATCATGGTTCTTAAATTGGGGGAATCAAGAGTATTTAAGCACAGTTTGGTATTTTTATCAAAGTACACATGGCGGACTTATATCTTATTACTGCAGTCTACTGCATTCACACCATTCTTTTGGGTCTATATTTATAGGAGCAGAATGTGTGGGTGGTATATGTGCTTTAAACACACCTTAGGTGGCTGTGGTATATCTCTCTAATTGGGAACCAATTAGTTTGATCATCAATATGGTCAATTCCAGCTTGAAAATGAGACATTGCTTTAGCTTATTTAGTCAGCCAATGGAGAAAAAAGTACAAAATTTATATCTATATCTCTGTTGGAATATAAATAATTCCTGTGAAAATACTAGTTGGAATTACTCCCCCAAGAATTGTCTGGCATGATTCTTTATGTTTAGAAATGATATTACTGACTACTAGCAGCAAATGTGACTTCAAAGTCAGTGAGCAAAGGGAGCATAAATATCTCCTTGAATATAAATCATAATGCCAAAACAACTTACTGAGTCAAGAGTCAATGGGAAGACGAGTCAGCTTCATCATTTGCGTCATGAAGTTGAAGCCACCGGTTGAGTTATTGGTTCATTGTTGGAAGTGCAGTTTTGATGACAGGTGTGGGCAGCCGTGGAGTTTCACTTTTCCAGAAAAAACCGAGAGGGAGGGGAAGAGTGTTGTACTAACAGCATCTCTCTAATTTCATGGGTTATTGTCAGTATCTCTGTACACACTGAACATTTATTGTGTGTCCAGTGATGAACTCAGTCCTTTGCTCCTTTTTCTTTGCTTGAATTCCAGGGCACACGAAATATTAGGAGAGTAATGACCTGGAAGATGTCTGGGACCCTGAAAACTTTGTCTAGCTAACTCTAATTCCAGAATACTCATCTTTGGACTTTTATTTAAGAGAGAAATATATTTCTATTTGTTAATAAGGTGTTATTCAAATTTTCTTTCATATATAGCCATACTAAATCCGCACTGATAGAAGTGATCATACATGTACATAAAGTAACCATGACAGGCAAGTTTTAGGTTGTAAATCTAATTAGCATTCTTACAGATTCTCTTCTGATCTAACAGAGGCTCTCAAATTTTATAGTTAAATTTTAAAAAATCCATACACATTCATCAATGATTAAAGCAATAGCAAAAGTATTTGCATGTGGAGGTGCGACTGAAGAGATAAAATAGAAATAGAAAGATCTATAGCACTTTATTATAGTAATAATAATAAAAATAGGAACAGTGATTCTAACATTAAAATTTTTAAGCAAAGTATTCACAATTGAGTAATAACATTTAAATATTTATGTCACTAAAATGCAACAATCCAGAGTTGCAAAGGTATATTGGTAATGTTTGATTTATGAATGATTTTACATTTAAAAATTTTATTGAGATATATTTGACGTTCAGCATTGTGTAAATTTAAGGCATACAGCATATTGATTTAATGCATTTCTATTGTACTATGTCATTATAGCATTAGCTAACACATCTATCAAGTCACATAATTATTTCTTCTAGTGTTGGGAACAATTAAGATTCTGGTACCTTACCAAGTTTAATGTTTATAATACAGTTTTGCTGTCTGTAATCACTGTAGTGTGTATTAGGTCTCCAGGAATTATTTATCTACCAGTTGCAAATGATTTGTGAATGATTTTAGTGGTGGATTAGAGAAGGGGTGGTTCTACCTAATGTTGTTTGTCACCCTTGGATGACTACTACTCGGTCACCTTTTTTTTTTTAATATTTTATTTATTTATTTGAGAGAGAGAATGAGATAGAGAGAGCATGAGAGAGGGGAAGGTCAGAGGGAGAAGCCGACTCACTGCTGAGCAGGGAGCCCGATGCGGGACTCGATCCCGGGACTCCAGGATCATGACCTGAGCCGAAGGCAGTCGCTTAACCCACTGAGCCACCCAGGCGCCCTTGGTCACCTTTCTAATAGTATGGCCCTGGTTGTCTACTACGTGTTTTAATGTATTGTGATTAATTTCTTTGGACAGAGATGTATATAGAGTAAAACAAAAAACCCTGTCATTGAGATGGGATGAGATCTTGCAGGGACTTGAGACTGTTAGTCAAATGTGGAAGTGTCTGTTATTCTTTTTTTTTTTAAAGATTTTATTTATTTATTTGAGAGAGAGAGAATGAGAGACAGAGAGCATGAGAGGGAGGAGGGTCAGAGGGAGAAGCAGACTCCCCGCCGAGCAGGGAGCCCGATGTGGGACTCGATTCCGGGACTCCAGGATCATGACCTGAGCCGAAGGCAGTCGCTTAACCAACTGAGCCACCCAGGCGCCCGGAAGTGTCTGTTATTCTGATGCACAACTTTTCTAAGCATTTTGAAGAGGATGATAAAGGTCAAAGTATGTGGCCAAGAGTCGTTGACAGGAGAGACACCATTTGATTAATGAGATATGATGTATAGTTGATTGATTTTAGAGCACATTTAGTGTTTTTTACAAATGATCCATCTTAATTTTGGATATATTATCAATATATTCAGCAAATGTCACTGATGATGCCTATCACAACAGACATGTTTTTCTATGAAAAGGCTAATTTTCCCCATAATTCATCATTTGTGTTTAGTTCAAACCCAGTTCTATGGAGCTTCCCATAAATATTGATCTTGAAAAAAATAGAGGAGAAAGCTGTTTTACTACTATCCTTTGTTAATATTAAATCTAAATACTGCTATATAGTAATGGTGCTTCATTGAATCTATCGCATACAGTGTTAAGTTATAAGTTATGTTTTCTGCCTATCTGTGGGCTTGCTTTTGGACTTTTTTTTTTCTGTTCCACAGATCAGTCCTTGCATCTGTACTCTAGTAAGTTAATATAGCATGATATGTAATTCTTATTATCTCATAAGACAAGGACCCCACTAGCTTTTCTTCCTCTTAAATACACTGGTTCTTTTAGGGACTTGGATTTCCCACATAAGTTATACAACCAGCTTCTTAAATTCCTCCTCCAGAAGTGATTTTTTGTAAAGTTTAGAATTATGAATTTGTAGATCAATTTTTGATGAATTGGTACCTTTGTGATTTTAAATCTTCTAATCCTCAAACAAAATACATGCAGGTATTGATTTAGGTGTTCTTTAATAGTTTTCAATAAAATGTAATCATTTGGTCTATAAAGTCCTTGTGGGTTTTTTTTCAGATTTTTTCTGGAAATATATTTGTATTTTATTATTTATATATTATTTATATATTATATGTTTTATTTATATTTTAGCTGCTAAAGTTATATTTATCTGTTCCTAGTGTAGAGAAATATAATTATGTTTGTATTTTGTTTTTGTATTCAAAATCTGCTAATCTCTCTTACTAATACTAACAATATATCTGTAAAATTTTAGGGGGCAACTATGATGAGCAGGTATTGCAAAATCCGGTCTGTGGACCAAATCTGGCCTCTCTTTTTTTGTAAATAAAGTTTTATTGATACACAACCATGCTTATTTGTTTATGTATTATGTATGGCTCCTTCAATGATACAGTTTTGAATAGCTATAGCGGAGGTCACACAGACAACAAAATATTTACTATCTTGTTCTTTGCATAACATGTTTGCTAACCTCTGATGTAGACAATCATATCCACCTTCCCCCAAGAAATACCCACAAAATTTTATTTTTTCTTTATAATCCTTATAGTTTTTAATTATTATTCTTAATAAAATGGTAGTGTTTCTATTATGATATTGAATAAAAATATTCATATTTTATGAATATTTTAACAAGACATATAGTCTTGTTCCTGCACTATATAGAATTGCTTTCACCATTTTGCCACCAAATATACTATAACTGCTTAAATCAGCCTAAATTCCCTTTTATTTCTAATTTGCTAGGAGTTTTTATTCTGAATGAATATTGAATTTTGACCAATGCCTTTCTGCGTATATATTGACATGGTCATATATTAATTATACTTTTAATGGTGTAATGTGGTGATTTATAGTAATCAATATTGTAATGTAAGTCAAAATTGCATACCTGCTGTAAAGCCAGTTGGTCATATTGTATTACCTATTTCAGAAAAAAAACAGAAAAGTGGATTTGGTTTTATAATTTTTTGGAGATAGGAGTGAGATTGTTCTTTAATTTTCCTTTTCTGTATTGTCCTTCAGTGGATTTTGCTATCAAGTTATAATAATTGTATCAAATGTTTAAGATTAGAATTACTGCCTTTATGCATGTTTGTTAAAATTCACTGTTTGGGACTGGAGTTTTTATTTAGGATAAGATGTTTTAACTACATTTTCGATAATTCTAGTGAATGTAGAACTACTCAGGTTTTCTATTACCTTTCTAAAATTTTTTATTTTATTGTGGTAAGAAGACTTAATATGAAATCTGCTCTCTTAATAAATTTTTAAGTGTATAATACAATAATGTTGCATATAGATACAATGTGGTACAGCACATCTCTAAAACTTACTCATTTTGCTGAACTGAAACTTCATGCCCATTAATTAGTAATTCTCCGTTTACCCTTACCCCCAACCCCTGACAACCAGCATTCCGCTTTTTTGAGTCTATGAATTTGACTGTTTTAGATACCCCATATAAGTGGAATTATGCAGTATTTGTCTTTCTATGATCATGTGTATATCTTCCTTGGAGAAATGTCTATTCAAGTCCTTAGCCTACTTTTTAACTGTGTTATTTAGATGCTCAGATGATTGACTTCAGGATTTTATCTTTAATATGAAGTAAATTTAATTTGAATTATTACTATAGTTGTAACCCACCATTTTAGTATATAATATTTGTATTATTTTTCAATTCTTAATTTTCCTTGTCTTGCTGTCAATTTTGGTTTGTGTATTTTGAGACCATATCTTTAAATAAATACATATTATAGTACTTCTCTATTTCTGGTGAATTAAAATGTTGATCATTCTAAATTACCTTCTTTTATCTCTAGTAATGATTTTTTTCCCTTGTATCTATTTTGTCTGGTATTAATATAGTCATACTTCTATCTTTCCATCAAGCCAATTTTCAGTTACTGTTTCTTGGTGTATCTTTTTTCCATCTCTCTACATTCTAACATTCTGTATCTTTATGTGATAGATAATGATCTAAAATTTTAAATATGACATTTACTCCATTTTATTTTTTAATATTAATTGATATATGTAAATTTAAACCTACCATTTATTGTGCTTCTTTTCCTACTTTATATTTATTTTTCTTCATTTTTGCCTTTATTTGAACTGGTTGTGATTTCTTTTTCATTTATTTTTCCCCCCTTTACTAGTTTGGAAGCCATGGATAGTTTCTTTACTTCCAGTGTTTACAATGGAGAAATTTTACAACACACATCTTTAATTTATCAGAATCTAATGCCATATGATTATTGGTACCTTAACTCTTTTTATGGAAAATGCAAGGAACTTAGAAGATTTAATTATTTTTAACCTCCTGCTGACATGTGCTTTGGTTTTTGTGCATTCATTCATCTAAACGTATGTATGGGTATGCATATTTACCCCCCACACATTGTTTTATAAACAAATGTTTATTTATATTTATCTACATTATTACCATTGATTTTCTCATCTTTCCTTCTTCCTTCTTTAAGCTTTTATCTGATATCATATTGCCTTCAGCCTAAAGTACATGTTTTAGAATTTTTTTTAGTATGTGTCTGCTGTCTGAAATTCTTCCACTTTTTGTAGCATTACTTATCTTCATTCTTTAAAAGTATTTTGAGGTCTACAAAATTATGATTTGACAGTTACTCTCTTTCAAGCCATTTACAATGTCATTCCATTATCTGTAGGATTCCAATATTAGAGTTAAGAAGCCTGCTGTCATCTTTTACTCTTTTTAGATTCTCCTTTTTTTTCTTTCTTTCTTTTTTTAAATAGCTTTCCTATGATGTTTGTAGAGATGAATTCCTTTTAAATTAAACTTACTTGAATGTTGAATCTTTGAATTGATTAATTTTATTTGTTTTGCAAATTCCTTAGATATAATCTCTTCAAGCATTCCATTTGCTTCATTTCTTCTCTTCTCATGTTCAATTAAAAAGATGTTTGATAGTCCTATTTTATTCTGTCTCTTATTTCTAAGTTTTAACTTTTAATCTCTTCATATTCATTGTGAATAGTTTCTGATCTATTTCTCAGTTTACCACTTTCCTATCCACTATGTTTAATAGAGGATTAAACTTGTCCATGGAATTCTGTTCATTTTTTTCCTATCTGTTGTCTGTTTTTCAAATTAAATTGGGCAAATTATATACTTATCTGTCCTCAAGTTTACTGAGTTTATCCTCTTTCATTTCTACTCTACTATTGAACCAATTCAGTGAGTTTTTTATTAAAGTTACTGTATTTTTAAGTTCTGTATTTCCAGTTTGGTTCTTTTTGAAGAAATAATGACTTTACATTTTAGAATAGATTTAGATTTATAGAAATATTATGAAAATAGCATTGAGAGATTCTATATGTCCCATATTTAGTTTCCCCTTTTATTAATATCATAAGTTAATATGGTACATTTTGAAAAATTAATAGACCAATATTGATACATTATTATTAACTAGATTCCAGAACTCATTTAGAATTTTTTTAGTCTATCTCATTTCATTATTCTGTTCCAGAATTCCATCTATGGCACTGCTCTATTTGTTGCCCAGATTTTTCTAGCTTTGTACATTAGAAGCTTTGTCAATTGTCTTCCGTGTCCTAATGACATATTCTCATCATTGAATTATTTTAAGTACTTTACTATTTACTAAAAGATTAGCTTCATGCTCAGTCCTGCTAGACACCACCCAGCAGCTGACTCTCTGATTGGACCTAATGAAACCATGAACCATGGCAGGGTGTGTGTGTGTGTGTGTGTGCACGCGCACATGCAGTTTTTCCATTGGTGTTTCAGTGGAGTATAGATAGTATTCCCAAAAAACGTTTTCTGCTATTTTGAAGACTAGGATGATGTTGCCCAAGTAGTTATACAGAAAAGTGTTTTTTGACATGAGACAATGGAACTTATTTGCCAAAATTTGATGGTTTTACTAAGAAAAATATGCCTCATCAAATTTATAAGCTGAAAACTATTGTTGCTCTATAGAAATAGAAAATGCTACAAAAAAGATTATTATTATTATTAACATATAATGTATTATTTGTTTCAGGAGTACAGGTCTGTTATTCATCAGTGTTACACCACACACAGTGCTCACCACAACACATACCCTCCCCAATGTCCATCACCCAGCCACTGCATCCCCCCCACCCCCATCCCTCCAGCAACCCTCTTTGTTTCCTGAGATTAAGAGTCTCTTATGTTTTGTCTCCCATTCTGGTTTCATCTTGTTTCATTTTTTCCTCTCTTCCCTTATGATCCTCTGCTTGTTTCATAAATTCTGACTGACATATTTTGCTATGCATAATACCCTCTAGTTCCATTCATATTGTTGCAAATGGCAAGATTTCATTTTTTGATGGCTGGGTAATTTTCCAGTGTGAGTGTGTGTGTGTGTGTGTGTGTGTGTGTGTGTGTGTGTGTATACCACATCTTCTTTATCCATTCATCTGTCGATGGACATCTGGACTTTTTCCATAGTTTGGCTATTGTGGACATTGCTACTATAAACATTGGGGTGCATGTGCTCCTAGGGTCACTACATTTGTATCTTTGGAGTAAATACCCAGTAGTGCAATTGCTGGGTGGTGGGGTAACTCTATTTTCAACTTTAGAGGAACCTCCATACTGTTTTCCAGAGTGGCTGCACCAGTTTGCATTCCCACCAACAGTGCAGGAGGGTTCCCCTTCCTCTGCATCCTTGCCAAAATCTGTCATTTCCTGACTTGTTAATTTTAGCCATTCTGACTGGTAGGAGGTAGTATCTCATTGTGGTTTTGATTTGTATTTCTCTGATGCTGAGTGATGTTGAGCACTTTTTCATGTGTCTGCTGGCCATTTGGATGTCTTCTTTGCAGAAATGTCTGTTCATGTCTTCTGCCTATTTCTTGATTGGACTATTTGTTCTTTGGGTCTCCAAACCCAGCAGATCCATCTGCACCGCTCCTCCAGGGGAGGAAAGGGAGTCTCCCCAGATCTGCCGCTTGTTGGGTCCCTGCTGGAAGAGTAGTGGCCTGACTGTGTGGCAGATGACAGTTTATGGCAACCCTGAGTTGAGAGCCCACTCCTTGAGTCCATCTCTGCAGCCAGCTTCCCTGCTCCGATACCTGGGAGCTCTGCCACACTGAGGCACCCCTGGTCTTTCTGTGAACCCGAGGGTCCTGAGACCACACTGTCCCACGCGGGTTCCACCCCCCGCTTAGCCATGGAGTGATGTCCCTCAGCAGAGCTGACTTCTAAAAGTTCCGATTTTGTGCTCTGGGGCTCTATCACTTGCCGGTAGTGGCTGACAGAGGTCCCCTCCCCTGCCGTCTATAATCCCAATATCACCTTGAATTCACTTCTCCACACGTCCTACCTTCCAGAAAGTGGTCACTTTTCTGTTTAGAGAGTTATTCTTTTCTTTGATCTCCTGTTGAGTTCGTGAGTGTTCAGAATGGTTTGATCCGTATCCAGCTGAATTCCTGAGACCAGACGAAATCCAGGTCTCCTACTCCTCCACCATCTTGCTCCTGTGGCAGTTTTTCTAAGGTAATTTTGGGGACAGATATTTGATCATTTCTAATCTGTTGTTGATATGATGCTGAACTTTTGTTTCTATAAATTGACTTGTAATCCTTTATTTTACCCTTTAAGCTTGGTGTTTGAAATTGGTTTCTCTGGCATGTGGTGTTTGAAATTGGTCTCTCTGGCATGCAGTCTTGGCTCCCTGTGGATTCATCTGGGAATTTTATTTTCTGACTTTTCCTCTTCAGATCACCTTGGATCTACACTTTATCCTAGTTTCTAGCCCCAATCCCAGTCCACCTATTTGAACAGTCAGTACTTTCTCTTTTTTTGAAGATTTATTTATTTATTTGAGAGAGAGAGAGAGAAAGAGAGCAGGAGGAGAGGCAGAGGGAGTGGGAGAGAATCCTCAAGCAGACTCCCCGCTGAGCATGGAGCCAGATGTGAGGCTTGATCCCAGGACCCTGAGACCATGACCTGAGCCAAAATCAAGAGTCAGATGCTCAACTGACTAAGCCACATGGGCGCCCCTGAACAGTCAATATTTTCAAATGAAGCAGAGGCACTGTAATTTAACTAATAAAAAAGTTATTTGATTTGCAAACTTCAAGAATGGATGACAGCAATTGAGAATTAGTGTTAGAATCTGACTTTAAGTGGTTTAAGTAAGGAATTCAAGCGAGGAATTGAATATGGGGCGTATTGGCTGATTTCAAAATTTTATCTGTGAAGAGACAAAGAGAAAGTGGTAGCTAAAAGACTGTTTTTTCCTAATTGTGATTCAACTTATGATGACTGTATGCAGAAAGAAAGGAAATTCCAGAAATGGAATATTATATGATTCTGGAATAATAAAGGATAATGGATAGACTCAGGTTACAGAGATAATGGCCCTGGCTAAGATACTAAGAACAGTCGGAAATGTTCATCTTTGATGGAAAGAAAGACACCTACTCCTCTGCAATGACGGGAAGAGAGGTTGGGTGAGCTGCAAATTTAGCTAAATCTCTAAGTAGAAAGGGAAAAAATAGTTTTTTGTTTTTTTTTTTTTTATGGCCCTCCTTTCCTTTGTGAAATAAAACTCTTCCAAGAGTAAACTGTATAACAGGAAGTAGAAGGGTTGAAAAGACCGAACTATTTGGAATAGGTTTGGAGAAGAATCACAGAAGTCTAAGGTTTAGATACAGAAGTAAACCCAGGAGAGAGATGTTAGAATCAAAGAAGAGGGAAGGGTCATGAACTCCATATCACAATCAATTAAGAGAGTGGGTATGGGGGAACCAAGGGAATGAAAGAGCTGAAGGAACAGGAGATTATAGTAGAATGTGCAACTCTTGTGCTTGGAATTTTTAGACATGAAGCTATCTCAGATAATGACCAGGTCAAAAGACTGATCATGGTTCCTAAAATAGACAATGGATGACAGTTCCTGAAATCAAGTAGCTCCAGTGTAGAATGGGTCCTGTTGAAATTATCAGGTGACAATGACATTTGGGCTTATGGGGAGCCATTGAGATGGATGTTTTAAGCTTTGCTAAATGTGAGTAGCCAGGAAGTCTGCAGATAATGCAGGAAAGAATGCATACAGAATAGTAGAGACACATGCTATGTGCTTAAAAAAAGGAGTGAATAGTGCATAATAGTGGAGTGAAATGGTCAAAAGTGACTGAGGAAATATTTGAAGATCTGAGTCTTTTCTACCAGCTTTTGTACTTAAGGGATGCACAGATCAGCCTAGAATTTGTTGCTGTCTCCTTGGTCTGAGATTAATTTTGAGAACATTTTATTAAGTGGGTTTTTCAAATTCCTCCACAGTATGAGATATGAAGAAGTTCGAAAATCTTAAATAAATGGCAGATTATCAGTATGTAAGTGATTGCTAGTACAAAAATTGAGAAATTGAGCAAAAGTATATGCAGATCAACTCTTATGCTGGTATAGATCTGAGGAAGATCCATCTTTATTAAAGTGAATGATGACTGAAATCATAGGAATTGGATTGGCATTTATAAATGACTAGATCTAAAAAGAAGAAAAATGTTGATAACAAATGATGGGGGCTTATTATGCAAACAAAGGATGGGATTTGTCAATAACACTGAAAGAAAATTTTAGAGCTATCATGTCATGATATAAACAAATTCTTATCTCCGTGAAACAAACCATGTTTACATAAGTGGATAAAAATGTAAAAGTTTATCTTGCTGTATGCTAAGACTTATGCACTTTATTGTATACAAAGTATGCCTCATTTTATTTTATTTTAAAGATTTATTTATGAGAGAGAGAGAGCACCTGAGCAAGGGGAAGGGCAGAGGGAGAGAGGGAGAGAGAATCTCAAGTAAACTCCCCGCTGAGTGCAGAACCTGACATGGGGCTCCATCTCACAACCCCGAGATCATGACCTGAGCTGAATTCAAGAGTCAGTCACCCAACTGACTACGCCACCCAGGTGCCCCTGCCTCATTTTAAAAATAAGGAAAAAAAAACTTAATGAGTTAAGGAGACAAAAATATGAGAATTCAGCCTGATATGTAATGGAAACTCAGTAAAAGAAGAAAAGACTACAAAAAAACCCAAACAAATAGAAAATAGAAGAATTTAGAACTAGACTAAAAGGGAAAAAAACAGCAATATAGATACTACTTGCTGTGGACTAAATATTTGTGTCCCCCCAAAATTCATATGTTGAAATCCTAATCCCTAATGTGAAGGTATTTGGACTTGGGGCCTTTGGGAGTTAATTAGGTCATGAGGGTGGAGCCCTTATGAAAGGGATTAATGCCTTTATAAGAAGCACATTTTCAAATATACTTCAATTTTTTTTTTTTTTTAAAGCACAAAGAGCTTGCTTCCTCTTTCTCCGCTCTTTGCCACGTGAGGATACGGTGAGGATACAGACACCTGCAAGCCAGGAAGCAGGCTCTTACCAGACATGGTATCTGCCTGCACCCTGACCTTGGATTTCCCCCCCTTCAGAACTTTGAGAAATAAATATTTGTCATTTAAGGCACTCAATCATGGCATATTTGTTATAGCAGCCTGAAATGACTAAGACAGTACTAAGAATGAAATCCATGATGTAGATAATAAACATGAAAATCAATGGTAGAATTCAAGGGAGAAGATTTGGAAGTCATGGGAGAGAGATGACTGATAAAAAGAACACTGTAGAGATTCATTGTATTAGAGGTATTTTCAAAGAAGAAGCTGGAACAAGTTGAATGTAGTGATAATATATGGCTTAAAAATAAAAGAGAAGGAAAAAACTTTCTGAAGGGAAAATCAAAATCTTTGGATTCAAAATTTTCACTGTTTCCAGGCATAATCAATACAAAGAGAACTAATGTTTAGACAAATCTTGGTTACACTTTTGAATTTCAAAAGCAAAGTAAAATCTTACATACATAAGAGTTCTCCTCGATCTGCCATTTCACTTAACTTAGTACCAGGTGACAGTGAAGCAGCACAGAGTTGTGGAGGTTGATGTTTGACCAAGTCTTGTATTTTCAACCAGATGGTAGCACATTATTGGAAACATAGGCTAAGAAATACTTCTCAAATATAACAAAGTTCTGGAAATCTGTAACATAACTTTTGAAGATACATGACTCATAACTTCAAGATAAAGTTTAGTTGTAGTCCAGTTGAATTAAAATTAAAATACCAAAGGGTGCCTGGGTGGCTCAGTTGGTTAAGTGTCTGACTCTTGATTTCGTCTTAGGTCATGAGGATTGTGAGACTGAGCGCCCCCACTCCTCCCTTACCACATCCGGTACAAAGCCTGCTAAAGATTCTCTCCCTCACACACACACTCTCTCTAAAAAAAAAAAAAAAAAGTAATGGCCAATATTGGATCAAATCAAACATATATAATTAAACCAATTTTATATAAATATTGAAAGTATGAAACCTAGCAGAGTTGTAGCAATTGCATAATAATGTAAAAGACATTATCCCTTACCCCTAAGAAAAGACAAATGTATCTAACAGTGATAATGGTGAATTCTTTCCCATTATTTCTCTCAAATATTTTTATATCTTAATGAAAATTTACATTTGCAGAACATTCCCATTAGTGCTATATTTTAATGTATTCAGTAATATACAACTATATGTGAGACATAGTAATTTTAAATGTAAGGGAAGAAACTGATACTACCCTCCACCACCAAACACACATCGTATATTTCTCTTTTTAAGGATCAGATGATTTACATTTTACATGTTCTGTTACCAATATAAAATGATGGAAAACTCCCCACTTCTTTTAAAAATTGTTTTATAGCATTCATAGTGAAAACCAAAAGAGTTAATAACAAGAATAAAAACAAAACAGCAGTAGAGATCAGTCTCACAAAGAGAGATATAAAATCTTAAATATAATGTTACTCATATTCTGCATCATAGTAAAAAATAAAAATGGTGCAGTATAGTAATTGCATCTATATCAAGTGGCCCTAAGATTTTATAAAAACACAAAATAAAGGTTTTTCATCTATTTAGATGCTTAAAAGGCATTTATAAAATTCAGCATTTATTCTCAGTAAAAGTAAGTTTATTAAAATGATTAATCATATTTATCTAGAATAAAAACAACCAGCCATAATGTTAAATAGAACATATTAGAGGCACTCACAATAATATCAGGAACAAAGTAAGCATATCACTAGGTAAAAGAATAGGTCATCTCTGTAGGCAAGCACATTATATCATTATCTACCTAAAAAGTCTATAAGATCAACTGAAAAAATAAGATGGTTTTGAAGAGAGCTTACTAAGTTAGCTGATGTAAAAGAAACAGACATTGATAATATCAGCAATGACTAATACCAGGAATTTGTGCACTGGAATCCTTGCTGAATTTTGAGATATAAAATTAATCTTAAAATTTAAAATTTTCTAGATTCCTAGATTTCTAATTACTTATGAAAATATAATTTAAAATAATTAAAGGCAAGAATAGTGCCTGTATGGATTAGTCAAAAAGGAAATAAATTTCAAATTAAATTCTACTAGACACATAACAGGATCATGAAATGTGGAAAAATCCTGATTTATGGATAGATTGGTCTGTAGTAATTAATACAGTCCCAGAAATAGCAGAAGAATATCAGATATCTGTATATGTGAGTATGAAGTAGGAATTATTTGGACTGCTTTGCCTTCGATTGTCTCTGAGTCAGTTTATTGTCACAGATAACATTTTGTGAGACCTCCATTTTACGACAGTGAAGGAATTTACTAGACCAGAAAAATGATGTGAACTTATAAGCACCCTGGTTTCTGGAAAAGAGAGAAAAACAGACATTTGAACCTTTATAAAAACTCCAAAGCAGAAAATTTCCATACCCTTTTTGCCTTTTTCTTATTTCATAGTACTTAGTTCAGGTTCTAGTTAAAGGAAAGTTTTAAACCTCTAACTAGGAAAATTTGAAAAATCTTTTTTCCCCCCTGAAGTATGCTGTAGTTGGCTGAGAAATATCAGAGAAATATTGCTTCGTAGCAGATGTTAAGGGTACTTGAAACTGCTTACTCTGTTGTAGAGGAATAAACTTTGTAGCAAAAGCTCCAATTATGTCATAGTCAGGAATGTGTTTTAATGAGTTGAAAAAAATGTGTATCATTTATTCTTCTACTATTTTTTTTCTAAACTTTCACTCATCTGATCGGAAAAGGGACTTCTTTAAAGTAAAAGTAAGTAGTAGTAAGAATTCTCAGAAAAGATATATGTCTCTGATATATTGAGTTTTCTAAAGAAGAATCCAATATTTTGAGGCCAATAATTATGCATGAAAAGTCTCTTACAGGATGGTCAGCAAGCAAGGACTTAGTGAGATTATATATTCAGAGGAGTTGTCATGAGAGATGGGCAGTGGAGTGAAGGATTGAAGCTGAGGGGAAAGCATTAGAACAAGATGGGTAGAAAATAACATTTTGACCAATCTTCATGAAGAAGGGGATTATAAAAGTAGGTTGCTATGACTATTTTTTTCCTTTTTAATTCTAGCGTGGAAAAATTTTCCCAAGTAATAAGATTAATTTTAAAGATATGAATTGTTTGCAATGGCATTCATTCACAGGGCACTTGATTTGCTTTCTTAGCTCTTAATTTGATCTCACAGAATTACCCAATGAAAATGTTCTTAACTATTTTGATACTTTGTTATTAAGTGAAAAGATACCAAGAGATTTTCTAGTACTATGTTTCAGTGTCAGGGGCTATATTTTACTTCTTTACCTTTTAATATTATCATATGCTTAATTGTCTTGAAAGTTTAGAGACATTCATGATTCAGGTAAGGAGAGGCTAAGATACAAAATACAAGTAGAATGTTAAGTCGTAGGGCAGTAAGAATCATTTGGTTATAAAGGATGCATTTCCATGAATAATAATCCCCCCCCACTTTTTCTAAAATGATCTCCAAATTTGACTATAAAAGATACCAGATTTTTCTAATATTTCTCTTAGATCTGTACAGGAAGCTAGGAAACAGTGACATAGATATAATGGAAAAAAACAGATTTTATGGAATGAGCAGGATGATTGTGTCTTTTAGAAAGGCACTTTAGAGTACTTTGAATACTTTACAGCTGATTTCCATGCTTTATAAATTATAATATATTTGACTATTATAAGTTCTCTATTTTTAAATTGTATTCAGCAGAAGAAGTGGAGCAACCTTCCATCCTCCTTACATTCTCATCTTGGTCTTTGGACAGAACATTTCACAGATGAAGTCCAGGCTCATTTGAGAAGGATGGGTGGTTTGGGAATAGAATTCAGACTTTCTAGTGCACTCTACCACCTTCAGCTCCCATCCACACTCCCAGGACAGGATCAGTTGCTCAAGGATGCCTCAGCCTAGTGCCATCATATCAGAAGTGGAGCTTATTTTTTTCCCATTCTTTTTGTCTTTGTCTTTCTAGTTTTTGTTATGTTTCAAAAATTTTCCATTACATAACATAATACAGTGAACACCCACATATCCTCTACTTAAGTGTAAGAATTAATATTTCACCATATTTGCTTCACAGGTGATTGCAAATGGTATTACATTTTTATTATTTCCAAATCATTTTAAAGATAGTTGTAGGCATCATGATCCTTCACAATGCAGTGCAACGTGCTTCTCTTTAAAAAAAATTTTTTTTTTTTCTGGGGTGCCTGGGTGGCTCGGTCGGTTAAGCATCTGAATTTAGCTCAGGTCATGATCTCAGGATCCTTGGATGGTGCCTGGTGTCCAGGCTGGCATCCAGCCCCACATCCAGCCCTGCATCCAGCCCCGAGTAAGGCTCCTTGCTCAGCAGGGAGTCTGCTTGTCCCTCTCCCTCTCTCCTGCTGGTGGTGTTTTCTCTCTCATAAATAAATAAATTAATTAATTAATTAATTAATTTAATTTAAAAATCTTTTAAAAATGACACTTTATTATAGAATTGCAATACTATTATCAGAGCCTAAGAATTTAAATGATTTCTTCTTATTATTTAATGATCTGCACGTGTTTAGATTGCCCCCGTTATTCCAAAAATCTTTTATAACATTTTTATAATCAGGATCTAATCATAGTTTATATAGTACACCTAATTATATCTTTTTTTTAAATTTCAGCTTTATTGAGATATAATTGACAAATAAAATTGTCAGATGAGTAAAGTATACATCATGGTGATTTGATATACATATACATTGTGAAAAGATTCCTCTCATTCAGTTAATTGCCATATCCATTACCATAGCTTTTGTTTGTTTGTTTTGGTGAGAACATTTAAGATCTACTCTCTTAGCAATTTGAAGCATATAATACAGTATTGTTGACTGTAATCACTATGTTGTACATTACTAATCTTCTGATTGCAACTTTGTACTCTTTGATAAATATCTTCCCAACTCCCCAGCTTCCAGAATAGGATAACTACCATTTTCCTCTGTTTCCATGAGTTCAGCTTTCTTAGAATTCACATATAAATTATATCATACAGCATTTATCTTTCTCTCTCTGACTTATCTCAGCATAATGCCCCCAAGCTTCATCCATGTTATCACAAATGGCAGGATTTCCCTCTTTCTCATGGCTGAATAATATTCCCTTATGTAAATATATTACATCTCCTTATTTATTTATTGGTTTATGGACACTCCAGTTGCTTATATATCTTCATTATTGTAAATGATGCTGCAGTGAACATGAGAGTACGGATATATCTTCAATATCCTGATTTCATTTCCTTTGTATGTACACCCAAAAAATGGGATCATATGGTATTTGTATTTCTATTTGTGTGTGTGTGTGTGAAACCTCCATACTATCTTCCATAGTGGCTGCACCATTTTACATTCCCACCAGTAGTGCACGAGGGGTCTTTTTTCTCCATATCCTTGCTAACACTTGTTATCTGTTGTCTTTTTTGATGATAGCCATTCTAAAAGATGTAAAGTGATATATCATTGTGGTTTTTGATTTGCATTTTCCTGGTGATTAGTGATGTTGAGCACCTTTTCATGTACCTGTTGGCCATTTGTATGTCTTATTTAGAAAAACATCCATTCTGTTTTTCTGTCAATTTTTTTATCAGATTGTTACTTTGCTATTGAGTTGTATGAGTTTTTTATATATTTTGGATATAAATCTCTTATCAGATTTATGATTTGCAAATATTTGTCTCATTCTGTAGGTTTCCTTTGCTGTGCAGAAGCTTTTTTTAGTTTGAGTAGTTCCACTTGTTGATTTTGCTTTTGTTGTCTTTGCTTTTGGTCTCAAATCCAAAAAATCATTGACAAGACCAATGTTAAGGAGATTACCCCTGCTTTCTTCTAGGAGTTTTTTGTTTTAGTTCTTCCATTTAAGTCTTTAATCTATTTTGAGTTGATTTTTGTGTATAATATAAGATAGGGGTCCAGTTTCATTATTTGCCCATGCCTGTCCAGTTTTCCCAACACAATTATAGGTGAGACTATCCTTTCCCTATTGTATATTCTTGGCTCCTTTTCATAAGTTGATTGAACATATATGCAAAACCTTCTTTCTGGGCTATTTTTTTTCCATTGTATGTATCAGTCTATGATAACACTATACTGTTTTGATTATTATAGTTTTGCAATGTACTTTGAAATCAAGAAGTGTGATGCCTCCAGCTTTGTGCTTCTTTCTTAAAATTGCTTTGGTTATTCTACATCTTTTGTGGTTCCATACAAATTTTAGGATTGTTTTTACTATTTCTGTGAAAAATTGCATGGTGATTTTGATAGGGATTGCACTGAATCTGTAGATTGCTTTGGGTAATATGTATGTTTTAACAATATTGATTTTTCCAATCCAGGAGCACAGAATATTTTCCATCTCTTTGTGTCTTAAATTTCTTTCATTAATGTTTTATTGTTAGTGTTCCATGTATAGATCTTCATCCTCTTGGTTAAATTTATTCCTAAGCATTTTTTTTATATTAATGTAAATGAGATTAATCTCGTAATTTCTCTTTCTGACAGCTCCTTCTAGGCATAGGTATAGAAATGCAACTGAATTTTATATAGTGATTTTATATTTTATATTTTGAAAATTTACCAAATTTGTTTATTAGTTTAACAGGTTTTGGTGGAGATTTTAAGGTTTTGTATATATAGCATCATGCCTTTTGTCTTTTTCTTGCCTAATTGCTCTGGTGAGGACTTCTAGTACTATGGAATGAAAGTGATGAGAATGTGCATACTTTTCTTATTCCTGATCTTAGAGGAAGTCTTTCAGCTTTTCACCATTTAGTATGTTAGCTGTGGGCTTGTCCTGTAGGGCCTTTATTATGTTGAGGTACGTTCCCTCTATACCCACTTTGTTGAGAGTTTTTATCATAAATGGATGTTGAATTTTGTTAAATGCTTCTTCTGCATGTATTGAGATTTATCATTTAATTTCATCCTTCATTTTGTTAATGTGGTGTATTACATTAATTGATTTGCAGATGTTGAACAATCATTTCATCCCTGGAATAGATTCCACGTGATCATGGAGTATGATTCCTTTTCTTTTTTTAAGATTTATTTATTTTAGAGAAAGAGCATGTACAAGTGGGGGGAGGGGCAGAAGGAGAGGGAGAGATCCTCCAGTGGACTCCCCCATTGAGCACAGAGCCTGATGTGTGGGGCTTGATTCCAGGACCTGAGAATCATGACCTGAGCCAAAATCAAGAGTCGGATGCCCAGCCAGCTGAGCCACCCAGGCACCTCTGATTCTTTCAATGTACTGTTGAATCCAGTTTACTGTTTTGTTGAGGATTTTTATGTCTGTTTTATTAGGGATATTGGCCTGTAATCTTCTTTTCTTGTAGTATTCCTGTCCGGTTTTGGTACCAAGGTAATGCTGGCCTTGTAAAATGAATATGGAAGTGTACTTTCTATTTTTTGGAAGAATTAGGGAAGGACTAGTATTACTTCTTTAAATGTCTAGTAGAATTTTCCTGTGAAGCCATCTGGTCACTTTTCTTTGCTGGGAAGTTTTAATTTCTGATTCAGTCTCCTTACCAATAATTGGTCTCTTCATATTTTCTATTTTTTTATGATTGAGTTTTGGTAGTTTGTATGTTCCTAGGAATTAATCCATTTAGTCTCAGTTGTCCAATTTTGGGGTGTGTGATTGATCAGAGTAGTCTCTTATGATCATTTTTATTTCTGTGGTATCAGTTGTAATGTTTCCATTTTCTTTTCTAATTTTAGTTATTCAAGTCCCCTTTTTTCTTGGTGAATATAAAAAAGTTTTTCTATTTTGATTATCTTTAAAAAAATAGCACATAGTTTCATCTATTTTATTGTCTTTTTAGTGTCTATTGCATTTATTTCTGCTCTGATCTTTGTTATTTATTTCCCTTCTACTAACTTCGGGCTTTGTTCTTTTCTTTCTAGTTCCTTTAGTGCACAGATGCAGAATAGAGACTAAAGAAGCAATGAATGGACAAATAAATGAAGAAATATTTTTTTAAAAAATGGAAATACTTAAACATTTCAAAACCTACAAGGAGGTTAATTAAAATTTTGATTAGACAAATTGCCACTGTCCTTCTTTGTAAATGCACACTGTCAGTTATCTTTCCACCAAATAACAAAGGGCAGAATTTGCAGCTAGCTGTGGTAATCTTTCATGAGGATCACAAAATAATATGTTGTGCACATATTTTTTTTAAAGTATGCCATCTTAGAATTCAGTCTCTTAAAAGATTGTCCATGGTTTCTTAAAATGTGTAAGTGGCCATAAAATTATCAGCGGTGTATCTTCACCATTTGATCAATAGGTTTGTTTACCCTCAAAATAAGTATGTACATCTAACCAATCATATAGGATGCCCCACTTCTACTTAGCCATTTATGCTTTGCCCTATGCCAACAGCCTCCAATCAGGTTATACTTCAATTTGTCCCCTTTTACTACTATTCTAGGCTTTCTCATTCCTCTGCCTATTATGTTGTTGGAAAAATACTACCAGGTCTAAAGAAACTAGGTTAGTGAAATACTATTAGAATCTGCCATTTACTCTCTTATCTTCTTTATTACCATTCAAGGCATCTTCTTCCCAAAATTCTTCCTGTCTAGTCATCTATGGAATTATCACTGTGGCTATTTTCTTGTATCTGAAAATTATCCTTTAATCAACTCTTTAAATGTCTTCATTCTTTCTAATTGGTAAATCATGGAACCCTATTCTGTTTTCTACTTTGTTCTTTTCAAGGAAGATTCAGCAAAGTATTTTGGTCTTTTGGACCAGTTGATAATTAACTTCTGCTTTCTTTCTGAGAATTTTTCTATTCAGACATTTGCCTTTCTGAATTTCTATAATTAGCACATTCAAATGACCTCAAATGGGGTGCCTTTTGGCTCAGTTGGTTAAGTGCCTGCCTGCCTTGATCTGGGAGTCCCAGGATCAAGCCCCACATCAGGCTCCTTGCTCAGCAGGGAGTCCGCTTCTCCATCTCCCTCTCCCTCTGCCCCTCACCCTGCTCATGCTCTCACTCACGCTCTCGCTCAGGCTCTCTCTCTCTCTCAAATAAATAAAATAACATAAAATGACCTCAAATGTTGATTGTAGAAATGCCTATATGATTCTCTTTTTAAAAATTAATTAATTTATTTATTTTTGAGAGAGATAGTGTGCAAGAGCAGGTGGGAAGGGGTAGAGGGAGAGAGAGAATCATAAGCAGGCTCCATGCCCATTGCCTGAGCCTGACGTGGGACTCGAACTCATGACCCTGAGATCACGACCTGAGGTGAAATCAAGAGTCCGACCCTTAACCTACTGAGCTACACAGGTGCCCTGTGATTCTCTTTGAAATTCAACATTGTGATAAAAGAGGACTATTGGTGCCTCAGGCTTCTAGAAAGAATGTAGATCTAGGACAGTATCATTTGAAGCTTTTTAGGATTGAAGTGCTTTTTTTTTTGCATCAAAAAGGGTATCATGGATGCAAAGGACCTTGGAGATAATCTAATCAAAATGCTAATCATGCCAAGAAGGAAATAGAAGTTCAAGATTTCACAGGTTGGACAATGTAACAATTCTCTAGAATCTTTCTGAAACTTCTGCTTAGTGTTCTCAAACCATTTAGTAAGTACCTTGCCATGGTAGAGACAGATTCCCTAACTGTCTTCCTAGTCCACATAGATATGGACAGTCTCAGGGAAACTGGGGTATTTCCAGTGATCTTTAATTAGCTACCTCTTCAGATCAAACAATTTAATACTGTAACATTTCTCAGGCAGGATGCCAGTATCAGAAAAATAAAGGAATGTCCTCATAATATATAACAGTGAATGACAAAAGTTAACAATGATAGCTTAAAAGAAGTACCTGCATATACAGAAGCAATGGCACAGAATACATTGAACATGATTTTGTTTTCCCTACAGTGTATTTCAAAGAATTACTTTTCAAAGTGGCATTTTTGTCTCTTCTTCCTTAAAAAATGGCAATACAATTCTGAGTGGCTACAGAAAGACTTATGCCCATAGTGGGGTTGTTATTATTGAAGAATTTATTTTTCATCCAGTGAAAAGTAATACCCTATAATTATCAGTTTTATTGCAGATATATTACTGCATCAGAAGAATCAGACATTTTATTCAAAGCAAACATCTGGGACTATATAAATTCTAAGGTTAGGAAGAGTAATACTTGCCAGACAACAATGACAAATACAGGTAAATCCCCTGCTTTTCCAAAGTTCATGTTCCACCCCTTTGCTTTTACAAAGACGACGTTAGTACCTGTTTTTGCTAACCGAAAGAAATTCAGAGAGGAATTTTGCTTTTATGAAAAAAGACAAAAATAGCATTCAGCATTTGTTTTACAGCAGACTGTTATATAGGCAACACATGCCTAGAGCAGAGAGTGGCACCTTGGAGCTCCTTTCTCAGGAACCACACTCGGCATCTCAACATCAAGCTGCTGTAGCTTTGAACTATGTCTGTGAGCATCAGTGCTTTATCTCAATTTATTTTGTACATCCATTAGTAAGATGTGTCCTAAGGTATCAGAAAAGCCTAAGAGGTGATTTTGGGGGGCTGGGAATGCTCAGAAAATTTTACATATAAGTTAATGGTAATTGTTCTTTGCTTTATATCATTTCAGCTTAGGAAAACTTTCATAAGAACACTCTACTTTTGGACAGCAGGGGAAACCTGTACTAGAAATAATTCATTTTTTTTAAGATATGTTTATTTATTTGAGAGAGAGAGAGCACATGAGCAAGGGGAAGGGCAGAGGGAGAGGGAGAGAGAATCTCAAGCAGACTCCCCACTGAGCATGGAGCCTGACTCTGGACTCCATCCCAGAACCCTGAGGTCATCACCTGAGCCGAAATCAAGAGCCCGCCACTTAACTGACTGAGCCACCCTTGTGCCCCAAGAGATAATTCATTATAATCACTTTTTTTTTTAAAGATTTTATTTATTTATTTGACAGAGAGACAGTGAGAGAGAGAACACAAGCAGGGGGAGTGGGAGAGGGAGAAGCAGGCTTCCCATGGAGCCCAATGTGGGGCTCGATCCCAGGACCCTGGGATCATGACCTGAGCCAAAGGCAGACGCTTGACAACTGAGCCACCCAGGCACCCCTATAATCACATTTTTTCTTCTACTTTTCAACTTAATTTATAGGATAGATCACAAGAATTAATATTGCTACAAAGGTAACATTTTCAATAAATCAAAGGTTCAAAAAGTATTGGCAATAAAAATGAACATATGCTAGGGTAGGTAAAGAAGCTCTCTTCAAGTTCGGTAATTGTGCTGTTTACCTTATGAAAAATTGCTATTCACTAATTTGCTTTTTAAAGCAAAGATAATTTTACGCTCTACAAAGTAGAACAAATAAGTGGTCAGTCTTTTTAATGTCTACATACAGATGGTATTTTGTATCTTGGTATTTCTCCCAAATCATAAAACACGAAAAAATAGTGTCATCAAATTTTATTCAGAACACATGGTTCTTCCAAGCACAATAATTTAGTTTCCTTAAATTAGTTGCTTTTCTCAGAAACTATTGTCCTAATTGAAAAAAGTAAGATCACATAAACCTTATAAGTAGATCATTAGTGTCCCCATTTTTTTTCATGATTTCATCATTGGAATGCATTTCGCAACTATAATATGTAGCACACATATAAATGTACAGGGCACTACATTTGCTTTTATTTCTTCCACTCTAAATGACAAATTCATTTCCTCTTTATAACTAGTGAAAGTGTTTTTATAAACTGTAAAAGAAATTTATGTGAAAATAATTTTATGAGCTTACGCATGGTTTCCATGGCTACATAAAACTACCAGTGTAGATTTACCATAATCTAGAAAAGTGATTTCTTTTTTTTATTGTTATGCACAATATTTATTTGACTTGAATTACCGAGAACTATACTCTTAATGTTTAACAGGACTTGGTTTAACAAGTTGTTGTATCATATCCTTTTTGATCATTTAAAATCTATAAAATCTTTTTTCTCTTTTCTTTATTTTCCCCTTCTTTCCTTCCTGCCTTCCTCTGTACTTCAATCCTCCCGTTCTCCCATCTTTCCTTCGTTCCTTTCTTCCTATCTTCTTTCCTTCCTTTCTTTTGTCCTTCCATGTAGGACTTCTTTCTTTTTTTAAAAGATTTTATTTATTTATTTGAGAAAGAGAGAATGAGAGACAGAGAGCATGAGAAGGAAGAGGGTCAGAGGGAGAAGCAGACTCCCTGCTGAGCAGGGAGCCTGATGTGGGACTCAATCCCGGGACTCCAGGATCATGACCTGCACCGAAGGCAGTTGCTTAACCACCTGAGCCACCCAGGTGCCCCTCCATGTAGGACTTTAATTGTGCAATGTCTGTGAAGCCAGACATTAAATGTTTGGTTCCGGCAACTGATGTCTTCAATGTGTGGCAACAGTGTTTCTATTCTAGATCTGGTCTGTTTATTACAGAACCACTTAGCAGTTGTGTATGAAAAAGCTCCACTGATCTATCATCAAAGATTTATGTGTATATGTTTGAAGGAAAAGAAAAGAGCACCTAAATTAGTACAGAATCAATGGTGTCTTACTGTCACCAGCGCCTCAGGAGCTGAGCAACCAGTTCAGCTATAGGTCAAGTTAAGGAAAGAGCAAGAATAAAAGCTCAATGATGCAACTTTATTTTGTTAGATGTGTCAAGAATTCAGACTTGAAAAATTATCTAGGACAAGATGTGTGGAGTGGACAGGGAGCTTCCTTTTGTAGGATATAGCACACTGCAGTACCCTGATAAGCTACTTGGTCTCCAGAGATTATGTGTCGGCTAGTACCTAGGATATTGAGAAAAAGAAATTCCACCCTAATGTACAGTGCATAAGCTTATCATTAGAATACAGAGAGGAAGGGATCCTGGAGAGAGAGTGGGTGGACATTACAGAAAAAAGAGATTTAAGAATATCCCGTTACTTCCTGGTAGAGGGGAAAAGAGAAAACAGAGAAGTTTAAAGGAGTGGTTCCCAAATAATGGTTTCCTATTAGCATCACCTGGCAACCTTTACAATAATATCTATTTTGGGGGCGCCTGGGTGACTCAACTGGTTAAGTGTCTGCCGTCCGCTCAGGTCATGATCTCAGGGTCCTGGGACTGAGCCCCACGTCCAGCTTTCTGCTCAGTGGGGAGTCTGCTTCTCTCTCTCCCCTGTGATATCTCTTGCTCTCTCTCTCAAATAAATAAAAATAAAATCTTTTAAATAATAATAATATCTATTTTCAAGTCCCACCTAAGACCAATTAAGTTACAATTTCTGGGTTGATTCCCTGAAATTAGTCTTTTAAAATGTCTACCCAAATGATTGCAATGTGCAGTGAAAGCTAAAACAAGCTTTGAGACCACTGACCAAAAGGGATATCACACTAAATCAGAGTATAGGATATATACTTGGTCATTAGTAAATTTGACATTGCTTATTAGTGTATTTCATTTGGTTTGTTTTGCTGTGTTGTGTTTCCGTATGTAAATTGTAAATTGTTTTTTGAACATCTGGATGGATGAGGGTATATTTGACTCTAGGTAACCATACTTTGTGTAATTCATTAATTTTGTTGTCCTTCTATAACAGTTGCATTTTAACGGAGGCATAGGGGTTTGGTGACATCTTACAGGTATTTAATTATTTCCAAAACGTTCCTGATTGTTATCATCCATGGACTCTAGAAAAATAGTTTATTTAGGATGTAATCTAATTTTGGGCATTAAATGATTCAGAGTTTTCTTATGGTAGTGCCATGAAGGGATTAAGGTGTGCTGCAAGACCTTGAGATCCCTTCATTCCCCTTAGAGACAAGTTAGAGCCCAGTGCCTGGCCTTCTATCTCTACCTGTAAATAACTTCACTGAAGTCTCTTCCAAAGACAGCATGATCAAAGAAGTCTAAAAACAAAATCCTTGGTCAACAGAGGCAAACAATATGAAAGAATTTGCTACACTCCTTTACAATTAGCAAGGCCAAAGAGAGGCTCTCCCATCTGAACACCTGCCGTTGCTGCAGCTGCATAGGCTCAACTGCCCATTGTGTCCAATGGGCTGGACGAGATGCGGGAAGAGCAGTCAGGGAATCCAGGAAGCACTGTGTTTCGGCTAAGGGAAGGCTCACAGGGAAGGTGGCAGTGAGGCAGAGTGGATGGAGCTCCTGGTGGGTACAGATTGCAGCAGCAGCCAAATTTAATCTCCCTTCATACATATTAAATTGTGTGTGTGTGTGTGTGTGTGTATGTATAAGAAAATACTATTTTTTCCCACTGGGGTCTGTTTAGATGCCCCTAAATTCCTTTCAGTTTGCGTCAGCATGCCATGAGAATATTATCACCTTTTGTGAGCCATGACATGAACAAAAATTGGAAAGCACTAATACAGTTTACTTTTGCATGCAGCAGAAGCACTATAAACAGCACAAATTGTCACATGGTATTACTGTATCCCGTGACTATAATTCCAAATAATGTATTTCCAACTTTCTTCATCTTCTCTCTACTATGGCACCACTGTTCAGTTTCTCCTCTTTGACTTTTGGAGAATGGTTGACTTAGCGCCTCATAGATCCTTGGTTTTAATGGGGATCCAATGTAAAAGGAGCTTATCAAATTCATCTAGGGAGCTATAAAATTAAGTATTATGTGACAACACATATTATACTTTTAATATGTAATGTAAATAAATGTAATAAAATATATAGTAAATGGGAAGAATATCCTGGAGTGATTAGATATTTGAAGGCAAGACAGTAAGCAGCCAGAGATAAGACTGCTATTTGCAGTGACATTTGTGAATTCAGTTACTCTTGATGTCATCTAAGTTTTAATGACAAATATAGAAAACTTTTCTGAATCAACTTTGAAAAGACTAGTGATCAGTGTTTGTCTCAGAAGATTTTTGTAAATAATCTTTACGAGAACTGTAAAAAGAATAAGCAAACTTCATTCACCTGAACAATTCAATTCAATTTAACAGATATTTATTGAGTGTTAGGGAACAGAACATAGTATGTTCAAAAGCCTTGTCAGCATCATTTGCCAAACTTATTATGAATTGGATTAGACGAGGAGTTTTATAATAAGTAGGACAATGACTTATTTTCTCCCAGATACATTCCACTTGAGAGGCAGAAATAAGTTTAGTAAAATAAAATTGAAACCAGATAAAGCCTTTTATTGCTTTCTAAAGATATTGGTATTTGAATTTTATTTCTCTACAGAAATTGGCCCTTAATTGTTTACACAGTCTAAGGCTTCCTCAGTTATGTCACTTGAGACCTAGCCCTCCACAAAATGAAAATGTCAGGGTTTTTTTGTGTAATTCCTTTCTTTAACTCTTCCAACAATTAAGACCCTATTACCTAGGAGGCCATTTCTAGCCAAACCATCTTTGAGATAAGGACATACTATTAGTCATGCATTCCTTAGTTGAGTTTAAGATAACATAATGTTTTTACCATTTGCATTTATATTTTATTTTATTTTTTTCATTTTAAAGATCTTATTTATTTGAGAGAGAGAGAGAGAGAGAGAAAACGAGCAGGGGGGAGGGGCAGAGGGAAAGGGAGAAACAGACTCCCTGCCAAGTAGGGAGCCCAACTCAGGGCTCAATCCTAGGATGCTTAATTGACTGAGCCACCCAGGTGCCCCGATATTTATATTTTAAGACATATTTTAAAAATGAGGGCATGTACTCTTTAAAGGACTTCACCGAAGTAAAAAATTATAAATTAAGAAAAAAAAAGCTGGTAAAGGGCTTTCTTTGATTTTAAATTTCATGGCTATCTTGGCCCAAAAATTCAGGAAGATAGACAAGGACAAATTTAGCCAAGAAGTTTCTGGTCAGAGGTTATTATTTAAGAGTAAGATATCAGAATCTGTAAGTCTAAACAGTATTAAATATAACTTAGAATTAATTTAAATATACATATTTCAATCAATGATATTTTTTAATCTTCACAGGTTTTATTGAAAAGTTTGAAAAATTGGTAATTGATTTTGTTTCAAATAAAGCACACTCATGTAAAAGTTCTGTAAGTTACCTTTGTAAAATTTTGAAGGTAATAAAACATTCTTCCTGCCAAAAATTGTTTTCCAACAAGAAACATCCTTCTTCAAACTGCTTTCGAACATTCCACATATTTTGCTAATGCAAGGAAAATTATTCTTCCAGTAAGTACATTTTGATGAGACAGAAACCAGATATAGACATTATTATTTCCTAAAGCAGCTCTTAAAAAGATCCATGAGTCCTTGATATATGGTAAGCTAGTTATTTGCACCAAAGACCCAAGAACATTATAAAATACTTAATAATTTTCAGCCATGCAAATAAAATTAACTTGCTAATAGTTACCTACTAATCATTTTGTCTCCACAAAAGAATTGTAGAGTGACTAGAATATAAATTGATTGTGCCATGCTCCTTGGTAGGAGAACTAAAAGGTAAATTTAGAGATAATCTAAAAATTAGCAGCACTATCTTTCTGTTAATTTGGTACCTTAAAAAAATCAGATGCTAAGTAAATCTTGGGTATTACTGAAGACTCAGGTGGTAGCTTTGATAATGTAGAGTTGTGGGGTTTTTTTTTTTTTGTCTTCATAAATCTAGTAATTATAAATCTGGTGATCTTTTAAATTCATTTACAGTTGAGACAGTCAGTTCTCTTCAGATAGCTGGGAAATACCATTATTCATTGATCAAAGGTATTTCTCTCTCAGCAAATCTTAACTGCATGTCAACTACTGAACAATTGAGTTCATCAGTTACTTCCCAGTTGAAGAAAAATATACGTTTTTTATGCATTAGTCATCCAGTTAAGAAAGCATTTTTTGTTTTTAAAGTTTCACTATTTTAGATGTGAGATATATGATTAAGTTATATTTCCTTTTCAACACATTAGAAATAATAGCTTTTAATTATTTTAAATACTTTAGGATTTTTTTTTTAAAGATTTTGTTTATTTTATTTGACAGAGAGAGCACAAGCAGGGGGTAGTGGCAGGCAGAGGGAGAAGGAGAAGCAGACTTCTCGATGCAGGGCTCGATCCCAGGACCCTGGGATCATGACCTGACCTGAAGGCAGAGGCTTAACCAACTGAGCCACTGAGGCACCCCAAATACTTTATTAGGGTTTAAAATGATTTTCCCAATATATCTTTAACAAAATACTCACTAAAACATGATTCTCCCCAATGATTTGTAAAAAATACTTATTCTGAGAACAGTGGAGAGCTTATAAAATTATCCATGTGATTAAAAATATTTAGAGCATTTTTATTTGGATACTTGAGGCCAAGGTACTATACTGACCTGAATTATCTGGATAGTAACCTTTATTCTTATCAGGCGATAATCTACCTACATGCTGTGATAAGTTATCTATTACACAGATCAATATTTGTATATTTTGCTCTAAGTTTGTCTAAATCTAACAAATAGTATAAATCCTTCTTTTCATTTATGGCAGGCATACATAGAAAATGTGTGTCATTCCCCAAAGCAATAATTGCATTAATTCTTTTCTCTGTAATCATAAGGGTAAGATATATAATGAGTCCTTGTGCTTTATGCAATATATATGTATACATAACATCAAAATGAAACAGATTAAGAAAATTCCTATTTGTGATTTCTTTTAAAAAAGATCATGCCCCCATGATGTATGATCGTCTTCAAACACGGTATATGTGTGTTTCTGTCACTATCTCAATGCCACATTGAGTTTAACATCATCCCACTGACATTATGAAATTACAGAACAATATAGTGCCCCACACATCAGAGGTGGATGGCTTTAAAAAAATGTCTAAACGTAAGACCAGATATTATTTTCCAAAGTTAAGACTAAGCTTAAAGTATTAAGTCGTCCCTTATGACCTAGAACCAACTGTGTTGAAAGGTATATGACTCTGGACCATCTCATTCAATTAATTTCCATAAAAACACCAGGTGAGCACGATAATATGTGCCCAACTCTGAGACGGAACCTCAAACTGTCATAACTGAGAGAGACAGAAAATTGCATAACTAATTTCAGTTTTTTTAGCTATTATATTTAGGACCCATGCCTGTGTAATTTGCTGTTGTTAACTCATGTAATCTTCAATATAATGTCATGAGAAAGGTAATATAATTTTACAGATGACTTTGGGGCACCTGGGTGGCTCAGCCAGTTAAGCGTCTGCCGTTGGCTCAGCTCATGATCTGGGGTTCCTGGGATCGATCCCCGCATTGGGTTCCCTGCTTGGTGAGGAGTCTGCTTCTCCCTCTCCCTCTTCCTCTGTGCGCGTGCTCTCTCTGTCTCATGTGTGTGCGCTCCAATAAATAAATAAAATCTTTTCAAAAAATATAATTTACAGATGATTTTAAGTAACTTGTTTATACTGAAGAGACTGCTAAGTAGCAGAACTGGAATGTGAATCTAAGTTGTGCTGACTTCAGTCCAGCTTGTAGCTTATTGTGCTCTTTTGCTTCACTCATATATCCCAGCTATGAAATGAGCCTGAAAGCTCATGTAGAGCAACTTTTTTTACTTGAACTGCCACACAAGAGGGGAGCATTTTTTTCAGAGAGGATGCTAGCTTCTTCCTCCTCAGTATAAACAATTCAAAGTATCATTCAGGAGAGTGGAAGGCAGTTACTGTAAAGGATGCTCATAATCACTATAATAAGGCATTTATTTTCAGTAGAGCTTATTTACTTATGTGAAGTGCATCCTGTTGGCCACATTTAAAGCATGTAGGCACAGGTAAATCCTGACCACATGTGTGGTGTGGTCATATTCTTTTAGATACTGGGTAAAAATACCGAAAGAGACTGTATAGATGGTAAGAATTGCAGTCTTCATTTGGTATGACCCAGAGCCTTGAAGTATGAAGTAAAGTAAAAAGTATAAAGTATAAAGTAAAGTAAAAAGTAAAGTATGTGTATATAGTACAGAGATAGGTGCAGGCACCCATCAACCTGACATATAACATTAGTTTAATCACCAAACTAGGAGCAGGAGTCATTTATCCAGCACTAAGATACCTAGAGTTCTTCAACTCTTATCCATCTATAAAATGCAAATTATATTATATAGCTGTTTTCTATAGATTCTGGGAAAAATCAAATGAGACTCCAGAATTAAGATAATGTTTGTATGTATCCGATATGCTTCCTTACAATTCCTATAATTGTATAATTCCATAATTCCTATGCTTTTGACCAAAAAAAAAAAAAAAAGAAAAGTTTACTTAAGAGTACAAGTAAGTCAGACTTAGGACTAGGTCATTAAATACAAACACCATTGTATAAAGGAGGGAAAAATGCTAATATAGAGGATGTCAGCTTTATATCAGTCTCTTCCCAATGAAAGCATTGCAGCTTTTTTTTTTTTTTTACATGTATATTGTATCCAAAAAGGTTGTGCTTTGTCTCATCTGTATTGAAAAAGTTGGGAATCAGTCAGTGTGAACAGAGCGGTTCGGGCTTCCAGGAAATGTTTGCATTTTCATTATTCGGGGGCAAGAACAGTGACCCTGTTATTTTGGTGTTTGTCTTTTAATATGCTGTTGGATTTGCCTTGCTAGTATTTTGCTGAGGATTTTGCATCTATATGCATAAAGGATATTGGTTTGGGGTTTTCTGGTGCTGTAAGGTCTGACTGGCTTTGGTATGAGCATAATGTTAGCCTAATAGAATGGATTATGGTGTTCCCTCCTCTTATTTTTTGAAAGAGTTTGAGAAGCATTGGTGTTAATTACTCTTTAAACGTTTGGTAGAACTCACCAGTTAAGCTAGGCAGTCCTGGGTATTTCTTTGTTGGGAGGTTTTTGATTACTCATTCAAACTCTTTATTTGTTCTAGGTGTGTTGAGAGTTTTTATTTCTTCTTGAGTCAGCAGATGACCAGAATGTTTTGAGGATTCTGTTTAATCCATCTAGGTTATCTAATTTGTTGGCATACAGTTATACAATTGCCTGATCAAATATGCTATTGAACCCCTCCAGTGAATATCTCATTTCAATTATTGTACTATTCAACTGGAGAATTTTTCTTAGTTTCTTTTTATAATTTTATTTATTAATAGTTTCATTTTATTCGTATATTGGTTTCCTGGTTTATTTTAGTTATTTGTCCATGGTTTCCTTCAGCTCTTTGGCATATTGCATATTTAAGACCATTGATTTAAAGTCTTTGTAAAGTCCAATGTCTGCTTCCATAGGGACGGTTTCTGTCAGTTGGTTTATTCCTTTCCTTTAATTGACCATACTGTGCTTTTTTGTATGCTGTGTAATTTTTTGTTGAAAATCAGGCATTCAGATGATATAGTGTGGTAATTTTGGAAATCATATTCTCCCCTTCCTCAGGGCTTGCTGTTCTTGATTGCTGAATCTTTAGCTTGGGTTTGCCAGTGTTTTGACTGAGATTTCTTTGAATACTAGAAGTCTTAACAAGAACAGCAACAACTAAGCCACTTCTTTTATGCTTTGTGAATTGGATCTGGGCTAAGACACTTTTTTTTTTTAATTTTTATTGTTATGTTAATAACCATACATTACATCATTAGTTTTTGATGTAGTGTTCCATGATTCATTGTTTGTGCATAACACCCAGTGCTCCATGCAGAAAGTGCCCTCTTTAATACCCATCACCAGGCTAACCCATCCCCCCACCCCCCTCCCCTCTAGAACCCTCAGTTTGTTTTTCAGAGTCCATCGTCTCTCCTGGTTCTAAGACACTCTTTTAACACTTAGCCAGGCTGTTTACAATTCTGTCTCAGCCTTCAGTGAGACCATAGATCAGCCAGTGGTGAAAGCTTAGAGTCTTTTCAGTTCTTTTTAAACATGTGCCCTGTCCTGAGTATGCTTTGTTGATCTCTTAATTTCCCAGTACACTCAAGTGCTTTGAATGTCCTTGCTAATTAGCCAAAGAAACTCTGTTTTAGGTTCTTCCCCCCCAGGCCTTAAGAGGCCTCTTGTATGTCTCAAGTATAATCTTTTGCCCAAACAAATGTAGATTTTTTGATGCCTTGCAATGTTTTCAAGTGATACCCACATCATTTCATCCCTAAGCAGGTTCTGAGATAGACAAAACAGAGACAATCCATTTGCATCAGTCTTTCAGGTCCCCAGGCAGCTTAAAACAAATACAATAATCTGCAAATAAGATTTGCTCTGCTCCCTCCAGATCCAAGGACCAGAGTCTGAGGCTGGGAACATGGGCTGCCATCTTCAAGACTGCCACAAAGCTGGGAAGGGGTTAGGGAAATCACAGACAAAATATCCCAAAGATTTCCTACCTTCTTTAAGTTAGATTTTTCTTGATTTAGCATCTGTTTGATTGCTGTAAAGTTTTGACTGTTTCCAGTTTTGGCGAAGTTGGTTCAGATGGTTTCCTTTTTTCTTTTTTTTCTCGTATTGAGAGCTTCCTACTCTTTCATTTTGCTGATGTGTATTATTATTATTTCCACCGACATCTCAGTGAGAAAAATTTCCCCAGGACTTCTTCTTATAGATCCCCTGTATTCCTGTCTACTAGTTTCCTGTTTACTTCTCTCATTATCCAGATTCAGTTCCATAGTGCAGCATTTTAACTATGTTTCCCCATGTCCTTAATACTCTTTCTGTATTTTTCTATATCTTTCCATATTGTATTTCTTTGGCAAATGCCCAACTATGGATGAAACCAGGTCATTGCTTTCTCCTTTCCAAATACGGGCTTCTCACTCTGACAAGAATAGCACTTATCTGTTTGGAATTGCTATTAATTCCCGGTCATTAAACTCAGCTGGGTTCCCAATACTACTCTGCTATCTTTCTGTGTGTCCCGTCAGTTTGCATCCTCATATCTACTTTTCACATTTTTCTTAACATCTCTCTTCTTCCACCTTGTTCTAATCAGATTTCTTCTTTTTGACATCACAAAGGAAAAAGATATTGCCAGACGACAAGTTCTTGACTTTTGATTACTAAATCCATAAACCAAATTACATTTTTGTGCATCATGTACCTCCCACTAATGAAATTAAAGAGGTTTCCCTTTTCTAATCCAAGGCTAAATTCCCTATATCTCCATCCTTTCTTCTTTATCTCTTCTCAGCAGCTCTGACTCTGTGGTGTTATCTACTTAGTTTGCTGAAGCCAGGTTGTAGTGGCTTGCAAGAACTGATGAGTGAATTTTAAGGAATTTTGAAAATTAGCTGATGTCAATTTGGTAGGTGGAAATTGGCCATGGTGGGAATACTTACCCCATGTAAATCACCAAATGCTAAATAAATAAGTGCTTTAAAAAACTTTCAGAGATGGATGTTAGACATTTGTCAGCACATCACTGCTTATCTTCTACCTCTCCATTAAATTTTATTCCAATTAACATATTTAAAGTGTTGGTCTCTCACAAGCTAAAAACTGAAAACAAAAATACTAGCAAAAGCTCATGTCTCTCTCAGCTCTTAATATGTCTCTCCTCTCTCCTCTCCTTGGTAGTCATGAGTCTACAGTAAAATATATCCTCAATTTATAGCATAGTATACTGCATATTGAAGGTGATAAATATTTTTGAGTCAACATTCTTTGGGCCAATGAGTTAGATACCTTCATTTAGTACTGATTGAATTTTTTGGCAATAGGGGTTAAAAGCCTTAAAGATGCCCCCTGTTCTTTGATTTATTAATGGCATTTTGGCAAATCTAACATAAGGAAATAATCCATGTGTAACCAGCATTCAACTCACATTATTTTTAATAGTGAAATGTCAGAAATAATGTAAATGTCCAACAATAGGGACATTTTTAAATGAATAATGCTGCATTCATGCAGTGTGTGAATATAGTCAGTAAAAATAAATTGATCATAACTTTAAATATAATTTCTAGGTGAAAACAGACTGGAAGGAAATTTGCTTCTATGTTAGAATGGAGAAAGAACAAAAGCCCTAATGAGGTAAGAGAATATAAATGTTTATGAAGGGTAAAAACATAGAATTACTCTAATAACACAAAGAGATATTGTTATATTCAATTAATATAGCTTGATTAAGCTGCCTGATGGGTTTCCATGGGGTGAAAGTAGTGCAACTTGCAATATATTAGCAAGGGGAATTAACCAAGGTAAAATTTATATTGAATTAATTTTTCCTTTCCCCTAATGCGTCTATCAACTTGGCTGAGGAGCATAATGCATTTCAAGATATCCTATAGCAATGTTTATAAAAACATCAATAATTTATTCTAAGAATACTTTGAAAATTAAGAATAAAATCTAATTAATTTGCCCTTTGGGACATGATAAAGAAATAAGCTTCTGCCTAGTAATTCAATTTATTTATCTTAGCACTGGTTTGTATTACTTTCAAATAACTCTGTTATTTATTTTCATTAACTAAATTGAACAGTAAATGTAATATTATCACTATCTCTAGGAAAATCTCTAAATACATTGAAGAGATATGAGTGAATTTGAATGAAGCATTACAAATACATGTGATCTTGAATAATTGTACAGCATTTGGTAGTTTTCAATTACCCCTCTTTAGATGATATTGTCATTAATTTATTTTACTATATGGAAAGGATGACACATTAAAAGACTAATTCAGTGCTTAGCTTTTCCCTTTTAACTTTGAAATTATACATTAAAATTACTTAGGAACTTGTTTTAAGTGTTATTCAAGATTCTATCCATATTTCTAACAGCTTAAGGAGATAGATAGGTAGTTACTAATTTCTTTCAAAAATAGAAAAGCAAAACACTATTCCGACCGTTTCACACACACTCATTACTTAGCAAATGAGCATCAGTGTTAGAAAAAAATCTGCTTCTAACTCCAAGGGCCTGCTCTATATCTATATACACATAAAAAGAGATAGATGCAGATATATTTGATTTTCCCTTAAAAGGGAAACTAGCTTTATAACAGTGATATTTTATTACATTCCAGGTCAGTTGCATATTTTAAGTGCTTTGAAACAGCATACTCACAGAGTCGGAGATGGCCCAAATTCCATCCACTGTTCTTTCTTAGTAATGGTTTGATTATCTGTTTTAGTACAGCACTGTGTCCAGTTTAAAAAAAAACAATCATTTCCCAGGTTCTTTTGCAAGTAGGTGTAATTATGCGATCAAATTCTAGCAAATAACTTAAGCAGAAGTTTTTGCGTGGGACTTCAGAAATGCTAGAATGATAGAGCAGGAAAGATTAAAGGAACCTGCTTTCCTGAGAAAGATGAGGGTGCCACGCTGATCCTATTTTGTCTATGCCTGGCTATTTTTCATTTGAAAAAACTACCTTATTTAAGCCATTGTTTTAGGGACCTCTGTTATTAGTACTTGAATGAAATTTCTAACATACCTGGTCTGTATGTTCTGTATTCTGCCATTATTACTAGATCCATTTCTCTTTATTAATTTCTAACATACCCAGTTATGTTATGTATTCTCTAGTTTCCCATTATGGCTGGAGCTAATATGTAAAGGATGTGCTATTTAGGCATTCATAAGTCATTTAGTTGCATTATAGCTGTCTCTAAATAGCACAGAACAATTGGATAAAAATGTGAAAAAAATCTTGCATTTGATTGCAGTGAAAAACATTGGCACAACTCTATCTTTCTTCTAGAAGTAGCACCGTTGCCCTCCTCTCCCACCTGCTTTTGGGGATCTGTTTCCATCTCGGTGAACCACCTCAGGAGGTGTCATCATGTTCAGTGACCACCTCCTCTTTGTTCTCTACTATTTATCCCCTTACCCAAACTGGGGCAATAATTGCAACTGTTCCTCCTGATTTGTTCGGTTAGCACAAAGCCACAAACAGAAGTCAGAATTTTTTAATAAAGTTTATTTTTAGCAGTACTAAGAGAAAGGGAACACTGCTTTCTAGTATTGAAGATTGCAAAATGTAAACTAAGAGTTGGTAATAGCTGTGACCAATGTTTAAACAAAAATTGGTGTAGACAGTGAATGGTACAGAGCAGATAGAGTAACTCAACAAAGTCCAGTTTGGGTTTCGAAGACCAATTGTCCCAGGAGCCCTTATTGTCGTTTAGTTAGTCGTTTAGTTTAGTCAGTGATCCTCCCATTTAACTAACTTTGTTTCAATTTAATTTCAAACATTTTGTGAATAAATTGTGATCTACAAGCTGACATATGTATCTTTGTTGAAATAATTCAACTGGTCTTGTGGTATTTGACACTGGGCAGCCAAAACATGTATGCTTCTCGTGTCTCTGTTCAAATAACCTTTTGTAGACAGCCTTTACTGACTTGTACAACTAACTTGAGACCTACATATACTCAATATATGAATAAGGGACGTTCATATCAAGCATTTCAGAATTTCAAAAAAATTATACCTTGTTTTTAGATGATTATAAAAAAGACAGGCTTTTATTTAAATGAAAAAATATTAGAATCATGTATGATGTCAAAAAATCTACAATGTACATGGAATGATACACCAGCTGAGAACACATCAGTACATTTTATCAGAAAGGAAAAGAAAGTTCATGATTACTAGGATTTAAATATTTTATCTTCAAGCAATCCTGATTTCAAGCTTCTTTTTGAAACTCAGAGATGTGTTTGAATGACATAACTGGTTACTCTTAAAACTTCAGAACATAATCTCTGTTCTTCTAGACTCTCTGTGTATTTAAGGACTGGAAAAAGAATGTCCTCATTGTTTATGTGAGTAATTCCTCAGAAGTGTTACCTATTAGATCCCATTTATCAGAATTTTGTACTGTGGAAGTAGGGGAGTGAAAATTGAGTTATTATCTCTCTCCCATAGTGTGTATTTTCTTTCCCCTTTTTATTTTTAACCAGTAAACTGGCTAAAATGCATCCTTTTATGATGCATTAATCTAAGTGTTGTTTTGGTACGTGTATCTATCCAACAGAAGGGAACATTCTGAGGTTTTATAATTTTTTGAGTGTCAACCAAATTATATTTATTTTAGATAGTTTTGTTTACATACTTTCTTACTTGTGCCCCCATTTTATTATAAAAGGGATATGAATGACATATAAATATGTATAAAATATAGAAACACAAAGTAAGTTTAAATAAGTAAGAAAACAAATGAAGAATAAATTAGATTAACCAAGTGCCCTGGAACCAGAGTGTGACTAGTTCCCAACATCCATGCCATCAACTCCAGTGCACTTAGAAGGAGCAGCGCATATGTTTGGCCGTACATTTTTGGAAATCCGACACAAGGAGGGAAAAATAATTCATTATTAAATATTTAGCATTTATATCAATGTTGTTCAATAGCATAGCCATTTACCACATGAGATTTAAACACTTGAAATCTGGCTAGTTCAAATTAAAATACACTCTGAATTTCAAAGACTCAGAATGAAAAAAAGAATGTAAATGTCTCAATTTTTATAGAGCTTACATATTTAAGGAAATATTTTGGATATATTGGGTTAAATAAAATAGATTATTAAAGTTAACTTTACCTGTTCCTTTTCACTTTTCTTAGACTGGCTACTAAGATATTTAAAATTACACATATGGCTTGCAGCTGTGACTTTTATTGTATTTCCTTGGGACAGCATTGGTATATTCAGTAAAATAATTTCATTACTCCCGGAAAACGTCACTATTCCCAATGCAGGCAATCTTCACTTTACATGGTTCTGATATGCATGGATTTCAGTTTCTGTTGTTTTAGTTTAGTTAAATAATACTAGCCTTCCAACAGCATGATCCAAATTTTAGTTACCATGTTATATTAACTGTGAGTTGCTGCATAAAGTACAAATTTCATGGCTATTATTTATGCACATCATAATCAGGGACTGATCATGGCACTTCCTTCACAGTGTCTTGGTGATTGGTTACTGCACATCTAATATTATTCAGTCAACATGCACAGACAGAAACACAAGAAATGCAAACAAACAATGCTGGAGATTTCAGCTTTGTGTATCAGCAAAATATAGCATTTGCAAGAACTCACAGGGAAGCCATTGAAACTCTATCATCCTGTATCTACCCCCACATCTACCTTTTGGAAGAGAATAATGCCTTCTTTCCCCCATGCAAATTTCTTAGCTACAGCCTGTCAGGCAAAGGAGACTGGAAAAAGGGGTCTATTTCCTGTCATGTAGGGGAGAACATAGAACACAGGGATTGGTGTTGAGGACCTATACATGGTGTCTAGCACTGATAGTTAGAAACAATTCAAGAAAGAAGTGTTGCTAAAGACTAAATTTTCTTGGCTAGCCATTTTACTGAATCCATTCCATTTCTTCTGTGCCATTTTTAATTGTAGATTTTATTCTTTAAACTTGACTCAGGGTCAGACATCGAAAGTCCTTAAAATACTATCATTCTATAGGGTTCTGCTTCAGTTCTTCTTATTACCTGGATGTTTCTCTTTCAGGCTTTCATATCCACTCTTTTCTAGCTTCCATATCCTCTGCAAGTGACTGTTGTGCTAAGATGGAGTAGTAGATGGGTTTAGAGAGAGCAGAACATCTACCTGCTTCTTTATCAGTTTGAAGGAAGGAAGACTTTATTTTTCTAACTTGTCTTCATGTTTTACTAACTTCTTTCTGGTGTGTGAAATAGTGGTAATGAATACTTAAACATTTAATCCTCTACTGATAGCTTATTAACTTCTTCAAGGGAAAAATAATCTGAGTGTGGTCTGATAAAAAGCTAAGATACTTTGCATTTTTTTCTTTTTATCACATCTGTAGCATGACTCCTGTTGAAGGATTTGTTAATTATAGAACATGTACCACCTTTAAGTCATTTTTTATTCTAGACTCTGAGAATAGAGTGGTGAATAAGACAAAAATATCCCCCTGCTCTTATGAAACTTTTATTTCTAGTGACAAGAGCCATCAATAAATGGTTAAATCAATTAAATGAAAAAAGAATGATGATTTCACACAAAAGTAAAATCTGTGAATAAAATAAAACACTGCAATATGAAAGAATAGATAGCTGGGTATGGGCACGGCATGCTTCTGAATACCTATCTAAAGCATTGCATTTATTTGGGAACTGGAAGAAAAAGTTTCCAGCTACCTAGGGCTGGAACATTAGAGGCAGAGAAAGCAGCATGTGCAAACATCTTAATGCACATTTCCTGGCAGAAAAGAATATGACACGTTCAGTAATACAGAAGGTCAATATGGCTATATCATAAAGGAACAAGGGAGAGTTAAGGGAGTTTTGAAAGATGATTTTGGAAAGACAAGCCAGAACCTGTAGGGTTCTGTAGCTATGTTGAGTTTATTTTATTATAAGAGCAAGTGTAGCGGTGAAAACACAAGTGTTACATGCTCTGGTTTGTTTTTAACTAAAAAATGGGACTAAAATAAGTGAACCATGTATTTTATCAAGCTTTTATTCTATGTAATTGCTACATTTTAGAATATACTAATTTCCCATTATCCTTAATATAATGAGCATTTTATCATGGATTTTGGTTGTATTATTTTTATGAACACATATAATACTCTGACACAAAAATATGTTAAAAATCTGATATATTTTTGTTGATACATTTTTTTATTTCCAAAAGTGTACTAAAAGTAGAAGACCATGACAATAGAGTTTAATTGTTGCTTGTACACTGCTTAAATATTGCAGATTTATTAATTACTTGTCCTGGAAGTCTCACTAGACATCCAGACTGACTCAAGTCCTATACAAATAATCTTAGTAAGAAAAAAAATTACAAAGTGATAAGAGGTAGAGAAAGGGGAAAGTATAATAGTGAAGGGAAGGGAGTAAGCATTATGTGAAGAACTCTATCAGATAACAGTACAAGAGTTCAGCATCAGAAATTACTTGCATTAGCCTGCTGGAGTATTCCTGCAAGAGAGAGGAATATAAGCTTTATTTTCAACTTCACAGTTCTCGTAATAAAAACACCCCTCCACCCCCACAGAATGAACCACAGCCAAGAACATGAGGAGATAAACTCTTCAAGTTATTATGAAAGGCTAAGGGTCATGAACTTTGATCCCTGTTCCCCACTGTGGACAGCACTCCTTTTGCCACCTCCAGCAGTCCAGTCCATCTTGCTGTACTTATGTTCACTCAGCAACAGTTTCTGTGTTCAAAAGTACTTCTTTCTAGCACATTGTACAGAACAGGTATTCAACACATGAAAAGTTTTGAGTTCCTCTAGGGGAAGATAAAAAACAAATATTAACATCGTTTTTTCTAGATTTGGGATAGAAGAAAAGTTGGCAGGCAGACATCTGTGATGCTATAACTATGGAAGCTCTTTCTTCCTGAGCTGAATGAAATTTTCATTTAATGACTTCATTTTCACACTTCCTTTTCCTGTACTCCTTCAAAAATATGTTTTAATTCATTCAATCAGTTAGAATTGTTGAATGTCTACATCAGGCAATTCAACATTAAGTGAGTTGTGTATAGAGTAAGTTGGTGTTAGCTGTGTATGTGTTTGTCAGTTTGTGAGTGCTGGTGTATTTTTTATCAGGGTAATATATTTGCTAACTTATTTTCTATAACAGTGTGTTAAGAAATAGATAAAGTACTGTATAATAGAGCTATTTGATGAGATGATACATTGCTTATACCAATTGCATTTTGATTTGTTGGAGCAAGAATAAAATTCTATTTAGTTTCATTTTTTAAAAAATGATTATTGTATGGACTACAAAGCTTACCTTTCTTGTATAGCATTTTATTAAATGTAAGTGCACATTAATTTTTTTCCAAATGTGTACTGCCCCATTCCATTATCATGTTTTATCTCATTGGACACCTACAGAATAAATGAAAGGAGTTACCATTGATTCCACTAACAGATATAGCATGTATACAACTGGATAGAAATCTCAAATCATTAAAACATTTCTCACTGAAAATATAACTTAAAATCCTTACATTGCTCGTAGCCCATATGATGTTCTTGTCCTTTATTGTCCAAAGTCATACTTTTGTTATTGAATATTTGACCAGGGGTCTTTTCTACTTTGAGGATGTAATCTCTGAGACCAGTTATTTGATTTCTTCTGTCAACTTTTCTTCTTCCTTTAAAATATAAATAATAATGCTTGCCATTAGTCTGCCTTAAACCATGTAGGTTATCTTCTTAAAAGAAAGGATTAATGGTATGCTTCACTTCAGGGATTCCTAAAAAATTTTATTATCTACCTATACCCCAACCTGGCTGTGACTCAAGGTGTCTGCCAAAATTACTTTTGCCAAGTACAACCCATGGCTTCCATGTCATGGAAACCGTTCAGTCTTCCTCTGGATATTGCATAGTCCAGCCACCAAAGGGGAGGGTAGAAGTCCCCTCAGCAGCACAGACATGAGACTGATACCATTCCACATCCTTTGCTCAATCACTCCTCTGAGGAGGAAGGGTCTATCTGTGCCCTTCAAAATACTGAATCCCTAAATAATGGCATCATCACTGACTCAGGTTCCAGAGGTCATAAGATGTGAGCTACACAGTCATGACTTCCCCATAATAATTTCTCTCCCAGCATATAAGGACACACATTTTGGGCTTCTTACATGTGCACCACTGGTTTTCATCTTTGGGTAACATTTATATGTAAACTGTTATAGCCCCACTCCATCATCCCACTGTTCCTTCAGAAAAGCTCAAGTAGCTGTATTGTAGGATTTTTCCCCTACTTAATTAGCATAAGAAAGATCATTAGAATTTGTTTAAAACAAAACCTCTAGAAATTAACACAACTTACTACAAAAAGTAGGAGAAAATTATTTTAAACATTCAAAACTTGGTGACTTGAGCATTGGTATTTGAATTTTATCTCAAAAGATGAATTAGACTGAGCTTGAAAGGAAGTCTCATGGAGCAGTAGATTAAAAGGCACAATTCTCAGAGGAAAACATTGACAACTTTTTAATGATGGCTTTAAAAGAAAGCACATTATTTCTGATCAAAACTTATGATTCTTATTTACACATATCCCCTATAGATGTAGAACTTCCAGAATTTTTATGTGTGTAGGTGAAACACAAAATATGATTTAAAAATGATTTTTTTTTAAAATGCAACATATAGTTATTAAACTTTATATGACATAGATGGTGAGGTGTTCTTAAAAGCACTGCAGAGCCAGAATGGGGCAAAAGCCTTTAATTGCTCCTGCACTGGTTTAATTTTAAATACCATGTGCGATTAAATTCAGTTATGAAGAACAAATAAAGGGTGTTGATAATGGAGGGTGTTTAGGATGGCACAGTAAGTTCATGTTTGATGCTCTCATAAAAATACAAAGCAATCTGGATTAGAATTTTAGGGAAAATTAAGAAGACATAGCTGAGCTCAAAACAAGGATAAACTTCTCTAGAGTTCAGAAGTAAAAAGAGAAACAAAGCAGTGGATAATGCTGAATCTGTACTCAACTAGGGGGCAGGAGCTTTTTCCCAGCAGGTAATGAGACTGAAAGTCCTCTGTGTCAGGTGTGACACAGGACCATGCTCCTTGCTTGTATCCAGAGCTGAGATAGATTCCCCAAATGCATGAACCTTAAAAATGATAAAGTGTTACTTTTCACCTAATATCCTGAATCTACAGCCTTAAAGTAAGCAGTGAGTCTAGGGAAGAGAAGAGTAAAAGCACACTTCTGGTGATCAGGAACAAAATCAAGTCACTCTTTGACTCAGCAAACTGACCTATGATTTCTCCCATGAAACAACAGGGGAGAAGCTTTGGAATACCATCATAAGAATTGGTTATAGACTTCTGGGGAAGATGGAAGAGTAGGAGGATTCTAAAATAAAAAACACAAGAAACAACAATATTGGCAAGGATTTGTATAAAAAGGAACCATTGTGCACTGTTGGTGGGAATGCAAATTGGTACAGCCACCAAATTGGTGGAAAACAGTGAGGAGGTTCCTCAAAGAACTAAAAATAGAATTATCATATGATCCAGTAATTCTGCTACTGGGTATTTACCTCCAAAATATGAGAACACTAATTTGAAAAGATATATGCACTCCTATGTTTATTGCAGCATTTTTTACAGTAGCAAATTATGGAAGTAGCCCACGTGTGCATAGATAGATGAATGGGTAAAGAAGTGGTATGTATACACAATGGAATATTACTCAGCCAAAAAAAGGGATGGCATCTAGTCATTTGCAACAACATAGATGGAGTTAGAGAGTATAATACTAGTGAAATAAGTCACTCAGAAAAAGACAAATACCATATGATGTCACTCATATTTGGAATTTAAGAAACAAAACAAATGAGCAAAGGATAAAAAAGAGATAGAAAGCAAGAAATGGACTCTTAATTATAGAGAATAAACTGATAGTTACCAGAAGGGAGTTGGGTGGGGCAATGGGTAAAATAAATGATGGGGATTAAAGAGTAAACTTATGATGAGCACTGAGTAATGTATAGAGTTGTTGAATCACTGTATTGTACACCTGAAACTAATATAACACTGTATGTTAACTATATTGTAATTAAAATAAAAATACTTGATTAAAAAGAAGAAAGAAATTTAGCTGTAAAAGGGGGGAAGTGAGAATGGGAGTACCCTAACATGGCAGTAACTGATACTCCTGTGTTCATTTATTTTTACATTTTATTTTATTCAGTTTTCATTAAAATCTGATTTTTGTCCCAACTCCTATACCTGACCATAAAAATAAATGAAAAAAATCCAGCCATACAGAGAAGTACAGAAGACAATGTAAGGAGCACTGAGCATAATGAAATCTTGATATTTGCCACATATGCTTTTCATAATTTTAAAATAATAAATCATTATAAATACAGTTGAAGCCCTGTCTGTATGTCTGTAGTCACATTCCTCTTCTTCCTTCCCATGTAGGTTTTTATACTATTACATTATAAGGCATCTACATGCAATATATTATACTATATCTGAAGTTTACAAACTTTGAACATTGTATCAGGCGATGTTTTCTCCCCTAACTTCTTTTACCTTTAAACATTCAAAGGTTTTTTCATTTCCCACTAAAAATGTATGTGAATTCCCATTTCTCTCCATTGTTAAAACACTTAAGTGCAATTTAATTTTGTCCAATCTAATGGTTTATATTGTTATTTTTTTGGTGATCACAGCTTTGTAATATAGCATGAAATCAGGCAACGTGATGCTCCCAGCTTTGTTTTTCTTTTTCAACATTTCCTTGGCAATTCAGGGTCTTTTCTGGTTCCATACAAATTTTAGGATTGTTTGTTCCATCTCTTTGAAAAACGCCAATGGTATTTTGATAGGGATGGCATTGAAAGTATAGATTGCTCTGGGCAGCACTGACATTTTAACAATGTTTATTCTTCCAATCCATGAGCATGGAATGTTTTTCCATCTTTTTGTGTCTTCTTCAATTTCTTTTGTAAATGTTCTGTAGTTTCTAGAGTACAGATCCTTTACCTCTTTGGCTAGGCTTATTCCTAGGTATCTTAAAGTTTTTGGTGCTATTGTAAATAAGATCAATTCCCTAATTTCTTGTTCTACAGTTACATTGTTAGTGTATAGGAAAGCAGCTGATTTCTATGCATTGATTTTGTATCCTGCCACATTACTGACTTGAGTTCTAGTAATTTGGGGGTGGAGTCTTTTGGGTTTTCCACATAAAGTATCATGTCATCTGTGAAGAGAGAGAGATTGACTTCTTCTTTGCCAATTTGAATACTTTTTATTTCTTTTTGTTGTCTGATTGCTGATGCTAGGACTTCTAGTACTATGTTGAACCATAGTGATGAGAGTGGGCATCCTTGTCGTGTTCCTGATCTTAAGGGAAAATCTCTCAGCTTTTCCCCATTGAGAATGATATTCACTGTGGGCACAAAAACAGACACATAAATCAATGGAACAGAATAGAGAGCCCAGAAATGGACCCTCAACTCTATGGTCAACTAATCTTTGACAAATCAGGAAAAAATATCCAGTGGAAAAAAAGACAGTCTCTTCAATAAATGGTGCTGGGGAAATTGGACAGCTATATACAGAAGAATGAAACTCGACCATTCTCTTATACCATACACAAAGATAAACTCTAAATGGATAAAAGACCTCAATGTGAGACAGGATCCATCAAAATCCTAGAGGAGAACATAGGCAGTAACCTCTTTGACATCGGCCACAGCAACTTCTTTCATGACAAAGGTAAGGGAAACAAAAGCAAAAATGAACTTTTGGGACTTCATCAAGATTAAAACCTTCTGCACAGCAAAGGAAACAGTCAACAAAACAAAAAGGCAACCCACAGAATGGGAGAAGATATTTGCAAATGATACTACAGATAAAGGGTTGGTATCCAAGATCTATAAAAACTTCTCAAACTCAACACCCAAAAAACAAATAATCCAGTCAAGAAATGGACTGAAGACATGGACAGTTCTCCAAAGAAGACATACAAATGGCTGACAGACACATGAAAAAATGTTCAGCATCATTAGCCATCGGGGAAATTCAAATCAAAACCACATTAAGATACCAACTTACATCAGCTAGAATGGCAAAAATTAACAAGGCAGGAAACAACAAATGTTGGAGAGGATGTGGAGAAAGGGGAGCCCTTTTACACTGTTGGTGGGAATGCAAGTTGGTACAGCCACTTTGGAAAACAGTATGGAGGTTCCTCAAAAAGTTAAAAATAGAGCTATCCTATGACCCAGCAGTTGCACTACTGGGTATTTATCCCAAATATACAGATGTAGTGAAAAGAAGGGCCACGTGCACCCCAATGTTCATAGCAGCAATGTCCACCATAGCTAAACTGTGGAAGGAGCTGACATGCCCTTCAACAGATGAATGGATAAAGAAGATATGGCCCATATATACAATGGAATATTGCTCAGCCATCAGAAGGGATGAATACCCACCATTTGCATCGATATGGATGGAACTGGAGGGGATTATGCTAAGTGAAATAAGTCAAGCAGAGAAAGACAATTATCATATGGTTTCACTCATATGTGGAACATAAGAAATAGCACGGAGGGCATTAGGGGAAGGACGGGAAAACTGAAGGGGGGAACAGAGGGGGAGATGAACCATGAGAGGCTATGGACTCCGGGAAACAATCTGAAGGTTTCAGAGGGGACAGGGGTTGGGGGGATGGGCTAGCCCGGTGATAGGTAAGGAGGGCATGTGTTATAATGAGCACTGGGTGTTATATGCAAATTATGAATCATGGAACAGTACATCAAAAATGAATGATGTACTGTATGGCGACTAAAATAATAAATAAATAATAAAATAAAATTAGTACCCAAATCTAGGCCTTTGGCCAAGTCAAATAATAAACAGTGTAATAACTAAAAAAAAAAAAAGAATGTTATTATTTTTTTTAATTTGCTTTTCCCTGATTACTAGTGAGGTTGAGCACCATTCCAGTGTTTATTGTTCATTCGGGTTTCCATTTCTGTGAATTACTCAATAATAATTGTCAGCTTCATAAGTAAATTTTCTGATGTTGGCTACTCCTTGCATTTCTGATGTGAATTTTTTTATATTGCCGAATTCAATTTACAAGTAGTTTACTTAAAATGTTTAAATTCATGCTTATAAATGGAGTTCATATACAATTTACTTTCTTGAATTGGCAGTTTGCTTTTAGTATTTATATTAATCTAATTTGAGCTCCATACTATTGCTCAAATACTGTTCTTTTTTTCTGTGTATCCATTTTGACCTCCCATCACTCTCATTAGCATGTCTTATAACTACTCTTCCATATTCCTGCCTTTACTGTCTTCATTCTGAGTGATGTACTAAATATTTATCTTCTAATTTATTCATTCTCCAGCTGTAACTAATCTAATGATTCTCTGATTTTTATTAACTTTCGTTTTTAAAAAAATGTTGGTTTATTTATTATTTTAGAGAGAGAGAGAGAGAACATGCAGTGGGGAGGAGCAGAAGGAGAGGGAGAGAGAGTCTTAAGCCGACTCCTTGCTGGGCATGGAGCCCGACATGGGGGCTCCATCTCACAACCCTCAGATCATGACCTGACCCAAAAGCAAGAGTCAGGCACTTAACTGACTGTGCCACTCACATACCCTGTATTACCTTTTATGTTTTAATTGGAAATTATTTCCTCATATATAAACATACTGTCTCCCAAAACTAATCTAATCTGGGGCAAATTTAAATTCAGATTATTGATTTTGTTGGCTTTCTTTTCTTTTGAAATTTAACTATTTATTTATCCTTGACTTTGGAATTTATTTTGGAAACCTGGTGTCTGTTTAATTTTGAAGAGTAAGGTTTTATTGTCCTCTTGTCTCTTCTCTTTCTTCCCTGCCTTCCTCTCATCACTTATCATAATTGCCTACTTTCAGCCCCCAGTGTTCCCCTGCCTACAGCCAGTTCTTATTTATATATATACATATATGTGTGTATATTAGTTACAGGTGTACAATATAGTGATTCTACAATTCTATACATCACCCAGTGCTCATCATAACAAATGTACTCTTTAATTCCTATCACCTATTTCATCCATCCCCCCACCCACTTCCCCTCTGGTAACCATCAGTTTGTTCTCTATAGTTACGAGTCTGTTTCTTGGTTTGTCTCTTTCTCTCTTTTCTTTTGCTTGTCTTGTTTCTTAAATTCTATATATGAGTGAAATCATATGGTAATTAAATTTCTCTGACTGACTTTTTTACTTAGTATTATAATCTCTAGCTCTATCCATGTTGTTGCAAATGGCAGCATTTCATTCCTTTTTGTGGTTGTATATATTCTATTGTATGTATACACCACATTTTCTTAACCATTCATTAATCAGTGGACACTTGGGTATAGACACTTGGGCTGCTTCTATCATTTGGCTATTGTAAATTTTATTTCTTCTTTTTGCCTTATTGGAGTGGCTAGAAATTCCAGTACTATGTTGAATATGAGTGGTGAAAGCAGAATCTCTTCATCTGTCCTAATGTTAGAAGGAAATCATAATATAAATATTAGCTCTTTTGTTAAGGTCCCACTGGTCCCTGAGACTCTGTTCTTTTTTTTTTCTTTTTTCATTTCTTGTTCAAATTGAGTAAATTTTATTGAACTGTTCTCCAGTTCATGATTCTATCTTCTGTCATCTCTAATCTACTATTGAGTCCATACGTTGAGTTTTTATTTTGTTTGGGGTATTATTCTGTTTTATAATTCCCATTTTCATTCATAATAGCAAAGAATTAGAAACTACCCAAATGTTCAACAGGCAAATGGTTAAACATGTTGTGGTACATCCATATCATGAAGTACTATGCATCAATGAAAAGGAACTAAATTTTGATGCCTGCAACAATTTCAGTATATTTCCAGGAATTGTGCTAAGTGAAAAAAGACTGTCTTAAAATACTGTATGAAAACATGTATATAATATTATTGAAATAAAAGTAATTATAGATACAGAGAACAGATCAGTGGTTGCCAAAGTGGGAGGTATGACTATAACATGGTGGCAGGAAAGAATCTGTGTATTAGAACTATTTTTATCAAGAGTGTGGTGGTGTTCACCCAAATCTGCACATGTGATAAAATTGCATAGAACTAAATGTATGCATATAAACCAAGATTTAGAGTATATCTAGGAAAGTAGAATGTATGTTAATCTAAAACCTATGGACAAAAATCCTTAAATAGAATATCACATGCTGCTAATAAGTAAAACCTCACAGTGAGACAGTTTCCTGATATATAGACTTCAGGTATCAGCTATAAAGGGTCAAGAATAGGACAAAAATAATTTCTTGTTCTGTGTAATGAAGTAAGAGAAAATTTAAGAATTCATGAATGGATGAAGAGAAAGAGTATGAGACACTATCATAGTAAAGAAAACTGGAAACTACCGACAAAATGGGAGAAGATATTTGCAAATGACATATCAGATAAAGGGATAGTATCCAAAATCTATAAAGAACTTATCAAACTCAACACCCAAAGAACAGATGATCCAATCAAGAAATGCGCAGAAGACATGAACAGACATTTTTCTGAAGAAGACATCCAAATGGCCAACAGACACATGAAAAAGTGCTCAACATCGCTCGGCATCAGGGAAATCCAAATCAAAACCTCAGTGAGATACCACCTCACACCAGTCAGAATGGCTAAAATGAACAAGTCAGGAAATGACAGATGTTGGCAGGGATGTGAAGAAAGGAGAACCCTCCTATGTTGTTGGTGGGAATGCAAGCTGGTGCAGGCACTCCGGAAAACAGTATGGCGGTTCCTCAAACAGTTGAAAATAGAGCTACCATACGATCCGGCAATTGCATTACTGGGTATTTACCCCAAAGATAGAAATGGAGGGATCTGAAGGGGTACGTGCACCCTGATGTTTATAGCAGCAATGTCCACAATAGCCAAACTGTGGAAAGAGCCAAGATGTCCATCAACAGATGAATGGATAAAGAAGATGTGGGGTGTGTGTGTGTGTGTGTGTGTGTGTGTGTGTGTGTGTATACACATACACATATATATGGAATATATATATATACACATATATATATATGGAATATATATATATGGAATATTATGCAGCCATCAAAAGGAATGAGATCTTGCCATTTGCAACGACGTGGATGGAACTGGAGGGTATTATGCTGAGTGAAATAAGTCAGTCAGAGAAAGACATGTATCATATAACCTTACTGATAGAAGGAATTCTTAATTTCAGGAAACAAACTGAGGGTTGTTGGAGTGGTGGGGGGTGGGAGGGTTGGGGTAGCTGGGTGATAGACATTGGGGAGGGTATGTGCTATGGTGAGCGCTGTGAATTGTGCAAGACTGTTGAATCACAGACCTGTATCTCTCAAACAAATAATACATTATATGTTAAAAAAAAAGAAGAAGAAGATAGCAGGAAGGGAAGAATGAAGGGGGTAAAATCGGAGGGGGAGACGAACCATGAGAGACCATGGACTCTGAAAAACAAACTGAGGGTTCTAGAGGAGATGGGGGTGGGGGATGGGTGAGCCTGGTGATGGATATTAAGGAGGGCACGTTCTGCGTGGAGCACTGGGTGTTATACGCAAACAATGAATCATGGAGCACGACATCAAAAACTAATGATGTATGGTGATTAACATAACATAATAAAAAAAGGGGAGAAAAAAAAGAAAACTGGAAACTGGTTGTTGGGAGACTATATAAGACATCAAGAGAGTGAAACCATGAGTCAGCAATGCTTTTGGAGACTCAAAAATGAGGCACTAGGTTAAGTGAAAAGTACCTGATGGTAAGTATGTGGATATAGTCCCTTGACATAATTTCAAGTTGTTTCCCAGCTATCTTTGTATTCACTGCCACCCCTGCCCCTCCCCTGCCCTCTCTGCCAGTTCTTCTTGCCTTATCTCTTCACTGAGTAACTAGTGTTTGGAGGAGGGATAGGATCAAAGAAAGTAATAGAGTCTATAAATAGGTACATTCAGGGTGTAGAACAAAGAGGTCAGACCACACACACGCGCACACACACACACACACACACACACAGTGCGGTAGGACAGAATCTACCAGAAAGTCTCCACATATTTTGGTTTGCTTATATATCTGAGTATGTAGACTGTGTGTAGTTGGTGAGGAATTTTAATTTAAATATTATGGAGCAGGGTGACCTCAGTAGGCTGAAGGAATCCAGACAGATATTTGATGATTCTACATAGTCAGTACTTGCAGATTTTCATGGGGATCTTCCAGTTCTAGCCCCTTCCCTTTCCTCCCCCTCAGTAGCAGAGTACCTCAGGTACTGTTAAATCGTGGTGCATTTCCCGGGGAGATGGGAAAACAGAGGCTTCCAGTGTGATTGACTCCAACTCAGCCTCATGAGTTCTAGTCATCTTTGGAATAGAATATAACACCTTGAGCACTGAATTTCTCCAGTGGGTTCTGACTTACTAGCTATCTGGTCATTAAGAGTATCACTTAAACCCTTATTTGTCACTTAGGAAAAATGTGAGGGTCACCAGAGATTTTGGGCTTTACTGGGTGGCCTCCTTCGGTAGGTTTACAAGTGCAAATCTCAAGACTATCAAGGTATCTCACGCTGGAGAATGAAAGGGAAAGGAAGATATGGCTCCGTGTTAGTACTATTTAAGTAATGGTCTACTGAAAATCTCCCTGTTTGGTGACCATTTCTTCCCTCAATGGAAACCATAGTTGAAATGTGACAAGGAAGACAGACTTGTGTTTTGGAAAATTTTAGTGAAGCTGAATGGGATGTTTTCTATAGGAGCTAAGTGAAAATCAGAATTGCTAAAACTTACACAAAATCTTTTACCTCTAACAGAAAAAACCTGTGTTTGAAGCAAAATTTGAAAATTTCCTGGGACGTGTGTTAAGAGAAGACAATCAAAAGAATTTGTGTGTATGTAAGATGGATGTGTACTTCATGGTTTAAGAATATTCTGAGTTTAGGTAGAAAGTCTCTCAGGAGTCTTTAAATTTCCCATTCTTTGCCTCTCATCCTCAGTTTTCAGTCTCTAAAAGGTTGCTGCAGCATCATTTGTCTCTCTCTCTCTACTGCTTTAAGACAATGGTCTTAAAACTGTACTTTGAAGAGCTGTAGGAATTCTGTACAGGCCCCTCAATGATGAGCACCCGCCGTAAAAGAGAGAGATATGGTGATCATCATACCATTTTACCAGAGCAAGTTTGCTTCTATCAGTTTTATTTGTTTATGCTTCTAGGCATGATTTTTTTTTTTTTAGCAAAAAATATAGTTTGAGTACAAATATGTTGGCAAATCCCTAGATTCCTGGTTGTAACATTAGAAAAACTGTATCAACATGCTTTGCTGTAAAAAAAAAAAATGATATCCATCTATAATATATCTTGCTGGAATCCATAGAGTAAGATGAAAATCCACATTTTAAAGTGTGAAGAAAAAATTATTTCAAAAGTTGATAAAAGTAAATATTAGGTCCAAAGCTTAATGTAGAATTTATACTTCTTATTGCTTCTCAGTTTTTATTCAATTAGTGGAAGACTAGAACAATAACACACTAGATTCTACATGACATATCACCCCTCAAATTACAATCAAGGCCCATACTGAAATAGTTGTTGTTTTATTGGTAGTAGTATAACAGTAATAATTAATAGTGTTTTAGGTATATTTAAAACTGTGCAGGCCTTCTTAATCTTATATATGAATGTGAGTACCCCATCAGGGAAAATTGTCTGTATCAGGGATGTTCACCATGATTGTGACTTTTGCATCGTGTAAAAGGAGCTCTAAAATTTGGGTAGATCATGAGAAAACAGTGTGTTCTGTTGATTTCTGAATATTTTCGTTATGCCAAAGGAGAAGCACTGTTTATAGAATAAAAGGATAATAATCCCATTGTACTTCAGGCTAGTTAAAACACTACTGAAATACTGTGTTTTGTTTTTAATAACATACTTTAAGAAGAGCATTGACAAACTGGCACATGATCAGAGATTCCCAGGGTCAGGAAAGGTCTGAGTAGAGTGGAAAACTGTCACCTGATGGGCATTAGAAGAGCTTCTGTGAAAAGTATGGTCAAGAGAAGTCTTGGAGGGTGCCTGGGTGGCTCAGTTCGTTAAGCGACTGCCTTTGGCTCAGGTCATGATCCTGGAGTCCCAGGATCGAGTCCAGCATCGGGCTCCCTGCTCAGCAGGGAGTCTGCTTCTCCCTCTGACCCTCCCCCTCTCGTGTGCTCTCTCTCTCTTTCATTCTCGCTCTCTCAAATAAATAAATAAAATCTTTAAAAAAAAAAGAGAGAGAGAAGTCTTGGAAGGTAGAGGTAGAAATTTTAACTCTTCAGTCAATTTAGAAGTCAATAAGATAATTGAACCTGTTAGCCAGAGGGCAGAACTAAGACTAACAACTGCAAGTTTTATTAGGCAAATTACACTGATAGGAACAAAAATTATGTACATGTACACATATGGTAAAAAATAGAATGTGATGCTTTCTGAAACCCTACATTTCTTAAAGATTTTAGGTAAAAAATTTAATAGGAATAATGAAGATCGATGAAAGGAAAAATAATATAACTTGACATAATAGAATCAATATGGGTTAGCACTCCAGGTACCTTGGAAGAAAATAGATATTATAAGAAACGTAAGCACATCCAGAAATTGCCACTCCTTCTTCTGTGTCATTGGTGTGTTATATTCCCAAACATGACTCTTAGAACTATAAATAAGCATTATATTACTTTGTTGTGTGTTTGTTGAAGATGGTTTAGATGTCTCTTGTGAAAGATATGTGTGAATTCTGAGGGAGAAAAATGTGTATCCATTTGTCTTGTTGTTATTCTGTAGTTTGAAATAGTTTGCATTAATAAAACAAGAGGATTAGAAAAAACTAAATTATATCACTAACTTCCTGTTAGGAATTTAACTTTTTTTTTTAAATACCCACTTTCAACTATATAATTAGTATTTCCCTTACTTAAAAAAAAGTTAAAGCAAAATGACTGCTAAAATTTTTTTAAAAGTTACCTTCCATGTGCCATGTTAATCATGCTTTACCTTTAAACACCTACAGATGTTTCAGTTATATTCATACATACATTTCTCAAAAGAGTTCATGATAGAATTCCTTTTTCTTCTCACTTTTGAATAGAAGGATAATAATTTCCAAGATCCACTATCAGAACTGTTATTTCTAGCAATATACATTAGATAACCATCTAGCTGTTTTCATTTTTAAAGTGTATCTGAGTTCATATAGGAAAGAAACAAATGTTTTGTGAAATCAGGTGAGATGCATGTGGAATAAGGGAAGAAAGAAAGGGAAAATATGAGTGAGAGTGAACATGAGAATGAAGGGGTATGTGCTGAATCTGTGCAAGAGAAAGTCATTAGAAGCAGAAAGAGGAGAAACTATGACTACTTTTTTTGGTGTCCCACCACTTCAAAAGGGAGGTAAGAAGTGAATATTGACTTTATCTCCATATTTCTCGAATCAAAATGAAAATAGCTCTAAATTATCCCCAGTGTTTTACTCGTTTCAAAACCACTGTAGCACCTTAAGGAGCTTTCTTCTATGGTGCAGGCGTAAAAGTAGCCAGTCAGTAGTCAGCTGGTTGAACTCAGGCCAGAGGAGTGTTTTGTTTGGCCAGCATGCTAGTTGTTTTTAATTGAAACCAAATGCCTTTTGGTGAGCTCTGGACTCTGTAGTTTTCCTTAGTCCTCACTGTTTCCACTGTTGCCCAGCCTACTTTACTCATTTGTCTACCTTCCCTGATCTCTGGAGTCATGTAAGTTTCAGAGCCTTGATACAGAGAACAAATCACATGGAACAAAAATCAGTTAGATCTGGACTATGGAAGGAGTAGTTGGAACCTATCCTAATTACACAGAGTGCTTGACCTAGACATGGCAGCCCAAGAATAAAAATTATATTGAGAAATTGACAGCAGAGGAAAGAAGGAGAACAAACAATCTCCATAGACTACATCCTGATGAGAGCTCAGGCAGTGTGGCATTAATTGTCATAACTGATGGCCCTGGAAGAGCTTCTTCCAGGGAGACTTGACTCACCTCTACTCTACTCCCCTTAGTGGTCTGGGAGGAAAGGAGTAGAAGAGCTTGCTTCAGTGGACTGTGTGAGGTGAGAGGGCAAGCCATGAATGTTTTTACTTGGTGCTGCTGTGGCCTGAAGTATCATATGTATCAAAAATGAAATATATAGTATTTGTATTAAAGTTTCCTTATGTAATAAAGGAAGAAAGAAAGGGAAAATATGAGTGAGAGTGAACATGAGAATGAAGGGGTATGTGCTGAATCTGTGCAACTGAATCTGGCAACTATGTTATATACTATGTTAAACATCTCATAAATAGCTGTAACTTACAATACTCTAAACATGTTATTTGCTATGAATTTTTCATCTTTATGTCTTGTTTCTTTGGCATAATTTATTAAGGTGAAGTATAACAGTTCTTATAGTTTAATTTGATTTTCAGGATATGCCATTCCTTATCTACACCAATATTTCCAATTAAATGATATTTTTGAAATAAGAATCCCAAACACATTTTTTTAAGAAGTAGAAATGCGTTAATGTTTTCTCTACTTCTTACAAATTAGTAGATGCAACCACATCATCAAAATGGATTAATATTTGTTGTGGGACAATAGAAATTATAACTAAAAGTCAAAGTTAATTTAAGCATTTGTGAAGTATCAAATTAGCATACCTAAGACTGCAAGGGAACTTAAATACCTGTCACCTTTTGAATCTTTGCATGGTGCACAGAATATATTTTTATCCTTTGCTCTTTACTCATCTCTCCAATTTCATTGTTTCATCCTACCCTCTGACCTTCACCCTCATTCCTATATTATGGAATAGTGTATAGTCCATAAATGTTCCAGCTGTCTCTTTGAGCCCTTGCAAATGTGAATTCCCTCTTGGTTCTTTACCCCTATTTTGATTCCCTTATAAATCAAAGTCTACTCATCCTTGGATGAACTTTTTCTTAAAGGACCACATAGTAATTATTTTAGGTCCATAGAGTTTCTGTTCCAACTGTTCTGCCTTTTGGCAGTGGACTAGCTACACACAACACAAATGAATGGGCATGGCTATGTTTCAATAAAACTTTGTTTATACACATAGGTACTAATGGGTCAGAGGTTGCTGATCCTAGCATTAGAATTTGATTCAAGTGTAATTCTTGTATGTGTTCATTGAGCACCATGTCTGAATAGGCATCATACTCTATTGTAATCCTTGAATTAATTTTCAGAATTTCAGACTGCATTGTTAGATGTGAGACACTAGAGGTAGGAAAATGGCTTAATCATTCCTCCGTCATAGTACCATAATTGTCTGTTTGATATAAGTAAACTGAGGTGCCGTTGGCTATTTTTGAGGTATGCAGAATAAGCTTGGAGTTATCAAACCTATTTTTAAAAGCCTCCAAAAATCGAGTGTGGAAAATAATAAAGGCAATTTTCAACACTGCCTAGAAGATCACTGTGTTTCAAATGAATAATGTCAGACTGATCTGTTTCCATTTTGTGAAAAAGGTAAAAAAAACCACCATCTCTTCAATGTGGAAAAAATCTTGTTCGAAGTTTGTTGTTATGGACTGAATGCTTTTCTAGAAATTTAGGTTTTTGTGGAGGAAGGGAGTGTAGCATATGGGGTAAGGGTAGTATTGAGTAGTGTTATCTAAATGTTATTTTAAAATGAGTTATGATTTTTTAGAGGCTTTGGTAATTCAATAGAGACACACATATTAGCTATATTGATAACACCGGGTGAAGAAGCCTCAGTTAAGTCCTAGAGGAAAAAGGAAAGGAATTTAATTTACATTGGCAGAAGTCTATAAAGTTGTTTCAACAGAAAAAGCACAGGAGAATGTAACTATTTGCCTAAGAAAAAGTAGACAGATACAAAATGAAAAATAATTCCTATGACCTGGTACGGCAGGAACAGTTTCTATGGAAATAGAACAAAAGGTGATTCCATCACAATCATAGAGCCTTACTTGCCAAGATAATTAAAGAGGGTGCAGAAGCCCATTTGACCTGCCATATTAAATAGCCTTAAATATTCTTCTCCTCAGAGTATTAAAATCCTCTAATAAATGTCTATGGAACTTAAAATAAAACCTCAGGCCACAGCATGCCCTACCAAGCCCTGCAGGATATGGCCCTGCCAGCCTCTCTGATAAATACCTTCACCTTCTTTGCTTAAAGAGCTCCAGTCTCACCAGCTGTTTGGCTGTTTATAAAACAAGATCTTTTCACCTTAAGGCTTTTTCCCTTGATGCTTCCTCTACTTGATAAGCTCTTTATCTAGATTTTTGCTTCTTCTCTTCATTCTGTTCTGTGCTTGAATGTTACCTTCTTAGAAGACCTTTCCTAGCCACATGTTAACAACCCTGCACTTCTGCTCCATCCCACCCCCTGTGTATTACCCTGTTTTCTTTATTACATGGATCAGTATCTAACATTACATTAAGTTGTTTATGTAGTTGTTTACTGCTTGAATTTTCCAATAGAATCCAAGCCCCATAAACACCAGGAACTTTTCTCTCTTGTTCTCCTCTTTTCCTGTCATTGGGAATGTGATTGGCATTATATGGAACAAAATAAATATTTGTTGAAGGCATGGCTATTTGTAATTTAGCCATTTGGAGAAAAAGAAGGCTCAGGAAGAGCTTCCCCCTTCCCTACAATGAAACCATCTGTATAGGCTTTAATGTATTGATAGGAGTTTCTGAGAGACATTAGGGAAACATAATGAACACTGAGTTTATTTAAGATAGCTTATTAAATTAAAAGTTATGGACTAGGTACCCCGTGTTTATTCCCTCCTTAGCTTTATTTATGTGTTTATTTTCTCAGTAGCCACCCATCCCCTCTCTCAGAGGAAAGTCCTAATTAACCTCTTTTATTTTGAGGCCCATTTAAAATACCCAGAATAAAATAGAATAAAAATGGACATTCTCTCAATTTTAGAAAAATCTGTGGAATTATTTCAGAATAGAGCATTAAGTGTTGAAGTCATTTGTGACATTTCAGTTTAATATGAAAGATTTTTATTTAACATGGTAAAGTATCTTTTTCAATATACCATGTTGCAGCTATTAAACAGTAAAAGCACAAGAATATTATGAATGTTCTGATGGAATAACTGATGATTTATTTTTAACTCATTTTTATATAGGTTTTAAGGAACATATTTAAGAAATACAGACTATTTACTTAGTATATTGGAAAAGGCTTCTTTTCAGTATGAGAATACCAAGAATTCTAGTTCTTGATGGACTGCACTATTTGTTGGAAAACAATGTATAGAAAAAAATTTCTCTGTACTGTCCTACTACTGTGAATATTGACATTCTTGGTATGCCAGAACTTTTTAAAACTAATTTAGTCCAGACTGTATTCTGTTTGAGGTCAAGATTATATCTTCCATTTGTGGAATCTACATAGAACTTAGTAGATCTATTCCCTAATTTATTTATATAAGGATATATATTTCAAGGTATTGATTGCTTAAAAATCTAATAAATGTTACTTAAATAGAATTTATATTCTTGATTAAAGTAGGTATCATTGTTGCAATCTATACTACTAGTAAAAGTGAATATAAGTGACATAGTTCATTTTAGTATGGTAATAATTTACACTTCAATTCTCAGTAAACTTGTATGTAACAACCACCAAGGACATTTAAAATAATGAGAGATTCAGTGAAATCATATTCTAAAAATTATTACTGAAGGCCCTGAAAATGCTTCTCATCCCCAGTCAGTGATGCATAAAGGAATTGTCTGCCTGCCTTTTATTATTTCAACATGGAATCTTTTAGCTAATGTGTCTCTTATTCTTTTAGGCCTTGCAACCTTCATGCATTCATTTTTTTCAAGTTTTATGTGAGTATAAACCACCTCTTCTGTGATACATGGCTTTAGTACCCTTTCAGTTTAGTGAGTTTTTTTTTTTTCTTTTTCTTTATTTCCTTTTCTTTTTCTTCTTCTTTTTAATGGCAAAGGACCTGCAAAGCAGCAAGCATTCCTTGATTATTTCTAGCTATCCATGCAGAATTTCTCTGGTCGCACACTGAGAAAACCCCATAATTACAAGGATATTTATGATAGCATCACTGCTATTTCAGGGAACTACATTACAGTTCACACTAAAAATAAAAGGGCAACACATTTTGCATGCTGGTAGCTAGTTTCCCTTGATAGATGCACTTGCTTTTTCTATAGACTTAAATTTATCCTTCACCATCTGCTCTTCAAGTACTCCAGAAAATACAATATTGCATTTTGAATTCCCTTGAAAGTAAGTTATTCTTCCTCTCTACAGATTTCTTTGTAGGCTGCATAGTTTTACCTGCATACAAATGCCCTATATTTGGGGCGCTCTTGTAATTTTGTACTTCAATTTAGAGAAAACATAGGAGAGCATCCAGTCACTCCCATAATGCTTTAGGCATGACTGAGATGGACAAAGGTAGTTGTGTTTTAATGATGGCTTTAAAAAAATGTTATTGCTGAAGTGGCTATATGTTTGGTTTTGTTTTATTCATTTATTCATTCTTTTAGCAAACACTTATTGAAGTATTTTTCCTTGAAACAGTTTTGGAAAGAATTGTATTAACCCTGTTTACATAAAATAAGTCATAATGTGTGTTGCATCATTTTCAGGACACTGAAAGGACACTTACACTCTCTTTACCTAATACAGTCTCCTAGTCCATGTGGTACAAACTAAAATTTTGTTCTTGGATATTTGGTCCTCCCATTTCTTTTGGAAGTATCTTAAAAAAAAAAAAAAACCCAAACCTGCAGGTAGCCATCTTAATTCTTTTTATGTGATTAATTTCCTAAACAAATGGGTTTCAGGGCAATCATAAGGTTCTCGTCCTTGGAGAGGGAGAGGCAGGTGAATTAGGTTCTGAATACTGGGAGGACAATCCTTTATATATAGTTTAAGTAGATATTCGTTGAATGAAGATGGAAGGGTGAATAGAAGAAGGCTAGGATGAATCTGCCCCGTTTTAAGATAATGCCCTGAGCCAGTCTTTTTTCTAGACATTCTGACTTTGCCTTTGACTTTCAAATTAAACCAAAGTCCTACTTCGTTTGAGTTAGAAGACTGTATCTTTTAACAGGGAAAGAGGATGCTTCCCTTGGCATTTGATAATGATAACTTTCCAGAGTTTTCAGACCATTATCATATAGATCTTGATGTGAGAACAACCAAGGAATTCTTGTGTATCATTAGTTAGTCCTAAAACACTCACATTCAAAAACTTCTCCAGAGGTTACTGCAGAATTTGTAGACCTTTAGAAATGGTGCACTTGGTGTGTCATGAACTGGCGGATGGCTGAGAAAGTGAAAGAGTTTGCATGTGAGCTGCTGATCTGGAGATCTGATGAACCTGATAAAATTCCCCTGATTGTTCATTTGTGAAATAGTAAGGTCAAACTTGATGTCTCTGGAGTCACCTTACGTGCTTTAACTTTGATTGCAGCTCTCTTCTCTGTAGGCATAGAAAAAGCAAGTGTTCAGTGCCAGAGGAGAGAGGGAGGATGCAAAAGCTCCCCATTGTGACTTTCGGTCTAAGGTCACCTAAGAAAGATTCCAACATGTGGCCCTACAAGTACACCACAGAGAGACTCTTCCTTTTTGCCAAGGGCATTAGTTTAGTTGAGAACAATCACCATATTTGGCACTACTATTTTCTTTTTATTTGTTTTTGTATAGCAAATTAGAAAACAAACAAATCACTATTTTAATTTCACA
>NW_027397072.1:64443068-64504089 GCF_003265705.2 Callorhinus ursinus | reverse complement strand
CTACCTTCCAGTAAGTGGTCGCTTCTCTGTTCAGAGAGTTGTTGCTACTCTCCTGTTCGATCTCCTGTTGAGTTCGTAGGTGTTCAGAATGGTTTGATCCCTATTCAGCTGAATTCCTGAGACCAGACGAAATCTAGGTCTCCTACTCCTCCGCCATCTTGCTCCGAAGCTGGGATTATTATTCAATTTGGCATTATCTGATGTTTTCTCATGGTTAAGTTGAGGTTATACATTTTTAGAGAGAATACCACAGAAATGATGTAATATCTTCCTCAGTAAGTGATTTTAGGGAGTATATAATGTTGCTATGTGTTATTACTGTGATGTTAATCATAAGCATTTAATTAAGATGTCTGCCAGTTTTCTCCACTGTAAGGGTACTATTATTCTCTTTGTAACTGATAAATATTTGAGGAATATACTTTGAAACTCCCTCTCCTTCTGCCCCCCGCCCCAGGTGCCCATGCTCTCTCTTTCTCTCTTTCTTTCTAAAATAAAATAATCTTTAAAAAAGAAAAAAAAAAGAAGTGCTGGTGAGGATGTGAATAAAGGGAATCCTTGTACATTGTTGGTGAGAATGTAAATTGAGGCAGCCACTATGGAAAACAGTATGGAGATTCCTCAAAAAATGAAAAGCAGAACTACCATATGATCTCACAATCTCACTTTTGGGTATATATCCAAAAGAATTGAAATCAGGATCTCAAAGAGATATCTGCCTTTGCATGTTTATTGCAGCATTATTCTCAGTAGCCAAGATATGGAAACAAATTAAATCTATCCATTGACAGATGAATGGAGGAAAATGTGGTATACACATACAATGGAATTTTATTCAGACTTGAAAAAAGAAGGATATCTTGCCATCTGTGACAACACAGATGGACCTGGAACCTTATGCTGAGTGAAGTCAGTCAGACACAGGAGGACAAATACTGCATGATGACTGTTTTATGAGAATTCTAAAATAGCCAAATTCATGGAAGCAGAGTGGGGACATGTTGGTTTACCTAACTTTTATGCATTATTTATATTTGAACCTTTAAGTCATACAACTTCAAATCTTCATCTGAATTAAAATTTTAAAAATATGGGATAATTACACAGTAAATAGAGCATGATCAAAACATCAGCTAATTTTCTGATATCACTCTCAGAGAATATGACTTAGTTCCATGGCCAAATTCCTCTACTACCATCTTACCTTGCTCACAAGTATATGGGGTAAGACCTCTAAAGGGAGAGACTTGCATCTCTAGTTCAAAATGTGTGTGTGAATTTGTACCAAGCAATTCCAAGCAATTAAAATAAAAAAATGACTCTATAATGTCCCTCAAGTATTTGCACCCAACTCCTCCTTCATTTCCTTTGGAATTCTCTGAGACTAGCTGTGTTGCTTCTCTACTTCTGTCAAATGTTGTTGTCAAAATGATAGACTTCAAGGGCTTATCTCCTTCAGTTTATTTTAGAGGTAGTGAATAAAATCAGTGGTTTCCAACTTGGCTGTCAATTAGCATCATCTAGGGAGATTTAAAAAATACTGACTTGGGGGACTTCTTTGTAACTGAAGACAAGCAGGTGTAGAGCTATCTAACACCCAAATCATATGAAAAAGCAGGTAGTGCTTTTTTTAAAAAAAAATTTATCCATTTATTTATTTGAAAGAGAGAGAGAGAGAGAGAAACAGCATGAGAAGGGAGAGGGTCAGAGGGAGAAGCAGGCTCCCCCCAAGCCGGGAGTCCAATGCAGGACTCGATCCCAGGACTCCAGGACCATGACCCAAGCTGAAGGCAGTCGCCCAAGCAACTGAGCCACCCAGGCGCCAGGTAGTGCTTTGATCATGTGATAAATCCTGTGTGTTCAAACATTCATCAGTTACACAGCAAATATTACCTGGTTGGACACATGTTCTAAACAATTGTGTTTCTTAGACACGCATGTGCGTGCGCACATACACACATACCTATATGTATTACAAAAGTTAGTACATAAGTAGAAAAATTTGTTTTTATGATTACTCAAATTCCCATTTTGTGAGAAGGAGCCCTTTTGGGCTGTAAATAAGAACAGAGTTCACTTCTTTTTGTTCTTGAGATAAGATATATATTTAGTGATCTGCAAATTTATAGTGTACAATACACTGAATTTTGACAAGTAGCACCCATGTAACTCACACCCTTATGAAGATGGAGAGAGCATTTTATTACCACAAAAAACATTTCCGTACCCCTGAGGCTGCCATTGTTCTGAATTTCTTTCACCACAGATTATATTTTCCGGTTCCAGAACTTTATAAAAAATGGAATCATACAATATGCTCTCTTTTGTGTCTGTTTGCTTTTGTCCAACTTAAATTTGATATTTGTCTATGTTGTGGCAATTATCACTAGTTCTTCCCTTTTTGTTTTCTGATGGTATTCCGTTGTAAGAATATACCATAATTTTTTATATCCACTCTCTGGTTGCTGGATATTTGAGTTATATCCAGTTCAGGGCTGGTATGAATAATGTCTCCTTGACATTCCTATATAAGTTAGTTTGTTTGCTTTTGTTGAGACTTAATTTTCATCATTTTTGAGGGTGGAATTTTGAGGTTATATTTTAAGTATATGTTTAAGATGACAAGAAACTGCCAAACTTCTTGCCTGAGTGTTTTATTATTTTTACATTCTTGCCATCATTGTATCAAAGTTTCAATTACTGCACGTTTTTGCCAGCATATGGAATTGACAGTCATTTTAAATTTAGCTTTTCTTTTTGGTGTGTGATGGTATCACACTGTGGTTTAATTTGCATTTCCCTGATAACTAAAGATATCATGAATCTTTATGTGCTTCTTGGCTATTTAAATAACTTCTTTTGAATTGTCTATTTAATTCTTCGTCCATTTTTATGTGTTTTTTTATTGTTAAATTGTAAGTGTACTTTATATATTCTTGATTCAAGTTGTTTGTCAGATATATTTTTCCTAAATGTTTTCTCCCCGTTGGTGATTTACACATTTATGTTCTCATTTTTTTTCTTTAGATCATGTAAAAGTGCAGAATTATTCACAATTGTATAACAGAACTCGAGCGCTCTGGAACAGAAGTCGGTTTGGGGGATTCATTGTAAGAATATAACCATATATTACAAACTAAAAAAGGGGAGATACTATCAGTTCTGAGGAAAGAACTAGAACGATAGACTTTATCTTAAATGGCAATCCTCCCTGTTTCTGCCATCAGATTTCTTTTACCAATTCTCTTTTTCTGTCTCCCTCTTCTACCTCTAGGGACCATTGTGATTACCTGGTCACAACCAGATATTCTAGGGTAACATTTTTATCTTAAGGTTAGCTGATTACACCCTTAATTCTATCTGCAAACCTAATTCCTTCTGTCATGTAACAACATATTCACAGGTGTCAGGGATTAAGGTGTGGACATCTTTGGGTGAGCCATTATTCTACATACTAAAAGTGAAATTCTCTCCTCTAGGACAAGAGTGCTAATAATTAAATGCCTCAAAGTACGCAGTGGATGATAATAATAATAGATGCATTCAGTCTTAATGGATTTTGATACTGCCTTTAGACTAGGAGGAGAAATTATATGTATACATACACACACAAGAAAATCAAATGGATAGTAGATTATGGAAGAGTTTTGGTTAATCTTCATGGCACTTTTGAAATGTTATTCCCAGATTAATGTTTATATCTCATAATATGTATTGGTTATAAGAAGATTTAGCATCAAATGACAGATAACAAAAATAACTGTGTCTTAAGCAAGATACAAGTTTACTTTTCTGTCTCCAAAACCTAGGCCATCTATAGCTGGGAGGATCTTCACAAGTATTAGGAGCCCTGACTTCTTCTTCTTCTTCTTTTTTTTTTTTTATTATGTTATGTTAATCACCATACATTACATCATTAGTTTTTGATGTAGTGTTCCATGATTCATTGTTTGCCTATAACACCCAGCACTCCATTCAGTACGTACCCTCTTTAATACCCATCACCAGGCTAACCCATCCCCCCCACCCCCCTTCCCTCTAGAACCCTCAGTTTGTTTCTCAGAGTCCATAGTCTCTCATGGTTCATCTCCCCCTCCAATTTCCCTCCCTTTATTTTTCCCTTCCGGCTATCTTCTTCTTTTTCTTTTTTTAAACATATAATGTATTATTTCTTTCAGAGGTACAGGTTCTGTGATTCAACAGTCTTACAAATTCACAGCGCTCACCATAGCATATACCCTCCCCAATGTCTATCACCCAGCCACCCCATCCCTCCCATCCCCCACCACTCCAGTATTATGCTGAGCGAAATAAGTCAATCAGAGAAAGACATGTATCATATGATCTCACTGATATGAGGAATTCTTAATCTCAGGAAACAAACAGGGTTGCTGGAAAGGAACCCTGACTTAACTTACTTAGTGAATCATTTTTAAAACATTATGTGCTTGCATTCTTTTGTTTAAATTTTTTTTTGTCTTTTAAGCTTGCCATGTGTAAACAGATACGAGCTACATTTAAAAAATCTATTTATAATTTATGCTTTTTAATAATAGTTTCAACTTAAATATACTTATTTTGATTAGTAGTATAAATTATTTCTGCCATCTTAGTGTGGGTTTTTGTTTTCTTTTTAATATTTATCAGGGTTTTTCTTTTTTTTTTTTGGTCCTCTTTTTTTGAAAATAATGTCTTTGATGTTTTTGTTCTTTGTTCCATTTTTTTTCTCTGTAAGTGTATAAGTTTAGTCTAATTCTTAACACATCTTCCTCTTGCTCATTTTCCTCCTCCTTCTGTCCTCCTTCCTCCTCACCTTCTTCTTTGGGGATTTCTTTATGTTTTTATTCATAAAGGCATCAAGTTATTTTTTCCCCTAACAAATGTATTGAGTAGGCCTATCTTTCTTTGGGAGGAGTCAAAAATTGTAGCATACTTATACTTTCCTCTGTAACATTCCATCTCCCAACTGTTGTTATTGTTTCAACTTTATATTTTTACCCTACTATTCCTAATGTACTTTAACTTTGTTTTATATTTCGTATTTTTTTCATCTCTTTGCTCTGTATTCCAGGAAGTTTCCACTGATTTTATAGCTCACTATTTCACTTCACAGTCACCTCGGTAGTAAATCTACTAAATTATTTCTTGTTTAATAGCCATCAACTTCTGTGTCATAACTTTTTATTCTTTTTTGGTTGCTTTCACTTTGTTTCTCTGTAGAAGACATTATATTGATCATTTTAAAGTTCTTTTCAGGTTTTACTTTTCAGGTTCTACTTTTTTCTAGGTCCTGAGTTATAACTATTTTGCTCAGTTTGTGTTACTCTTTCATCATTTTGGTTTCCTTAGTACTTTGGAATTCTTGGTTGCAAGGTCATCTTCAGGCAGATATTCCTTTACTATACATCCAGGGAATACATAATTGTCTTAAAGATACTGAGCCATGCTTTGATTATACAAGACTCCCAAGATAGGCTTTACATGATTCATAATCTATTAGATTCTGATTCTATGTGGTAAAGTTCTGGATTTATTTCATCAAATACATTATACAGTTCTAGATCTGCTTCATGTATGAGAGGTTCTGCTTGAGTTCCTAGGCAACAAAACTCATTTTTCTCCTCAAATTATATTATCATATCATATTATAATGTTATGGATTGCCTTTTTATATGCTTTATAAGTATCCTTAAAATAAATTACAGATTCTATTACATTGTCAACCCTCAGCCCACCAGCCCTTTGATTACCTGACCTAGCCCAGAATATTTAGTGCATGTATTACTTCATTTCTAGTCTGGAAGATGCTCTTTCTCTTTTTTTTGATTGTGGTAATTTTGGTTTGGTAATACTTGTTCTTTCATTTTTATGTATTTGGAATGACATCATGGGAGGTTTGAGCAGTTATGAAGTTTGCAAATTGATCAGGAAGTCTTTTTACTATAATTTTAGAGAGCTTGTTTTTCTATATTTTAAAGTTTTACCTGTTTCTTCCATTGCTCTCAGATTGTTCTTATAACTTCCTTCTGTGATCACTGTGCTAAAAGAGCTTCCTAATTATGATTAATTTTAATGTATTCATAGTTAGAAAGCTAAGTGGTCTTTATAAAATTATGACTGTAACAGTAAAAAATATTGAATTAAATATCAAGTACTTCTTTGGTGAATAGTCAAATCAAGTATTTTGTTAAATCAAGTCAAATCAAAAGATGTATAACCATCTCTTTCTGTTTTTATGGGCCTTTCTTGATTATTGTCAAGTTCTCAGTGATGCTCCAAATTACTGAATTTGCAAGATAAGTGACCTTCAGATAAATGACATGTTACTGCTTTATTTTCTCTTCACAGGACACTTGAGACATAATTACCATGAATGAAAGGTCAATGCATTTTCATGCATTTTCTACTGTAGAAGAAAAATGCTGGCATCTTTCCATTTTAGTTTTTATTCCAGTTATACAAAATTAAGTTTGTTTTCAAGTCATGTGTACATATATAATAGGTATATTAAGTATATACCTATTGTATATATAAATATAAAAACAATTAAATGTATCTTATTTCCAGCACTAAATTGCAGCTTAGCTCATGTAAAATACAAGTTGGCTGAAATTCTCCTGCACTAACTCAAATATTGGCTGAGATGATAATGTGTCCTCATTTGTTCAGTACAAATTCAATCATAATGTGGCAATTTTGCCATTATAAAGCTATTTGCAAAGGTATTCAATGACTACAGGAATATTTAAGGACCAGCTCAAGCACTTCATTTTAGTCACCTTTTTACTGAATTGACCTCAAATGATGCAAGGACCTTGAGGACTGGTGATGAATGCTTAAGTGAGAACAGTTGAGTACATTTGGTCCTTAAAGCAAGGAAACATTACCACTTAGTAGCATGCATTTAAATCAGTGAAGGAATAGAAATAAAGAGTAACTATCTTCTAAATTTTTGCCATTTGTGAGCAATAGTAGTCAACTATTATTGCATTACTCTGTGTTAAGTTGCTTAGGATCCTTTTACAATTATAAATTAATATGATAGAAGTTGGGCTCCGGAAGTGAATAGCTTACCTGGTTAAAATAATATACAGAATGTGTGGTTTAACAAAGAAGATATATGGAAGGGGAATCTCCAAGTGGAAAAAAACTTGCTTTGCAGGCTCTGAGGGAGAAAGTTTCTCGTGCCTCTCTCCTTGCTTCTGGTGGTTACACAGAATCCTTGGTGCTCCTTGGCTTGTAAGCTCATCACTCTAATCTCTCTCGCCATCTGCATATCGCTTTCTACTCTGTGTCTCCCTTTGTCTTTTCTGTCTTATAAGGAAGGACATTATAGTCTGGTTTTGGGCAGTATGGTTTCTTATCTCAATCCTTACCATGATTATATCTACAAAAAACATATTTCCAAATAGGGTCACGTTCTGAGGTTCTTGGTTGGCATGGATTTCAGGGGTGATACTATAAAACCCAGTATACTTGAGATTCTTTCATTGCTGTTACCATCAAAATCCAACAATATTGTGTATGCATGTGTGTTCATCTAGCCATGCTGTTTTAGGTAACTGCCTTCTTGGCCATAACTGATTGTCTCATTTTGAAAGCCCAACTAGTATTATCAATAAGTGGCCCTCTTGTAGGGATTTCAAGTTGAATCAAGGACTTCCACTCTATTGTGAATGAAGGAGTAGAAAGTAAAAACTATGAATAATCACTGTCTTCCATGTGGACTAAAATAAAGGAAAGTTGGCACACATAGATAGAAAAATGAAGCCAAGAATCAGAAGAGGGCAAAATCAAGAGAGGGAAAAAGGATTACTATTTTGTATAGTCTATTATTCTAATTCTTTCCCCAAGCCTAATAGTATCTCCTCCCTTTCAAAATAATTTATAACAGTCAGCCACCAAATCCCACCATCTTTTGTTACAGAGATCTCAAATGGGATTTTCTTTATGATCCTGAGTAAAGTCAGAACTTTTACAGCATTCTTGCATAGACATGGGCAAACATCATGTAGGGGAAGCTATACTATGGCCAGGTAAGGAGAAAATCAAAATGAGGGTAACTTAAAGGAAGGTGCAAATTGAGGACAGAATCTGGTTCACTCAGACACATGGCATCTTATTCTAGAATTCTTCTTTGCTTGATGTTTGGGAGGTTCTATCCTTTTGTCATTTTTTGTAAAATGGGAGTTCATTCTTTGAAACCTACACCTATATGTATGCCCAAAGATGGCTAGCAGAGCTCTAGAGAAATTAATACTTATTGTTTGATATAATATTTAAAGAACTTAGAAATATTTTAAAAAGATATGAAAATTATGTTGAACATAATTTGAATATTTGTTTTAAGCCCCCTAAAATTCATACTATCTAATAATCATTATTATAAGTCCATAATTTAATAATTAGCTAACTCAGAGATTCAATTCAAATCATAAAACTATTATTAAGCATCACATATATGCCAGCTGCTCTGCAAGGTGCAAAGCCTACAGGATATGGCGAAGACAAAATTGGAAATCTTAGGGAACTTGGCAGTAGACAAATTATGGAACACAAAAAAAAATCTGTGACTTAAAAATAATGATTAGGATTTTATGAACAATTAGTATTTGTCTGGTACTATTCTATGAATTTATGTTGTAATGTATTTAATCACTAAGAGAATCCTAAGAAGAAAATGATTTATTTAAGTTTTTAATTTTAATTCTAGTATAGTTAACATGCGGTGTTATGTTAGTTTCAGGTGTACAGTACAGTGACTTAATAATTCTGTAGTACTTGGTGCTCACCATGATAAATATACTCTTAATCTCCATCACCTATTTAAAATAATATTTTATCTGCCTTTTACTGAAAAGAAAACTAAGACATTAAGAGGTTAAGGAAATCTTCTCTATAACAAAATTGGGAAGTTGTGGATAAAATGAACCCAGGCAGTATTTCTCCCAGCCTGAGAGTATAACTGCTTTAATGATCTCATGTATCTGATAAGGGATACTGGAATGCCCAGCTAACTCTGGCTGTGAGCGAGTAAGAATTCCCAGAGCATTCCAATTCAGTCCTTTTTTAAAACAGCTTTATTCAGGCACAATTGATAAAAACTACATATTTAATGTATGCAATTTGATGAGTTTAACATATGCATATACCTGTGAAACCATTCCAACTTAGTCTTCAAGGAAGGAATTTATCAAGATTAAAAACTTGAATGACAGTATTTTGGAGGAAATGACAAATGCAAAGGCACAAATAAGTGGAAAAAGATAAAAGTGAGCAAAAACTGGTATATTTTGAATAAGAAGAAAATGAGGAAGAAGATTTAAGCCGGCTAATGAGACCAATATGCACTGATTTTGAATGCCAATAAAAGGTAGGACATATTTTAAAATTTTCCCATGCATTTGTATTCCCATTGCATTCATAACATTTCAATATTCTATTTAATTATTTTTCTTTTAGTTTTAGTTTAGTTTTTACTTTAAATTTAGCAATTCTTATTTTAACAGTTAGTTATGAAATAAACCCAAAGATAATGCATCAGTTCGGCACACCTGGATTTTCTTACTGGCCACTGCCACTGTTTTTAATGTCCAAAAATATATTTAGTGTTTGTATTTTAAGTACATATATTTTAATTGAAGTGCACTATGCATCATTTTATAGTACAAGTACTCTTCACAAAGCGAGCATCCAAATGATGAAATAGAACATTCCCAACATTCCCAAAAGTCTCTTTGAACCCTTCCTGGTCTCCACATCCCTTTTAAAAGGTAATCATTTTACTGACATCTTAAACCACAGATTAGTTTTGCATTTTTTTGCACTTTATATCGTTGGAATCATACATTATGTACTCATATGTGTTTTCTTTTGCTCAACATTGTGTCTATAAAATTAATTCATGCCATTGCTTATAGTATGATCACTTTTAACTTATAATAGTCCCTCATTTATCTCTTTTAGCACTTAAATATATTTATTTTAAAATTTCTGCCAAACTGTTCCATAAAATTCATTTTATCAGATAGGAGTACGTAATTCTGTTTTTAATTTGGTTAACATACCCAGCATTGGATTTCTTCATGTGTTTGGGAAGTTTGTGTTTCAGGATTATTTTGAGAGAGAAGTTTTCTAGGTTTCTAACTCTTTCTTTTCCTAAGAATGGAATGTTTGCAGGGGGCCCTTAACTTCCCCAGATCTTTAGGTCTCCAGTCCAAACCCAGGTCCTCCCATTATGTTTCAGCACTGTGACTCACCAATAAGATTGGTGGTTTTGATCTTACAAAAATGATTGTTTCATAACTTTATGCAAGTGCATGTGGTTGCTTAAATTTGTACTTCAGTTGCTAACTGATTTTGGTCTAAGTTAATGACATTGTTTTCCAGGCATAGGGGCATTTTATGAAATGAAACATTAACCCAAAATAGATTTTTTAATCAAGTAAAATTAAAACATAAATGATTCCTTGGTGCTATTTTGGTAAAGAGGATGAAGAGAATAAAACAAGTAAATAACACCTTGTGCTTGGAGTCATCCATGTTACTTTAGTGAGCAGGAAGTAATTATCAGAAGAGCTAAAAAAATGCACTTAGGACACAATGCATTCTTGCATTATAGAGCCAAGAGTTTAAATAACAAACAGCTAAGTTGAACAGCTGTTTGACCACCTGTGAGGTAAACCTCATCAATTTTCCCATCTCTGTAACTACAAATAATTATAAATATAGGGAAGCTCCCTTTATGAATTCACAAAATATATGAGGCTCTGAAATGTTATCTTGGCCCAAGGGAATTGATTCTCTTATTATTAAAAGATCATGAAGCACCTGGGTGGCTCAGTCAGTAAAGCATTCAACTCTTGGTTTCAGCTCAGGTCATGATCTCAGGGTTGTGAGATCAAGCCCCACATCAGGCTCTCTGCTGGGAGTGGAGCCTGCTTAAGATTCTCTCTCTCCCTCTTTCTCTCCCCCTCAGGCCCATCCCCCCCTTTTCCCTCTCTCAAAAATAAATAAAGAAAGAAAGAAAGAAAGAATAAATAAAAAGTAAAGACCAGAACTGAAATGTTGTGGGCAATGTGCCAGCCAGCTCTAGAGCCTTTCTGACTCAGCAGGCCATTCTGAAGCTGACTTCTTCCAGAAGCTGAGCATAAAGCATGTGTTTCCTTACTAGTTTGGAGCTGAAGTAAGGGTGGGTCCTGAGTTATTATAGTTCATTTGTTTGCCTCAGTTACTTTGAAATGAATGCTCACCCACACCTTTCATGCCCACATTAGCAGTATTTTCATTATTAGAGGATTTGTAATGAATGAGAATCACAGTAAGATTTCCTTAATCTGCTAGGAGTTTTGGTTATTATTTACATTATACTTCTAATACAGAAGCTTTACACTCCCAACTTCTTACTAGAAACCATTTGAAGGACTTACAGATTTATCTTTAGAAAGAGAATTTTGTTGGTTAGCAACCAACCTCAGACACATAGGGTTTAGTGTCCATGTTCTACCTGAGTCTAGTGCCTAAAACAGTGTTTGCCACTAATCAATTTGAAAGATAAATACAATTATACAGTGGTAGCAGCTGTGGAAATTAGAAAGTTTCTAGGACTGGAGAATTTCATGTAGGTTTTGGATATTTTTTTTAGCATGTGATAATATGACATTAAAGTATTCTAAAAGACTCAAACACAAAGAGCAGAGTATAATAGAAGGAAAAAGAAAGTGAACATCTTCATGTAGTCAGATGTATGCATATAGCTACACAAGCAATTCAGATACAACACATCCAAAATCAAATTTTCTTTTGTTTCAAATATACTTTTTTCCTGTGTTTTCCATTTCTAATGGAATTATCATGTACCATTCTCTAGGTGAAACATCGGAGTATTGTGAGATGTTTCCCTTTCCTTTACCTCCTCCATAAATCACTTCCTTCTGTCCCTTCTTGTCTTGACAGAGCTCTCAAGTTCTTTCTTTCCCCTCCACTCTCACTATTGCTCTCTCAGATCAGAACCAAATCTTTTCAGGCAGGCAAGCATCTTAGCCTCCTAATGGGCCTTCCTGTTTCAGCCTCTCCTTTTTCTATCCATCGTCCACACTGTCATCAAAAATGTTTCTAAAACCCACAATTGATCATGTAAACCTTCAGTGGCTTCTCCATGCCTACAAAACACACCTCTTCTCAGCACATGCATGATCTTTCACAGTTAGACCTGAGATGCCTCTTTCAACCACATTTCCTACATTCCTCGTCAGTTCTGTCTGTTACACCATACCAAAGTAGTATGTAATTTCCTGAATTTGCCATAATATTTCATATATGTCAATGTGTCTTTCCTCTTTTTGCGTAGACCATCTATTCTCACCATCTCAACAGACTAGCATTAAAATCACTTAAGCAGCTACCGTTTTTTACATACCTCTATTATAATACTAATTATGCTGTGTTTTAGTTGTATGTTTAATTTTCTTTTGCTCCCCCACTACATTGGGAGCTATTTAAGAAGAGTCTTTTTCAAACTTTTATCCTCCCTTTGTTTCCAGCATCCTCAGGATTCTAGCACAGTCTCTGGTAAATTACAGATATTAATATATATTTAAATGAAAAAATAATGACTAAATTTAGGAAATAAAGCAAAGATAGAGTAGAGTTTTTGTAGTGGTAGAATTTGAATGTTGAGTGGGATGACAGTTCAGTTGATAAATGTTTAAGGGAAAACAATTTTAGGATATTTGTGACTGCTTTTAATGTAAACATATATTATCCTTTTAAAAAATCTTATATTTAATGAATGTTAAGGAACAAAAGTTCTTAGTGACTGTCCCTGAATCAGGCTCATACATTTGTAGTTATATAAACTAAGGAGGTTTGAATGATTTTTTGCAACAAAAGGCGATTTTTTTTATCTAACTCAGATTATCCATTTATTGTCTTAAGTGTAGACTTTAATTTCCTTCCTACATACTTACATTCTGAAGACCCTTTATAAGTTGCCTCCTGGTTTCTACATGATAGGTGGCTGCGTTTGCTGGTGTGTGACATATTTACCTCTTTTAAAAGGCTTCTAACATACTTTTTGACCTTTGAGTGAAAATTATTATATGTCTTTTGTCATTATCCTGGGAACATCCAGCTCTGAAAAGGTTTTTAAATATAATCAAGCACTCTTACCTAGAACAAAATAATATACTTCTTTGTTGTGAATAAGAATGTTTAGCTACTGTAGCTTTTATCCTACTGAGTAAGTACTTGTGAACATCTCTGTTACACTGATCTATATTTTAAGAAGTTCTCTTCACTCCTCCATGCTTGTTATAGTTATCTCAGCAAACCATACTGTACTGTTCCATGCATTTAGCCAGTAGCAATAATTTCACTGATCAATAAGAAACTATAAGAGTTACACGGGGAGCATGTCATATTTTTTTCCCTTTTATTTCTTTCATCCCTATTCCCTACCTCTGGCAACCACCAATGTATCTCTATCTATGAACTTGTATCTTTTTTAGATTCTACATATAAGAGGGATCATATGATATTTGTCTTTCTCTGATTTATTTCACTTAGCATAATGCTTTTGCGGTCCATCCATGTTGTCACAAATGGAAAGATTTCACTCTTTTTTATGGCTCAATAATATTTCACTGCATATGTATACCACAATTTCTTTATCCATTTATCCATTTATGGACACTTAGGTTGTTTCCATATCTTGTCATTGTAAATATTGCTGCAGTGAACATGGGGATGCATAAATCTTTTTGAGTTATTTTCTTTCTTTTTTTTTTCAGATAAATACCTAGAAGTGGAATTGCTGGATCATACAGTAGTTCTATTTTTAAGTTTTTGAGGAGCCTCCACTCTTTTCCGTGGTGGCTGCACCAATTTACATTCCCATCAACAGTGCACAAGTGTTCTTTTTTCTCCACATCCTTGCCAGCACTTACTATTTCTTGTCTTTTTGACAGTAGCCAATCTAACAGGTGTGAGGCGATAGCTCATTGTGGTTTTGATTTGTGTTTGCCTAATCATTAATGATGTTGAGCATCTTTTCATGTACCTGTTAGCCATCTGTATGTCTTTGGAAAAACATCTATTCATATCTTCTGCTCATCTTTTAGTCAAATTGTTTATTCTTTTCCTTTTGGAGTGTATGAGTTCTTTATATAATTTGGATGTAAACCCATATCAGATATATGATTTGCAAATATTTTCTCCATTCAGTAGGTTGCCTTTTCATTTTGTTGATCATTTCCTTTGCTGTGTAGAAGCCTTTTAGTTTTATATAGTCCCACTATGTTTGTTTTTGCTTTGTTGCTTTTGCTTTGGGTGTCACATTAAAAAAAAAAATCATTGCCAAGACATGTCAGAGAGTTTACGGCCTACGTTTTTTTCTAGTGGTTTTATGGTTTCAGGTCTGATGTTTAAGGCTTTACTAGATTTTGAGTTAATTTTTGTGTGTTCTGAAATATAGTGGTCCAGTTTCATTCTCTTGCATGTGCCTGTTTAGTTTTTTGAGAGCCATTTATTGAAGAAACTGTCCTTTCTCCACTGTATATATATATTCTTGGCTCCTATTGCAAATTAATTGATCATATATGCATGGGTTTATTGTCAGGCTCCCTATTCTGTTCCATTGATGTATGTGTCTATTTTTATGCCATTATCATATTGTTTTAATTACTATAGCTTTGTGTTATAATTTGAAGTCAGGGAGCATGATTAAGTCTTTTATATATAAGACAACCCATGGTAAATTAATGCCACTCAATTGGACAAGGTTGCAAAGAAGGCATTAAAAGGTAATTGTTGTCATCCCTCCAACTCTTAAGCTTGCTATGTCTCTAAAGAATTCATGAATGAAATTGCCCAATAAATTAAGAGGTTAATGTTCTGTATATTTAAAGTAATGTTCTCAACTATATTTAGTTTTTCTCCTTTGTGTTAGAAAAGACCTTGAGGTCAACAAGCAAAGTTGGGAAATGATAAATTTCAATATCATAATAAAAAGACAGACACACCCTGCTCTATTCCTAACCTGTGTAATTAGCTCTGTAATAGGACGTAAATGTCTACATGATATTCATCTTTATCATTATTTTTTAAAATGCACTGAGAAGGTAATATTTCTAGAGTCTAACCCTAAGCTATAGATCTCTTAATTTTATTCATCTCATAATGTGCTTTTTAACTAAATAAATCATCAAAATTAATGAATAGCTTTATAATTTCATGTTTATGAACAGAATTCTCATTTTCAAAGTTAAATTCTCTAGCCATTTGATTTTTTTCTTGCTTAATTAGTGTCAAGCAATAAAGTGGTGCTAAGTTATAAATTTACACATGAATGTTTGGGATTTTCACCTTTTATTGCAATGTCAACTTATCTTTGATGTATTTAGGCTTAAATTGTACTGGTATGCAGTATTTCTAGCTATGTGATTATAGTCTCATATTATTTGTGAGATGCATATTGGTCTTATCAGCCAGAATGTATACTCATCTACAGTCAAATTTTCTTTCCACTTCTTCAGATGAATATCATATGGCTGGCTTCAGTAACGTGTGTGTATGTGTATGTCTGTGCACACTTTTATGTGTGCTTCACGTAAACTTTAATTATTGGTTTTTAATTTTAATTAATTAGTTTTTAAATCTTTAACTGGAAAAAAAATAAATCTGGGTAGAAAGCAGTTCAACTAAATGTTCACTTGATTTTCCCCAAACTAAAGAATCTGTACTCAGGAAATGAATCATAGAGAGGCTTGTTGAAATGGGACAGCTTGACTTTTCTGTCCAGAAAAGTGCATAGAAAGATTATCACAACAAAGTTATTTCTAGTTTCTGTGTTGCTGGAGAAGTCCATCAAATCCTTCCCTCTTAAGTTCATCTCACCTAGGCCGTGGAGAAGAGAGCACAGTACCTTAATGGTTGGGCTTCTCCTCTTTCTACCCATAGGTTAGCAGACCATACAATTGGTTTCTCCCATTTCCAGGAAATTTAGAGCAACATTGAACTTTTAGAGGACAGAATTGAGTAAATCCAAGATATATCAGTTTTTTTTTATTTAACTCAATTTGTCGTGGGTGGGTTATTTCTTAATTAAGTCAAAGTAGATGATAATGAAATGTAGAGGTATCCGTGAGATAGAATGAATTCTCTAAGTGAAATATTCACTTGGGAAATTGAAAGCCAAATCTTCCCCCATCATGATTATATTTTCTAAAATTAAAAGATAATTTTGCAATTAAAGCAAAGTTTGAGACTCAATTTCAAAAGTATTATTTTTAAATCACTTTTATAAATTTCCATTTCTAAAAGCAAAGCAATAGACTTCAACAACTAAATATTTAATGGCTATTCAGATTATACTCCCTATAACAAACTGACTTTGCTGTTTTCTAATTTGAATTTTATACTTATTTAAAATTTACCTTAGCTTTTCATATTGCATTTTTATATTATCAATCATTCTATCTTTTTGGAACAATTTTGCAACTAAACAGTAATAAACAGTCTGACTCCATTTTTTCTTGACTGATGACAGCTTTTAAACATTATCTTATTCTCTATTCCCCTTCTGATCCCCATATGAGCAAGCAGATTAGAAAGCCAGAGTAATCTCCTTTGGTTTTAGCAGTAAGTTCAAACAACTTGTGTTAACCTTCACCCAGGTCTCATCCCTTAACTGCCATGAAATAGCTTGGGAAGTCTGCAGTGCTTGCCCCAGAAAACATCATTTGTGAGTAACACACCTTTTTCATACATTCTTGATATGTGTGTGGCATCATCAGTCTTGATATCTGAACCAAATTTTGGATAAGGGTCTATTCTGTTTCTTCAAGGTGACACAAAATAATTAATCCATCCTTATTATCAGATCCCTGTGTGCCCTGTGCTAGGTTTGTGGTAAATTATTGCTAAATGGTAAAAGATTCTTTTTTCTTATTCTAGAGCATTTAATTTGGTAAAATATAAAATTAATTATTTAAATCATGATTTAATGGAAGGGGCGATGTTATAAGTGGTTTGCAATTATACAGCTCTGAGCATGAATATTTAAATTTTTTTATTTTTACCCTATTACCCCTAATAGCACAATGTCTCTGAGCTTCATTCATATTTGCGTATGGCAGAATTTCCTTCTTTTTAAAAGCTGATTCATTTTTATTGTATGTTTATACCACATTTTTTAATCTACTCTTCTGTCACTGGGCATTTAGGTTGTTTCCACTTCGTGGCTGTTATGAATAGTGCTTAATATTGCTTAATACAGAGGTACTTAATATAGCTTTGAGATCTTGATTTCAAGTCTTTTTTTTTTTCCGCCCAAAAGTAGTATTGCTGGAACATATGGTAGTTCCATTTTTAATTATTTGAGGGAATTTCTTACTGTTTTCAATAGTGACCACTTTGCATTCCCACCAACAGTATGTAAGGATTTCGTTTTCTCCATATCCTTGCTCCTTGCCAACACTTGTCTTTAGTTTAGTTTTTTGATAATATCCATCCTAACAGGTATGAAATGTTAGTCTCATTGTGGTTTTGATTTGCATTTCCTTGATGGTCAGTGATATTAGGCACATTTTCATATACCTATTGGCCATTTGTATGTCTTCTTTGGAGAAATGTTTGTTCAAGTCCCATGTCTAGTTTTTAATTGGGAGATAAGGGAGGTTTTTTTTTTTTTATATTACATTTTGGAGATTAACCCTTCCTTATCAGATATATAGTTAACAAATATTTTCTCCCATTCCACAGGTTTCTTTTTCACTCTGTTGATTTTTTCCTTGTTCTGCAGAAGCTTTTTAGTTTGATATAGTCCCATTTGTTTATTTTGGTTTTGTTGCCTATGCTTTTAGGGCCATATCTGTGAAATCATTGCCAAGTCCAATGTCATGAAGCATTTCCCCTATGTTTTCTAGAAGTTTTATGTTTCAGGGCTTTTATTTAAGTTTTTAATTCATTTTGATTGGATTTTTGTGTATGGTATGACATAAGGGCTCAATTTCATTCCATTTCCTCAACACCATTTGTTGAAGAGACTATCCTTTCCTCATTGTGTATTTATGGCAATGAATGTGAATATTTATATACCTAGCTCTAGTTTTGGCTTTAGAAACGTTTTGACTCTTAACATTCTTATCTGTCAAATGGAGATGATAAGAGTTCCTGGGAGGATTGAGTGGCCTAATATAAGTACATCACCCAGGGCAAGATTGAACATAGAGAAAACACAAATGTTACTTTGCTTCCCCACTCCTCCCTGCTGGCTATAAAATATATGTAAGATATGATGCTTAAAATTTACTTAAGAGATAACATATACAATCATAAAATAAATATCATAGCAAGATTCATATATATATGCACCAAAATGTGCTAAACATTTATATTGCACAGTGGTGGAGATGAGATTCAAATACGTACAGAATAATGATAGAACCAACTTTCTTATCAAATCAGCCAAACAAACAATTCCCCTAATACACCAAATAATTTATTAAGTACATTGGATATGCCAGACACTGAATTAAATGGTTTCTATTCATTTGTCATTTAATCCTTACAACTTCCATGAATTGATAATGATGATGATAAGGATGATGATCATAATGATAATATCATTCACTAATATGTGTAGGGAATGTTTTGAATATTTTACATATGTAATTGAAGCCTCATGATACTCTTATGAAGTAGATGTGATGTTACTTTTCTCACTTTATAGATTAGGAAACAGAGTCAAATTACTTTTCAAAGATAACATAGATAGTAATTGCCCAATGGAAGCAAGCTTGGGCCTATGTTGGGTTAACTCATGCTTATAAACATGAGTATGAGACTCTACTACAGTGAGACAAATCACAGATTCATTTGGCGCATTTTATGACTCACTTGAAGAATTGAGAGTCCAGCAAGTATTTCAATAAAATGAAACTGGAATCGGTACAACATATGTGAAGGAAAGTTATAAATTGGCTATCTTATGACTTATGTATGTCTTTGTGAGAAGGGGTAGTCTTTAGGCAGTGGGTTAATATGGATGCTGCTGTGGTATCTGGACTCTGCTGAGGTCTTCCACCTTTGAAATTTCTTCCAGAAAAAGCAAAGCCTGTAAGGACAGAGAAAGTTGAAAATGTAAATCACCTCAGAAGGAGAAAACATCAATATTTAGAATAGAAATGCTTCATTCCAAACCTCTTCTGACAGCTATTGTTGGAACCCTCAGGCAGGACTCAGGTTACTGCTTAGGAACAGGAAGGGAATGCCTTGAGGGGTACAGAGGGGTGAGGAGTAGTAAGGTCATTGAAACTCAAGGAAAATGTCACAAGCTTTACATTTGGTTGTTGTTGAACTTACGTATCTGTTTTATTTTATGGATCATTTACAATTCTGTGCCTTTTTAAAACTAATAAAGTAGCAAGTGGGGCACCTGGGTGCCTCAGCTGGTTAAGCGACTGCCTTCGGCTCAGGTCATGATCCTGGAGTCCCAGGATCGAGTCCCGCATCAGGCTCCCTGCTCAGCAGGGAGTCTGCTTCTCCCTATGACCCTCTTCCCTCTTGTGCTCTCTGTCTCTCATTCTCTCTTTCTCAAATAAATAAAAAAAATCTTAAAAAAAAGAAGAAAGTATACCTTTTATTTAGCGTGAGTCTAAACATATTTTATGTCTATTCACTGTAAAATGGTATTAAATTTCATCAAGTTCTAAAAACCATTTCTTTTTTTTTTAAAGATTTTATTTATTTATTTGAGAGAGAGAATGAGAGACAGAGAGCACGAGAGGGAAGAGGGTCAGAGGGTCAGAGGGAGAAGCAGACCCCCCGCTGAGCAGGGAGGCCGATGTGGGACTCGATCCCAGGACTCCAGGATCATGACCTGAGCCGAAGGCAGTCACTTAACCAACTGAGCCACCCAGGGGCCCCAAAACCATTTCTTTTGAGACTTTTTATGTTGATATCTTTCTGTTGGGCTCCTCATCCTCCCATCTAAAAAGAAATAGTTTATCTTCTACTTCCTTAACATTTTGCTGGGATATATTGAGTTTTTCTTCATATTTCTGTCATCTGTTGAAAATAACAAGAATGTCTTTCTTTTTTGTTATTTGTCCTTCAAAGGTATAAGAACAGTAGCTGTGGTTCTTAACTGATTAGTTGGAGCAGTGACATTAATTGACTGGAAATGACACCTCCTGCATCAAAAATGATGTCATTAATGGGCAAGGAGCTACTCTGGCCCTCTCTACCATATTCCCCATCACTAACATTGCCACATAAATCTAGACCCCTTGTCCTAAATGCCCTTTGTTTCAGCTATGCCTACTGTGGTGCCAACACTAGATTCTGTGCTTACTTTCTTAGTCAGTTCTTCCATTGGTCTTCAGCAAAAAATTTAAATAATAGAGAGTCTAGGTTATTAACATTACTTTAAAAAAATAGTTGTGCGTTTAGTCCATGATTTTGAAAGTAACTTTAAAAAAGATGACAAGCTAAAGTATTGAAAATGTATAAGTTCCTACAAAAATTATAGTTAATTAAATAAATAACTATAATTATATAATTATATATAACTATAATTATAGTTATTTATTTCAGCCCTTTGTTATAGAAGGTTTTTGGTAGTTTCAAGTTTTTGTTTAAATTCCAGTTAGTTAACATATAGTGTAATTTTAGTTTCAGGAGTATGGAGATTCTTTATTATAATGGAGATGATTCTAAGTCCTAAGATCTCATTACATGACAAATGAGTACACCTTTAGAAATTTAGAAACCCTAGCCTTTTAAAAAGTCATAAAAATCACATTTCTCTGGCATATGCCCAATGATACAAAAATGAAGAAATAATCTGGAAGAAAAGATCTTTTGATGTGTATCCAAAACTGTCCTGCTTGTGAAGGATGTAAAACAATTATAAAATCCAGTTTTCAACAGTCAGTGCACTGTTATTTTATGTAAAATGACTTGTATTTACTATAGGTGATTTTTATATGGTACATTTATCTTAGCTCCATCTTTAAATTTGTACAACCTAATATATTCCTTTATATTGATATGACACTGTCATGTATTTTTTATTCACATTTTCCTTAAGCTTCCTAATTATAGTGTATTCACTTTAATCTAAAGTAATTACCTGATCTTAGGCTTTTAGAAAAATATGACACCCAAGATATATTGGCTTTATTATAGTCACCCACCACTACCATATGTGACTTCTGGGTCAGTTTGGCAGTTTATGATATATTTTCCCATGTGCACATTATTTTTCATTTCTTATGATGGAGAAGAAAGTACACAGATGTGTATCTATTTAGAAAAAGAATTCATAATCTACAGATTATAAGAGCGGAATTGAATTTAAGTTCCTTATAGAATACAGATGCAGTTTTCTTTTTCCAGTGATGACTAGATATAATAAAATATGTCAGCAAAAGTAAGATTATTCCAGGACTCTTTTCTAGAGGCATCTCTTGATAGTTTTTTCTAATTTTCTGTCTCTTGACTTTTTTTTAACTTATGTCTTCAACATCTCATTCTTTAGTTTTTTAAATAAGGCCTCCTCTACTACTGAGTCAGTCTGTGCCTCCTTCAAAATTAAAGCTAGTCATTTTGCCATTTTTATTTTGGGATCGTGGTAAGGCCTTTCAACTGAATTTCAACCTTATTCTGGAATATTCAAAACTCACTTTAAGAATTTGGTAAAGACATTTTCACAGAATAATTCTGTAAATAGTATTGCTGTGTGCTGTGTGATGTTAGCATTCTAGAATATAAATTAGACTTAAAAGGACTCTCTTGAATGTTTGGTAATATGAATTTGCATTTTTCTTTCACATAGATGGATAACCACATCAATATCATAAACCATCTGAGACATAATAACATTATTTAGCCAGAAGTGCTGATCTTTTTACATTTTACATGTATTTTGCATCTCATTATGAGATAGACAGGCTTTAGTTGTAAGTTGTGACAACCATCATGTTTATCTCCACGATATGTCAGGATTTCCAAAAAATAGTGCTACAAAGCAGCCTGATTATCATTTATTTTGATAAATGTACATAGATTAGAGAGCCAGAACTGAGAACTATACATTTTAGATATAATGGCTAGATTTGCCTCTTTACAACACAGATTATGTTTGTCAAAGAGGACTAAACATTTTAATAAATTGATGCTTGAACCTCACTCTTAACTTTTTTGTGAAGAAAATTGAATTAATATTTTAGCTCTCAAACAGGCAGATGCTGGTGGTAGTCTCTCCTGTTCAAACAGGACAGAATGTTGAATAGGGTATAAGGTAACAGTTTTTGGTTCTTTTGAGAGAATGAAGGCACATCAGAGTAGCTAAAGGACACAAATGGTCACAAGCCCAAACTATTTCTTTACTAATGGCAAGAAGTACTCAACAAAGACCATTTGGATTTTAAGTCAAAACAGAGCAGTACACAAGATCCTTAATGACCTTACTGGGAATCATTACCTACCAGGCATGTAACTTTTCATACAATTACATTCCACTGTAGACTCTGTATCAGTATCTTCCTTAGAGCCCTAGGAACTCGTACTCATTAGTACTCACTAGTTCCATATGCCACTAGCCTAAATATTGTGTCACTTGGTCTTTACTGCTTCCTTTCTCCAATTTCAGCTTTATTTATTCAATATTTATGAACTCATCGCTAAGCTAGGAACATCTTTGAAGAAGAAACAACAATGAATGTGTAAATCTTTAAAGTATAATATAGTAAGGGTAAAAATGGTTAGTACCAGCTATGCAAATGAGAAACCCAAGAGAGGGGGAATTTAAAGAACTTGCTCAAAATTACAAAGAAGGGAAACACAAACTTAAATTGTATTTATTATTGTTAAGAAAGAGATATTCCTTATACAACAGCATACCCAGAAAAACTTCATTGTGACCCTGAAAAAGTTTTATAATCTGGTCAAATCTTTAGTTTATGGCATTCATTATGCAATTTTGTTCTGTGATCAGATTTCAGAAACATACTGACTGAAGAGAAGGGCACTTCTACAAAGAAAAACAATGCTGTGTTACTGAGGGTAATGTAAGATTGTGAATAATAAATGAAGGTAATGGTTTTAGAGGATTGTGAATTCTTTGAAATCCCCCTGCAACTCAGGAGAAAGCCTAAATCTAAGACAATTGAATAAAATTATAGCACTCATCCTTTAATAAAATAATGTTAGGTTTTCATGAGTTTCCACTGTGATTTGCTCATAATGTCGTCCAGTTGGCACAAATTTGAAAAATAACAAATTTTGTTCATTAAATATGTAAAATTGATGATGAGCCATTGAACTATTTCCAAAGACTTTTCCTTTAAGGCATATGAATGTACAATATACATTCCCATTAATGGTGATATTATTTACTGTCAATTGTTACCATATCAAAGAACATAACATATAATGATTATATTGCTACTATGGATGAATTGCAGTTTACAAAACTCTTCTCGAGGGCTTTAGTGGTATTAACATTTTCCAGTTTTTATTCTCATGAACCGATGCATGTTAATGCACTTCAGTGAATGGTTCTTGCAGAAGTCCTATTGAGAATTGACTTAGGCTAATTTGGGCAGTCATGCTTACCTGGTTCTTTGTAGATATTGGTGGCCTCTCATGAGTTGAGATAGAATGCCTTGTCCACAATGTAAAAATGAAATTATTTCCCAGGCTGAATTCTACCACACATATAAACATTTACTAGCAAAAAGGCACTACATAATTTCTTTTTTTTTTTTTTAAGATTTTATTTATTTATTCATGAGAGACAGAGGGAGAGAGAGAGAAGCAGAGGGAGAAGCAGGCTCCCAAGGAGCAGGGAGCCCGATGCGGGGCTCGATCCCAGGACCCTGGGACCATGACCTGAGCCGAAGGCAGACGCTTAACCATCTGAGCCACCCAGGCGCCCGACACTACATAATTTCTTATACATTTGTTAAATTTACAATTCTGGGCGCCTGGGTGGCTCAGTTGGTTAAGCAACTGCCTTCGGCTCAGGTCATGATCCTGGAGTCCTGGGATCGAGTCCCGCATCAGGCTCCCTGCTCAGCAGGAGTCTGCTTCTCCCTCTGACCCTCCCCACTCTCATGTGCTCTCTCTATCTCATTCTCTCTCTCTCTCCCCTTCTCTCTGTCTCAAATAAATAAATAAAATCTTTTAAAAAAATAAATAAATTTACAAATCTACTTTAAAGAGTTTTAGGCTATTGGAATTTCCATATTTGTATGCATTTTTGTGTCTCTATAGTATTTCTGGAGAATCCTCCTATATTAAACACTTCTAATTTCCCCCAATAAAATTGTTTTTAACATCATTACGCTAGTTAACTAACCATTCTGCTATTCACTTGTTTATGGTTCATGTTTATTTTGACTGTCCATAGACTCTTAATTGTGTTCATTAAACTACTCTTTACTCTTGAGTGTATCTTTTAGTAGATTACCTCAAATGTGAACTAACCACCACTAGGGCATTCATTAAAGTAGATTCATACATAAAGACACACACATATATACATCCTATAATGTCTATGCTTAAAATAAATTACAGATAACATAAAACACTCTGGGAAGAAGTATATTTTAAAAAAATAGGAAAAAGTTTGGGTCTCCATTCAAGTTATATATTATAGAAATTTCTTTAATTTATGGAATACATATGGTAGCTTTCTCTAGTTTCCTAATGTGCTACGAATTTTTTTTCTATTTTATACCTCTGGATATTTCAAATTACCCTGTCCCCAAATTCCAGTTTCCTTAATTTTTGAAGATAACCTTTTAGTAGTGACGATCTACTACGTGTCGGTGTGACTGTACTCAAGTCTGTATGTATATTTTCAAAATGACCAACTTAACAGATGCATTTAAAATTCCTAGATGAAAGCATTTATTTTGCACCATCTTATTTCTACAAAGAATATATATATATACAAAGAAAATCACACACAAAACATTAATAAAGGGACACCTGGGTGGCTCCATTGGTTAAGTGTCTCACTCTTGATTTTGGCTCAGGTCATGATCTCAGGGTTGTGAGCCCATGTTGGGCTCCATGCTGGTATAGAGCCTGGTTAAGATTCTCTCTCCTTCTCCCTTTATCTTTCCCCACTCCGCACATGCTCTCACTCTCTCACTTTTAAAAAAAAATCTTGGGGACAATCTGTCGTACTTAAAATTTTAGATATATAGTTATTTTTACATTTTATAGAATTATAAATTATATCCTTATATAATTATACATAATTTATATTCAAAAATGCTAAATTTCAATAGCCTTATTTAATATTTTTATCATTATATCATTTTTTAAATGCCTATGTGATTTTTAAAATTTAATAAACAAATTGAATGCTGAGCCTACCCAATTTGAAATCTATTTAATAGAAAAGTAATAGAGGGTAAGTGTCCAATTTATAAAAACAACAGTGCTGCTGTAATGGTCAGTGGTAAAATGATAATTCAAAATATTTGGGAATAAACAACATTTTTGCCTCACATGGAAAATATTAAAACTGAGATATAATCCATATATGTCTATCTACCTGTCTATCCATCCATCCTATTAGTGGATAATTCACTGACAGCTCCTTACTCCTTTCTTCATTTCCCACATTTCACTAAAGATGCTGAGTGAGATATTTTCTTTCCCAGCTATTGGTGACCCTGAGATTCAGTTCTAGCTCATGTGATATAGGACAATTTTCCAAGGAGTAACTGGAAAAGCTTTGGCTTTTTTAAATAAAAAGAATAGATAGATCTTACACTATTCTTCCTTTTACTCATTAATCTTAATGAGTGTGTTATATTCAAGGCTGCACCAGCCATCTTGTTAAAATGAAGAGAAAAGCAAAGGGTGAGAAAAATCAGTATGCTAGTAACAGTGGCACGGAAGGAAGCCAGTACCTGGTGTTAAGTAGATGAATAAATGCTGGTAACTACCCGCCTCTGGACTTCTTCCTTTGAGTTTAAATCATTGTCAGTCAGGTTATTATTTAACAGCCATCATTATTCTAATCGATGTGTATGTGTGTGTTTGTAACTTATAATTTCTCTGAATATTTGGTGCCTTTATGATTTGAATTTTTTCATTAGCAAAATTACTAATTATAGGTAATAACTTTGTTTTTCTAAGTTCGAACTAAACCAGTTTTAGGTTCACAGAAAAATTGAGGGAAAAGTACAGAGATTTCCCGTATATCCCCTGCCTCTTTTGTATAACTTCCTTCATTATCAAAATCCTCTACCAGAGTGGTACATTTGTTATAATTGATTAATCTGACACATTATAATTACCTTGAGTCCATTGCTTAAATTACGGTTTACCTTTAGTTTTGTACATTCTGTGGGTTTGAACAAATGTATAATGACATTTGTCCACATAGAGAATATTTTCATTGCCCTCAGAATCCTCTGTGCTCTTTCTATGCAACCCTGTCCCCCAAATTCAACCCCTGGGACCCACTAATATTTTTTATTGTCTTAAGGGTTTTGCCTTTTCCAAAATGTCATATAATTGAAATCACATAGTATGTAGCCTTTTCAGATTGGCTTCTTTCACTCAGTAATATACATTTAAGTTTCCTCCATGTCTTTTCATGGCTTGATAGCTCAATTCTTTCCAGCACTGAGTAATATTACATTGTCTGGATGTACCAGAATTTATTAATCCATTCACTTACTGAAAGATATTGTGAGGACTTCTAGGGTTCGGTAATTATGAATAAAGCTGTTATAAAGTCTGTGGACAGGTTTTGATATAGACATAAGTTTTAAACTCCTTTGGTAACTGTCAAGAAGTGTGATTGTTGGGTTGCTGGTAAGAGTAACTTTGGTTTTGTAAGAAACTTCCAAATTGTCTTACACATGTGGCTGTAACAATTTTGCATTCCCATCAGCAATGTATCAGAGTTCCTGTTGCTCTATATCCTTGGTAGCATTTGGTGTTGTCTGTGTTCCAGAATTTGGAGACTCCAATAAGTGTGTAGTGGTAGCTTACTGTTATTATAATTTACATTTTCTTGATTGTATGATGTGTTGCATCTTTTTATATATGCTTGGTCGCCATATATATATATATATCTTCTTTGGCAATGTGTATGTTAAGGTCTTTGGCCAATTTTTAGTTAAGTTGTTTGTTTTCTATTGTGTTTAAGATTTCTCTGTATATTTTGGATAAGTCATATCTTATCAGATGTGTCTTTCGCAAATATTTTTTCCACTTTGTGGTTTGTCTTCTCGTTCTCTTGATATTGTCTTTTGCAGAGCACAAGTTTTTAATGAAGTCCAATTTATCAGTTATTTAATGGCTTGTGTCTTTGATGTTGTATCTAAAAAGTCATTGCTATACCCAAGATCATCTAAGTGTTCTCCTATGTTATCTTTAGGAGTTTTATAGTATTTTACATTTAGGTCTATGATCCATTTTGAGTTAATTTTTGTGAAGGGTATAAAATGTTTCTAGATTTATTTTTGCATGTGGATGTCTAGTTGTTCCAGCATTTTTTGTTAAAAAGATTATTTTTGCTCCATTGTATTGCTTTTGTTCCTTTGTCAAAGATGAGTTCACTATATTTATGGAGATTAATTACTAGGCTCTCTTTTCTGTTCCATTGATCTATTTGTCTATTCTTTCACTTTATGGTATTCTTTCAATACCACACAGTCTTTTACTGTAGTTTTATAGTTAAGTCTTGAAGTTGCTTAGCATCAGCCTTCCAACTTTGTTCCTTTTGTTCTGTATTGTGTTGGCTCTTCTGGGTGTCTTGCCTCTCTCTGTAAACACTAGAATCAGTTTTTCAATATCCACAAAATAAGTTGCTGGGATTTTGATTGCAAATGCAGTGAATCTGTAGATTAAATTAGGAAGAACTGACATCTTGACAATATCAGGTCTTCCTATCTATGAACATGGAATATCTTTATTTAGTTTTTTTCCCATTTTGTTCATTAGAGTTTTATAGTTTTTCTCATATTGATTTTGTACATATTTGTTAGATTTCTGTCTAATTATTTTGTTTTGGGGGATATACTAATGTGATTTTTTTTTTTAATTTCAAATTCCACTTGTCCATTGTTAGTATATAGGAAAGCAATAGACTTTTGTGTATTTACCTTATATTCTGCAACCTTGTTATAATCACTGATTAGTTCCAGGAGTTCTTTTGTTGATATTTCAGATATAATATCAAATCTACTGCAAACAAAGGCAGTTTTGTCTTTATTCCCAATCTATAAAACTTTTATTTTCTTTTCTTGCCTTATTGCATTAGTAAGAATTTCCAAGACAGTGTTGAAAAGGAGTAGTGACAGGAGAGATCCTTGCCTCATCCTTGATCTTCGTGGAAACACTTCAAATTTCTCATCATTAAATATGATGTTAGTTGTGGACAGTCTTTATCAAGTTGAGACAGTTGCCCCTCTAGTCCTAGTTTACTGAGAGGTTTTAACACAAATCAGTGTTGGATTTTGTCAAAAGCTTTATCTGCCTATTGATATGATCATGTGATTTTTTTCTTTCTTTTCTGGTCTGTTGCTGTGATGGATTGTATTAATTTATTTTCAAATATTGAACCAACCTTGCATATCTGGGATAAATCCCACTTGATCATGGTGTATAATTATTTTATATTTCTTTTTATTTGGTTTGTTAATATTTTATTGAGGATTTTTACACCTGTGTTTATGAGAGATACTGCTATTTTTCTTTTGTGGTAATGTCTTCATCTGTTTTTGATATTAAGGTATTGCTGGCCTTGATGAATTAGTATTTCCTTTGCTTCTGTCCTCAGAAGAGATTGTAGGCAGTTGGTATAAAATCTTCCTTAAATGTTTGGTAGAATTTACCAGTGAACCTATCTGGGCTTGGTATTTTCTGTTTTGGAAGGTCTGTTCAGCTTTTTACTTCTTGTTAAAATGAGTGGGAACTTCAAGCTCCTTATATATGGATTGGAAACTGGAAGTCATAAATTAGGTTTTAATGTTGATAATTTTTTTGTTTTGATTGATATTTGAGTTACTGTAAAGCTTATTTATACTGGATGTTCCAGCTTAATATTATCTTGGATTTTGTGCTATTTCTGGATATAAGGCCCTTTTCTCTAAATTCCCAACAATTGATGCCTAGGCTATATTTGTAAAAATTTTTATCTGTCTGCTCTAAATGTAAATATTTGTTTGGCTGTATATGTTGATTCCAACATATGTCTTTACTGAAAGAACAAAATTAGCCCACTAAAGAATCACTTTTGAACAGAAAAATAATAGTTATAAAATTTTTGTATGCTTATATTTTGTATATTTATATAGTGTTGAGTAGCAGGCATCATTTGATAACTTCAATTAGCTTAGATATACAGAATAATGAAAGAAGATCTGTACTAACTATATCCATAAGAGCATATCATGGATAAAAATGATGCCTGGTGCATAATTCCTGTGGAATATATGTATGGGCATTTTTTTTCCATTGAAAGAGATGTGGGACTATCATGTCCCACTAATCTTCATGTTTCTTTTAGCCCATCCAGTTCCTCCTTACTGTAAATAATCCATCCATCTAGGAAACAAAAGTTTACATAGGTTCATGACCATCAAAATCAAGATGATTGTAAATTCCCAACTATCTTTTCACCTTTCCTGATGATGAGCAGAGAAGAACAGCTTCTAATATACAATTCCTATTTTAGCTTACAATCTGTATGATAAAAGTTACAGATGACTGAGTGAAGAAATACTAAATGGAATTTGAGTTCTTTGCCAAAATCTTGTGAATCATTGTTTATACCCTCTGAAAAGAGTGGTCCTAACAGAACTTTATACCCACTATTTAAAGTCAAGAACTGGAGTGCCTGGGTGGCTCAGTCAGTTAAGCTTCCAACTTTTGATCTCAGGGTCATGAGTTCAAGCCCCCTACTTAAAAAAAATAAAGCCAAGAACAGCACTTAGTATTCCAATGTTTTATAAAAAATCACCATAACTTTCACAAGAAACAATTATGGCTTCTTCCTCATCCTAAAGGGATGTTACTGAATATAATAAGTATATCAATTCTTTATTTGAGACATATTTTAAATTGCTATTTATAATTTTAAAATTATCATTAGTTGAGATCGTCTCAACAGCTGTTCTCAAAGACTTGACTATTGCAAAGGCAGTGATTCATGCTCAAACACAGTTCATTTACTACCTAAAATATTTCTTTGCCAAACAGAGGCTGATGTATTGAGCCAGTTGTTGGGTAATAACAATCAAACAAAAATGAATGGATAAGTGAGGAATTTTGTTTGTTTGCTTTGCCTTAAAAATTTTTTAGATTCTTTTTCTCTCATAGAGAAGCCCCTCTGTTTTCTTTACCTTGCGACCATCTTTTTCAGAATTACCATGAAACAAACGCTAATATATTATTGACTATCAGCTTCCTTTTTTTGTTGTTGTTGGCATGTGTTGGCCACAAAAATAGATCTGAATTCCATGTTCAGTCACACAGGCTTTAAAGACTTAATTAAGGATTTTGGGGAGGAATTAAAGTATTATATTTTAGTAATGTGTGTTACTTTTCCTAGTGTTCATATTTATGTCAGTGTTAGAAACTGACATAGATATAAATATATATATACACATATATATACATTTATTTTAACTGTATATACATATATACATTTAACTATAAAATCATATTAATTATTAATTGCTATTCTAAATAATGAAAATAAACCATTTTAACTTCATACTTTATATAACAACATGCAGCAATCTCATGGTTTCTTCGTGAATGTAGACAGCCCTACAAATCAGTATGATATTGCTTTGGAGTTCCACATATTCATCCAACAGAGTGGTTTGCTTCTAATTAAGTCATAAGCTCCTTATTTATACTATTACCCTATAAAGTATTTTTAGACAAGTGTATGTATTAACTAATTTACACAGTATTTTTGTTATTTCAAATACTTAGTTGTTTAACTGAGTTTAAGAAGGATTATCAAAGCTCAACGAATTAAGCATGACTTCACATCTAAACAAACTGAATGATGTTATATGAATTCAATTAAATACCTACCTAATGATGAGATGAGAATGGGGGAAAATAAGAGAAGTGAAATTGTAGAGAGCAGAATTGTACCAAATTACCTAAGAAACTATATGAAAAGTTGTAGAATATGGTGGTAAATGAGCAGAGCTATTTAGCAGTACTGATTTCCAGTTATTCTTGTGGGAATATCCCTCTGTCGAGAAGGAAACCACTTTTTGGCATAAAGATTTAATTTTTAATTAATGCTTCTAACAAGGCACTGTTAGAGGCAGCTTGGAAGTTTTAAGCCTATCACTTTTTTCCAATCATTAAGAACCAATACACACACACACACACACACACACACACACGAGAGAGAGAGAGAGAGAGAAACACACACACAGAGGTTTGTACTACAGAGATAAGAAATGAATCACATGAGCATAAAGAAGAATATGTTTACTATGATGGTAGCCTAATAACAACTGGGCCAGCTCAGGGCAGATCAAAAAAGGAATGGAATGGAGGGAGGCTCATAAATATGGCTGCATGTTGTATATCCCCTGCTAGCCAGGCTTCTAGTGTATGCATCTCTAGGTCCTCTCCAGCATTTTTTTTGGTTTCCAGAAAGACCAACAGTAACTGATCTTTACATTCCCTTCACTTAAGAGTTCCTTCTTCTGTTTCAGTGATTGTACCACACCTAACTTCATAATGTGTTCTCTCTCCCTGGAACTTCTGTTTTTAGTCAATTCATTAACAGATATGCATACAGTATCTCTTGTTTAAAATGTATTATGTTAGGGGCAGCAAACATTTATGGAATAGCCAACCTGATCTAGGTAGGTTAAACAAAAATTTGTGGGACATGGGACATGGGTTTATTTTTTATATGGTGTGGAGGAATCACTGAAGACTTTGGAGAGGAGGATAGAGGGTATTAATCTGTTTGGTATTTAGAGAAATATCTCTGGAAAATCAATGTAGGATTGATTGGAAAGGTAGTAAGAGTGGAGATGGGAAACTGATTTGGAGTCATTTACAATTAAGTTGAATCAAAGAAAATGTGGCTGAATTTGAGTAAAGTCAGTAGTTATATAGAAGAGAGAATGACTCAGATATTCAATGCAAAGAGAGACTCTGTCTTTCTTCCCCATTTAGAGTTTTTTTTCACTTATGACTACCTTTTATACTATATGGATTAATTTATTTTGCTTATTGTTTCTCTCTAGAGCTCGGATATTAACTCTATGAATCATTTGTCTCTTTTTGTATTCAGTATTTTGTCCCAAGAACAGTACCTAATGCAAATTTGTTGACTGAATGAAAAAAAAAAGTATCTAGTTACAGAGAACTAAAGAGCTTTAAATTCTGTCACCTATATAGCATAGCCCCCATACTCTGAAAATCAGGAAACAACTCTCATGTTTCCTAGTCTAATTTCTATGGAGATATTTTTGTAGTTTGAAATATAATAACTTTAAATATTATTTTTTTAAAATGCAATTGATTATCTTTACTTGTACTTTGTGCTGTAAAGTTACTGTGAATACTGAATTATTGAATATTTCTCTGTTGTTCCTATGGGAAATATGTATCCATAGCTAACATAAATTAAAATCCTAAATCCTAAAATTACCTCATCCTGGTAGATCCTATTTTCTTTCTTTCATAAAAGAGAAAAGTTGGAACTGATAATTGACCACTCCACTGATAGGTGCCAGAGATGGGATTTAAAACCTGTGCACCAATAATAGGCAAGATGGAAGAGGAGTAGGAGACCTAAATTTCATCTGGTCCCAGGAATTCAGCTAGATAGAGATCAAACCATTCTGAACACCTACGAACTCAACAGGAGATCAAAGAAAAGAATAGCAGCAACTGCCTGAACAGAAAAGCAACCACTATCTGGAAGGTCTCTTCTGATTTGTTTAGTGTATATTTTTCTGGGGTCGTTGTTACCCTGTTAGCATTTTGTTCTCTCATTCATCTATTCTCCTCTGGACAAAATGAAAAGATGGAAATAATCACCTCAAAAAAAAGAACAAGAGGCAGTACTGACTGCTAGGGACCTAAACAATATGGACATCAGTAAGATGTTGGAACTAGAGTTCAGAATGATTTTAAAGATACTAACTGGGCTTGAAAAAGCATGTAAGATATTAGAGAAACCCTCTCTGGAGAAATAAAAGAACTTAAATCTAACCAAGTCTAAATCAAAAAGGCTATTAATGAGGTGCAATCAAAAATGGAGGCTCTAACAGCTAGGATAAATGAGACAGAAGAGAGAATTAGTGATGTAGAAGACCAAATGATGGAAAATAAAGAAGCTGAGAAGAAGATAAACAACTACTGGAAAACAAGGGCAGAATTCGAGAGATAAGTGATAGCATAAGATGAAACAATATTAGAATAATTGGGATCCCAGAAGAAGAAGAAAGAGACAGAGAGGGGCAAAAGGTATATTGGAGCAAATTATAGCAGAGAACTTCCCTAATTTGGGGAAAGAAACAGGCATCAAAATCCAGGAGGCACAGAGAACCCCCCTCAAAATCAACACAAATAGATCAATACCCCGACATCTAATAGTAAAACTTACAAGTCTCAGAGACAAAGAGAAAATCCTGAAAGCAGCTCGGGAGAAGAGATCTGTAACCTGCAATGGTAGAAATATTAGATTGACAACAGACCTAGCCACAGAGACCTGGCAGGCCAGAAAGGACTGGCATGATATATTCAGAGCACTAAATGAGAAAAATATGCAGCCGAGAATACTACATCCAGTTAGGCTGTCATTGAAAATAGAAGGAGAGATAAAAAGCTTCCAGGACAAACAAAAACTAAAGGAATTTGCAAACCGAACCAGCCCTCCAAGAAATATTAAAAGGGGTCCTCTAAGCAAAGAGAGAGCCTAAAAGTAACATAGACCAGAAAGGAACACAGACAACATACAGTAATAGTCACCTTACAGTAACAGTCACCTTACAGGTGATACAATGGCACTAAATTCATATCTTTCAATAGTTACCCTGAATGTTAATGGGCTCAGTGCCCCAATCAAAAGACACAGGCTATCAGATTGGATAAAAAATCAAGACCCATCGATATGCTGTTTGCAAGAGACTCATTTTAGACCCAAAGACACCCCCAGATTGAAAGTGAGGGGGTGGAAAACCATTTACCATGCTAATGGACACCATAAGAAAGCTGGGGTGGCAATCCTTCTATCAGACAAATTAGATTTTAAACCAAAGACTATAATAAGAGATGAGGAAGGACACTCTATCTTACTTAAATGGTCTATCTAACAAGAAGACCTAACAATTGTAAATATCTATGCCCATAACATGGGACTAGCCAATTATATAAGGCAATTAATAACAGAAGCAAAGAAACACATTGACAACAATACAATACTACTGGGGGACTTTAATACCGCCCTCACAGAAATGGACAGATCATCTAAACAACAGATCAACATGGAAATAAAGACTTTAAATGACACACTGGACCAAATGGACTTCACAGATATATTCAGGACATTCCATCCCAAAGCAACGGGATACACATTCTTCTCTAATGCCCATGGAACATTCTCCAGAATAGATCACATCCTAGGTCACAAATCAGGTCTCAACTGATACCAAAAGATTGGAATCACTCCCTGCATATTTTCAGACCACAATGCTTTGAAACTAGAACTCAATCACAAGAGGAAAGTCAGAAAGAACACAAATATATGGAGGCTAAAGAGCATCCTACTAAAGAATGAATGGGTCAACCAGGAAATTAAAGAAGAATTAAAAAAAATTCTTTGAAAACAATGAAAATGAAAACACAACTGTTCAAAATCTTTGGGACGCAGCAAAGGCAGTCCTAAGAGGAAAGTAAATAGCAATACAAGTCTTTCTCAAGAAACAAGAAAGGTCTCAAATATACAACCTAACCCTACACCTAAAGGAGCTGGAGAAAGAACAGCAAACAAAGCCTAAACCCAGCAGGAGAAGAGAAATAATAAAGATCAGAGCAGAAATCATTGAACTAGAAACCAAAAGAACAGTAGAACAGATCAACGAAACTAGGAGCTGGTTCTTTGAAAGAATTAACATGATTGATAAACCACTGGCCAGATTTATCAAAAAGAGAAGTGACTCAAATAAATAAAATCATGAATGAAAGAGGAGAGATCACAACCAACACCAAAGAAATACAAACAATTATAAGAGCATATTATGAGCAACTCTATGCCAGCAAATTAGATAACCTGGAAGAAATGGGTGCATTCCTAGAGATGTATCAACTACCAAAATTGAACCAGAAAGAAATAGAAAACCTGAACAGACCTATAACCACTAAGGAAATTGAAACAGTCATCAAAAATTTCCCAATAAACAAAAGCCCAGGGCCAGAAGGCTTCCCAGGGGAATTCTACCAAACATTTCAAGAAGAATTCATACCTATTCTCCTGAAACTGTTCCAAAAAATAGAAATGGAAGGAAAACGTCCAAACTCATTTTATGAGGCCACCATTACCTTGATCCCAAAACCAGACAAAGACCCCATCAAAAAGGAGAATTAGAGACCAATATCCTTGAACATGGATGCAAATCTCACCGAAATACTAGTCACTAGGATCCAACAGTACATTAAAAGGATTATTCACCACGACCAAGTGGGATTTATCCCTGGGCTGCAAGGTTGGTTCAACATCCGCAAATCAATCAATGTGATACAATACATTAATAAAAGAAAGAACAAGAACCATATAATCTTCTCAATAGATGCACAAAAGCATTGGACAAAGTACAGCATCCTTTCTTGATCAAAAGTCTTCAGAGTATAGGGATAGAGGGTACATACCTCAATATCATAAAAGCCATCTATGAAAAACCCACAGTGAATATCATTCTCAATGGGGAAAAACTGAGAGCTTTCCCCGTAAGGTCAAGAACATGGCGGGGTTGTCTATTATCATCATTGCTATTCAACATAGTAGTGGAAGTCCTAGCCACAGCAATCAGACAACAAAAAGAAATCAAAGGCATCCAAATCGGCAAAAAAGAAGTCAAACTCTCACTCGTTACAGATGATATGATACTTTATGTGGAAAACCCACAAAAGTCCACCCCAAAACTGCTAGAACTCATACGGAAATTCAGTGAAGTGGCAGGATATAAAATCAATGCACAGAAATCAGTGGCATTCCTATACACCAATAAGAAGACAGAAGAAAGAGAAATTAAGGAGTCAATCCCATTTACAGTTGCACCCAAAACCATAAGATACCTAGGAATAAATCTAACCAAAGAGGCAAAGGATCTGTACTCAGAAAACTATAAAATACTCATGAAAGAAATTGAGGAAGACACAAAGAAATCGAAAAACATTCTGTGCTCATGGATTGGAAGAACAAATATCGTGAAGATGTCAGTGCTACCTAGAGCAATCTACACATTCAGTGCAATCTTTATCAAAATACCATCTACTTTTTTCAAAGAAATGGGACAAATAATCCTAAAATTTGTGTGGAACCAGAAAAGACCCTGAATAGCCAGAGGAATGTTGAAAAAGAAAAGCAAAGCTGATGGCATCACACTTCCGGACTTCCAGCTCTATTACAAAGCTGTCATCATCAAGACAGTATGGTACTGGCACAAAAACAGACACATAGATCAATGGAACAGAATTGAGAGCCCAGAAATGGACCCTCAACTGTATGGTCAACTAATCTTCGACAAAGCAGGAAAGAATGTCCAATGGAAAAAAGTCTCTTCAACAAATGGTGTTGGGAAAATTGGACAGCCACATGCAGAAGAATGAAACTGGACCATTTCCTTACACCACACACAAAAACAGACTCCAAATGGTTGAAAGCCCTCAATGTGAGACGGGAGTCCATCAAAATCCTAAACGATAATGCAGACAGCAACCTCTTCAACCTCAGCCACAGCAACTTCTTCCTAGAAACATTGCCAAAGGCAAGGGAAGCAAGGGCAAAAATGAACTATTGGGACGTCATCATGATACAAAGCTTTTGCCCAGCAAAAGAAACAGTCAACAAAACCAAAACACAACTGACAGAATGGGAGAAGATATTAGCAAATGACATATCTGATAAAGGGCTAGTATTCAAAATCTATAAATAACATTTTAAACTCTACACCCAAAAAACAAATGGTCCAATCAAGAAATGGGCGGAAGACATGAACAGACATTTTTCCAAAGAAGATATCCAAATGGCCAACAGACACATGAAAAAGTACTCAACATTGCTCGGCATCAGGCAAATCCAAATCAAAACCTCAATGAGATACCACCTCACAGCAGTCAGAATGGCTAAAATTAACAAGTCAGGAAATGACATGTTGGCGGGGATGTGGAGAAAGGGGAACCCTCCTACACCGTCGGTAGGAATGCAAGCTGGTGCAGCTAGTTTGGAAAATAGTATGGAGGTTCCTCAAAAAGTTGAAAATAGAGCTACCTTATAACCCAGCAATTGCTCTACTGCGTATTTACCCCAAAGATAGAAATAGAGGGATTCGAAGGGTTACGCGCACCCTGATGTTTATAGCAGCAATGTCCACAATAGCCAAACTATGGAAAGAGCCAAGATGTCTATTGACAAATGAATGGATAAAGAAGATGTGGTATATATATACAATGGAATATTATGCAGTCATCAAAAGGAATGAAATCTTGCCATTTGCAATGACGTGGATGGAACTGGAGGGTATTATGCTGAGTGAAATAAGTCAAACAGAGAAAGACATGTATCATATGACCTTACTGATATGAGGAATTCTTAATCTCAGGAAACAAACTGAGGGTTGCTGGAGTGGTGGAGGTGGAAGGGATGGGATGGCTGGTTGATAGACATTGGGGAGGGTATATGCTGTGGTGAGCACTGTGAATTGTGTAAGACTGTTGAATCACAGACCTGTACCTCTCAAACAATACATTATATGTTTTAAAAGAAGAAGAAGAAGAAGAAGAAGATAGCAGGAAGGGAAAAATGAAGGTTAAAATCGGAGGGGGAGACAAATCATGAGAAACTATGGACTCTGGAAAGAAATTGAGGGTTCTAGAGGGGTGGGGGGTTGGGTTAGCCTTGTGATGGGTATTAAAGAGGGCACGTATTGAATGGAGCACTGGGTGTTATATGCAAACAATGAATCATGGAACACTACATCAAAAACTAATGATGTACGGTGAGTTACATAACATAGTAAAAAAAAAATAAAAATAAAAAAAATAAACCCTGTGCACCTGGCCCCAGAATCATAGCTTCTTACACCACACTGTGCTGCTCCTTACCCTCTTCATCCTCTCTTAATCTCTGTGTGGGAGCTAAAACAGGATGGCCTAGCATTGCCCTCTTTGACCTCAGTTGGGAATATGCATCAGGAACTCAGATTTTTTACAGGTCTGTTCTTTTTTACAGGTCTGTGCAGGCATGTCCATGAATGATTGTAAAAATACAGCAGTAGTATTGATTTTCAGGTTATAAGTACATTTTACTGAAAAGGAGAATTCACAAGTAAAGAGACCCTAAATACAGAATCCATCAATTATAAGGATAGAGTATACTTACTTTTATGTGGATGTGTAATAATCAGGTATTTCTCATTCTAGAATAGTGTGTCTCAACTCAGGTATTTGGTCTAAGTAATGTGACAATCAAACATTAGGTGGTATTATTATTATTACTATACATTACCTGATATTTGATTGATTTAATTAAATTATCTTGTGATTTTGTTTACATATAGAAACAGCTAAAGTGCTCTAATCTAACTATGTTACTTCTTTTCTCAATGGATTCACTGTTTAAAAAATTTTCGCTACACCTGTTCTTTCATAAATTTGTCTTAAAGTCTTTAATATCCAGTCTCAAATGTGATCCATAACACCTGCCCTCAATTACTGTTTTTTAAAAATTTATATATTTACCATAGTATTAAAATGACAGTTAATTAAAAATTTCAAGTTTAATTTCAGCCTTGTCATAACTTATCTTTTGATGTTAGAACATAGTCTAAGGAAATTACAGTCTACACAAAATCAGAGGTATTTTAGCCAGTGAGGATGAACTTATGTGCAGAGATCATCACTCAGAATCTTTTCAGACTTTTTTTTTAAAGTAGTTCTTGGTTGTTTTTTTTTAATTCCTTTTAAAGATTTTATTTATTTATTTGACCAAGAGAGAGATAACAAGAGTAGGAACATGGGCAGGGGGAGTGGGAGAGGAAGAAGCAGGCTTCCCACTGAGCAGGGAGCCTGATGCGGGGCTCAGTCTCAGCACCCTGGGACCATGACCTGAGCCGAAAGCAGATGCTTAAGGACTGAACCACCCAGGCGTCCCCATACTTCTTTTAAAAATATTGTCCTGGAACATCTTGATTTTGAAGAAGTACTCTGCTCTCCTATAGAGAATATATTCTATAGAGAATAATGGGAATTATCTTTTACTTATTTTTTTAAAAATTAATCTTAACAAAATGCTATAGGTAATTTTCAACCCTGGAAATTAAGAGAGGAAATCTCTGGGTAGATGGTGGTGTGTGGCATTAATTGACATGAAACCAAGACTAATTGTATTATAATTTAACTGTCTGCCATAGATCACTTGGACCTTTTAGGGACACTTGCAGTGTCTGTCAATAGCACATCACTTTCAATCCTCAGTTGTTTTCAGAAAAACAACTGAGGATATTGCTAACTTTTATACAAGAAAGATGAACTGGGGATAATCAAATTGGGCCTAACTTTCATGTTTCCGTTATACTGCTGGGTCTCCTGCAACAAAAATCTCTTTTGAAACAGTTGGAAGGCCGCTTGCTGCTGATATATGCAGGCTCAATAAGAGGGGTTAAGAATATATCTCTTATGTGGTAATATCTGGCTTTTTTGTTGTTTCATGTACCAGCATTCTTCATCTTCTTGTATTCACCTTACATTTCAAATAAAAGAAAAATCAAAGTTTTTGAGTTAAAACCATTTTTACTGTGGGAAATACTAGTTACCCATAACCTCTGTTGGCCCAGGACCAGCCTCAATCAATAATCATCGTTTTCTACGTGAAAATTTCACACACATTCTTTGTCTGGGTTCCAATTGGGAGTAGAAAAAAGTGGCCTTAAAGTTTTGGTACTAACTCATTTGTCGTGACCTGTTATAGACTAATGTTTGTGTCTTCCCCAAATTCATATGTTGAGGCCCCCCCAGTGTAACTGTATTTGGAAATAGGGCCTGTGAGGAGATAATAAAGGATAAATGAGGTCACAAGGGTAGGGCCCTAATCTGATAGGGCTGATGCCTTTATAAGAGGACACACCAGAGCCCTTTCTCTCTGAACACACACTTAGAGAGGAAGGACTATGCGAAGACCATTTAAATGCCAGGAAGAGCATCCTCACCAGAAACTGAACCCTACTGGGACCTGATCTTGGACTTTGTGACCTCCAGAACTGGAAGAAAATGAATTTTTTGTTGTTTAAAACACCCAATCTATGTATTTTGTTATGGGAGCCCAAGCTGACTACAGGTCATCCTGCTTCACATTCCCCGCTGGATTATGAAATTCAATTACCTCTTACATTTGCTCTCTGAATCTGAAGTCATATATGTTGTACATTTGCCTCCCTTCATCCTTCCATCTACCTTTGTCTTTTTCTCATCCTCCCTCCCTCCTCCCTTCCTTCCCTGCTTTTCTTTTCTTTTCCTTTTTCTGTTCTTTTCCATTCTTTTCTTTATTCTTTCCCCAAAATGACTTTTTAATTAGAGTGAGTTTCAAAGAAAAAAAATTCATTTTCTCGTTTTCTTTTTACAGTTTTCTTTCTTCTTTTTTTGTGGGGGGGAGAGAGAGAGAGCAAATATGATTGTGGGCAGGGAGGGTCAGAGGGAGAGGGAGAGAGAATCTTAAGCAGGCTTCCTGCCAGCACAGAGCCTTATGTGAGACTTAATCTCAAGACCCTGAGATCATGACCTGAGCCACAACCAGGAGTTAGACACTTAACCAAATAAACTAAAACAGTATCCAGTACTTAACAAGTAGATGATCTGGTATGTCTTTGAAGCATAGGACATAATTCCCACTAAGGACTCCAAAGGTCACAAAGGTTCCTAAGAACACAGATCTAGTTCTTCACCTTTTTAAAAAAAAAGTCTAGCTTTATTGATGACATATAACATTGTGTAAGTTTAAGGTGTACAACATGATGATTTGATACATTTATATACTGTGAAGTCATTACCGCAATAAGTTTAGCTAACACATTCATCTCACAATCACAATTGTGTGTGTGTGTGTGTGGTGATGATTCACTCTCTTAGCTACTTCCAAGCATGTAATACATTATTGTTAACGGTCATTACCATGCTGTATATTAGATGCTCAGAACTTACCATCTAATAACTGGAAGTTTGTACCCTCTGTTTTCATTTGAAATGCTCCTTCTGTCCCTTCCTATGCCCATTTGGTTTTTCCATGTTTCCATCTGGTTATTTTGTTCTTAGCTGCTTCATTGATCCATTCTTTAGCTGTGTATATTCTGTTGTTAAAAGCATCCATTGAGTTCTTAATCTCATGTTGTTTTGTTGGATTTTCCCCCAGTTCTAAAATTTTCATTTGATTCTATTTTATAGTTTCGTGTTCTATGTGAAATTCTTCACTTTGACGTCAGACTTCTCCCTTGGGCCTGTACCTGTTTGCTATTTCTAAAGGCTTGTGCACATCTGGTCATTTTTGATTATTTGTGAAAAATTACAGTTACGATTCCAGGCTCTGGAGGGCATTTTCTTCCTTCAACCTCTCTTTCGTCTTTTGGTGGCATTAGGGAAAGAACAAATGACCATAAATCCAAATGGGACATAGGTTCATTTGAAACTGACTTTCAGTCTATAAGAGTTGATCAACTTCAGGTTAACCCTGGTTCCAAATAATAGCCCTTTGAGCACCTCAGCTGAAAGCTTGGGTGGGTGCCAGGACTGTTGTAGCTTGGTGGACTCTGAACATCTATTTTTTTTTCTCAGCCTCTGGGACATTTTCAGGACCTTTTATCAGCTTATCAGCAATTTGACTGAGGCTGTTATTCTAGATTTAGCAAATACTTTTAAGACATAACTGATCTACAATATCATTTTCTACACTAGGCTTTTCTTTTTTTCTGCAATATGCACCCCCCCCAAATTCTCTTGTATTGGTGGTTTTTCAATGCCTTCAAGTAGTTTTTTTAATGTACACAATATTTCTAATTGTTCTTGGCCAGAGAGTTTGTCTTGTAAAAGCTAATCTGCCATAACTTGAAATAGAAGTTTCCCCCAGTTTTTATATCAGTGTTTTATTCTGTTTCATGATGATCATATTCTCTTTTGTCTTCTGAGAACACTAAGCAAGTGAAGCAAAAAGTTTTTCTCTGGTTCTTGAAGTTATTCTTTCTTTTTCAGAATTATTATCTTTTAATTTTGGGGTCAAATTGTGTGTGTGTGTGCGCCATATCTTTAATCTGTTTTATATTACCCATGCTTTTCTAGTTAACTCGTCACTGCCCTTGAAGACATATTTAGGCTCAGTATTTTCTTATGACTAAGGTGAATTGGTGGTTATTAGCTTTCCTCACTGTCCCCTGATACGTTGTTTGCTAACCCCATTTCAGGACTGCGACCTGAAGATCTGATTGATGTACAAAATACCTTGCTTAGTTTGAAATTCCCAGAAGTCATGGCTAAAGTAAAATCTGCCTACTCAAATGCTCAGAAGGATAACACAGATAAAATAAGTGCAAGAATACTGCCACTTAAGGACAGGGCTATGATGAAACAATAGGAGCATGCCTGCTTACTTCTGCTTATAGCATTTGTGTACGTTTATATTTTATATTATATTGGTGTCTAGCAAATAAACAAAACCGTTTATCTATCACTTTTTACTAAAATGCAGTTAGGGATCCTTTAACCCCAAATGTAAGTTACTTAATAATCTTACTGAATCCTCATAACCCTGTGATGTAAATACTATTATTATTCCCTTTAATACCTGAAGGAATTACAAATAAAATAAGTGAATTCATGTATACAAAGCATTTAGCTTAGGTCCTGACATTTCAGGAGAAAGTTGTACATGTATAAGTCCTGGATGTTGTCATTTTTATGGCAGTTTTATTTCACTTTTTCTGAACAGGATTGGAGACACACAGAGTTTTAGACAAAACAAACCCAAGCACCCAAGCAAAATTCACCTGTTAGGTAGAAAGCAAAAGCACCATGGTCCCAGAGTAAAACACTATCTTCTTCCTGAGTGCTTACTTCTAATAGAGAAGTACTGTTAGGAGGCATGTCTTTGAGAGACACATCTGAAAGTGCATTGGTGAAAATGTGAAATGCATCTTTTTTTAAAGTGTCAATAAAGTTTAACTGGTCTCTGCTAGATGAGCAGGTGGAGTATCTTTGCATACTCTATTAACTCCAGGGAAGTTTCCTTATGATGAGTGTGTACTCTCTAAAACTGAAACCAAACCTAGTGATACTTTTCATAGTGAGGATGAAAATACCGTTATCCTTTTGTCAATATCTAAAAGCACATTATTCAGCATAATTATGTTTTTAAAATCCACAAGGGAAAATATAAAGACTTAGGTATGCATAGATAAGAACTAAGTTATAATTACTCTAGTATTAGTTGGACTCTCATATACTAAATAAAATGGTTTATGTGGCAACTATAAGGAGTGCTTTTCTTTTCTTTTCTTTTCTTTTTTAAAGAGAGAGAGCATGAGCGGGGGTAAGGGAGAGGAGAGGCAGAGAGAGAGAAAATCTTAAGCAGGCTCCACCCCCAGTTCAGAACCTGATGTGGGGCTCAATCTCATAACCCTGAGATCATGACCTGAGCCAAAATCAAAGTCAGGCACCCCAAGGAGTGCTTTTTATTTCTAATGTGCTGGTCTTAGTAGAATTAATTGTCATCCTATCAGGATGTTAAAGGATCATAGAAAAGCAGCCTTGTTAGTAGTTTATTATATTGGCAAACCCTTTAAAGTCCTAAATGTATGTTTTTAAAAAGAAAATATTTTAAAGACTTTTCTATTAGGTAGATCTTGTAAGAAGCAAAATATTAGATCACATGTGATTCACTTTACAAGTCTGAAAACAGCATCTTTGGCTGAATAATATTCCATTAGTGTGTGTGTGTGTGTGTGTGTGTGTGTGTGTGTACCACATCTTCTTCATCTGTTCAACTATTGAGGGATACTTAGATTGTTTCCATATTTTAGCTATAGTAAATAATGCTGCAGTGAATATAGGGATACATACACCTTTTTGAATTAGTATTTTCTTTTTTTCTGGACAAATACCTAGAAGTGGAATTGCTGGATCATATGTTAGTTCCTTTTTCAAATTTTTTGAGGAATCCCCATACTACTTTCCATAGTGGCTGCACCAATTTGCATTCCTTTGGTAAGTATCCCATTGACTTGTCTTTTGAAGACCTGTTATGTAATTTTTGTCTCATTCCATTTGAAGAGAATCCAAACTACAGCTAACTGAAGGCTTAGGAGAGGAGACCAAAAACTACTGCAAATAGGCCAAACCCAGTTTGCTGCTGACTTTTACAAATAAAGTTTTATTGGAAAACAACCAAACCTACTTATTTTCACATAATAGATGGCCACTACATGCTGCTGTGGCAGAGTTGAGTAGTTGCAACAGAGATTATATGCCCACAAAGCCTAAAATATTTAGTAACTGGACTTTTATAGAAAAAGTATGTTAACTCTTAGTTTAGGATTTCATGGAATAAACCAAGCCACTGGTCCACTCTGTGGAGTAGGGTAGGTTCTCAGAGTAAAACATTGAACAGATATCCTGAAAGAAACCTTATATACTTGGTGAAGGAATTGTTTTTTTTTGTTATGATGACCAGCAATCCAAATCATCACCCAAAGTATTGCTAGAAAGCTCATAATATCCTAAGTAGATTCAGCGGCATGGAAGGGGCTTGAGACACAGTAGAAACAACATTTTACACTGGTGAGTTCAGAACCACCGCAGTGATACAAACATAGATCCATGATTTTAGATGGTCTTAAGGATTTGGAATTGTATTTTAGCTCACATCTGGAAGAATCAAGATTTATGGGGTAGAATAATAAACTTAGAGCTATGTAGTGGGGTGATAAAGGAGCTGGAGTTCAAAACAGATAAAATATTCTGGAAACTAAAATTAAATAAGAAAAGCAGCACAAAAAATCATTGTATGACCTGGGAAAATGTGTTGAAGATTGAGAAACAAGACAACAAATCCTTTGGCACACACATACTCAAGGCACACAGCAGCTGGTTTGGATAGTTGCCTTGGGATAGCAAGACTAATTTTGGGCTGCTGTGGCTGGTGAGTCTGAGTTCTTGGAAATACTTGTTCAGGATTTGTGCCAGGACTGTGCCTAGTGACCCTATGATGGTTCCATGGCTCCACCATTGAACAGGTCATGGAAAAGGCAGGGAAAGAGGATTATACATTATGAAAAGGAAAGCATCAATGAAAACAAGAGACGTGGATGATTGCTGGATTCAATGCACTGGAATAAAGTATCTATATTTTTAATTCAGATTTTCTGAGTTTCTGAACCTAAAAATTAAATTTTTCACTTACTTGCCTGGCTAAAATCACAGATTTTGAATCCAATGGGCAAGTGCCCTGACTGGTTAAGGATTCAGAAGGATTAATAAGAGAGGTGTATAGTCAGGAGTTTGTCTTTGTGGTGTTCTGAGGCAAGAAAAGAAAACACTGGATTCTAAAGGACAAAGGCTGTTTGTAATTATAGAAAGAATATGGTGTGAATGGAAGCCTTCTATGCAAGTAGTTACACTTGCACAAAGAGGAGTGATTGTGACATTCATAATACATATATATGTACATTCAAATATGCATACATACATACATGCATACATGCATGCATAACAAATGCCAGCAATATAAAGCAAGAGAATAAAAAGGGCTGCAGGGGGCTTACATAAAATCATTTTTCTAAGCATTGCTGTTTTTATTTTTGGTGTCTTCTGTACTCCATGTTACTGTCAAGTAAGGAAAGGAGAAATCATAGGTGAATTAGTGGCAAGACCTCATAAATCCAGCTGCTTCTCTCATTTTACAGTTGAAGAGACTAAGGACTACCAAGTCAGAATAAATTGCTTCATGTTACAGCCTCCCATATCCAACTGCAATATTATTTTTACTGGAAGATATGATCTCCCTGTCCCAATTACTCAGGGGATTTTTCTGTAGGTTCACATTTCAAGTATTGACTGTCATTTTTACAGGTTATGGAGAAAAAGTTAACAGTGGTTGCTGGCTTTTTGGGTTGGAAATTTCCCTACATCCAGGCCCACTCCTGCCTGCCTTATTTCACTGGTCTCACTCATTACCTCTCAATCTCTGGCTTTGTACCATGATTTTTCCTTTCCTGTCTGAACCCACTGCTACCTAGTTTTGTTGGCATCATTTGGGATATGGTAACTCTGTGTTCTTGGTGCTTCTCAGCTGACCCTTCATATGGACTAGATGAAGTAAGTAGGACTGAGAGAGACAAATACTATATGATTTCACTCATAAATGGAATCAGAACTTTTTATATAAAATTGGTCCCATGCTCATCTTTTAACACCATACACAAAAATAAACTCAAATGGATTAAAGACCTAAATGTGAGACCTGAAACCATAAAAATGCTAGAAGAGAACACAGTCAGAAACTTCTCTTACATCAATCAGCCATGCCAACATTTTTCTAGATATGTCTCCTGAGACAAGGGAAAAAAAAGCAAAAATAAACTATGGGGACTACATCAAAATAAAAAGCTTTTGCATAGTAAAGGAAACTATCAACAAAACAAAAAGCTAATTTACTGAATGGGATAACATATTTGCAAACAATATATCTAATGAGGGATTAATATCCAAAATACACAAAGAACTTATGATACTCAACACCAAAAAAATCCAGACAATCCAATTAAAAATTGGGCAGAGGACTTGAATAGACATTTTTCCAAAGAAGACATACAGATGGCCAACAGATACATTAATAAATGCTCAACATCACTATTCATCAGGGAAATGCAAATCAAAACAACAGTGAGATACCATTTTATACACCTGTTAGAATGGCTAAAATCAAAAACAAGAAATAGCAAGTGTTGACAAGGATGTGGAGAAAAATAACCCTTGTGCACTGTTGGTGGGAATGTAATTGGTACGACCACTGTGGAAGACAGTATGGAGGTTCCTCAGAAAACTAAAAATAGAAATACCATAATAATAATTCCACTGTTGGATATATACCCAAAGAAAACAAAAACACTAATTCAAAAAGATATATGTACCCTTATGTTTAATTTCAGCATTATTTACAATACCCAAGATATGGAAACAACCTAAATACTCATTAAGAGATGAGTGGATAAAGAAGATGAGCTACACACACACACACACACACACACACACACACACACACAGACTCGAATATTACACAGTCATGAAAGAAGGATGAGCTTGTGCCATTTGAGACAAACATGGATGGACCTAGAGAAAATAAGTGAGACTGAGGAAGGCAAATTTTGATTTCACTCAAAAGTAGAATCTAAAAACAAAACAAAACAAAACAAATGGATAAGCAAGAAAAAACCAGAATCAGACCTATAAATACAGAGAACAAACGAATGGTTGCCACAGGAATGGGGGGTGGGCAAAATGGGTGAAGGTGAGTGAGAGAAACAGGCTTCCAGTTATGGAATGAATAAGTCACCAGAATAAGCATAAGGAATATAGTCAATGGCATTGTAATGGTGATATATGGGGACAGATGCTCACTTCACTTGTGAACATAGCATAATGTATAAACTGGGTTGAGTCACTATGTTGTACACCTGAAATTAATGTAATGCTGCATGTCAACTATACTCAAATGAATTTAAGAAAATATTAGTCCTACACCTTGAATACTTCTTTCTTTGAAATCTACTTATTGGATCATTTATGAAACATTGAGTTTGGCAGATTTGTTCTATGCTGAGACAAAGATTGGAATCAACCAAAATGATTCATTCTCCTGAATTCTAGATGTCTCTTGCCTATTCTGTGAAACATTGTTGTGCTGATATGTGCTTAGAATATCTACATGTGATTGACCAAAATAACCAATTAACCTTAACCTATCATTTTTTTAAGAACACTTTATGAATGATGTAATGCATTTAAATTGCTTTGGTGGAGAGCAGGATTTCTCAGCCTCAGCACTACAGACATTTTGGGCCACACAGTCCTTTGTTGTGGAACACTGTCCTGTGTTTAGCAGCATCTCTGGCTTTCATCCACTAGTTGCCAGTAGCACCCCACCTGGTAATGACAATAAAACCTGTCTCCAGATTGTTAAATGATTCCTGGGGAAAAAAACTGTCCCCAGTTAAGAACTCCTGGTGTAGAGTATGGCACATAGCAAACAACTCAGAAATAAACAGTGACATGTATATCTTAAGAATATAATTTAATAAGTTTTTGACAAATTTTACAGCTGTATAGCTAAAATCTCAGTTAAGACATAAAACATTTTCAGTGCCACAAAGAGTACCCTCATTTCCATTCTAGTCCATTTCTACTTTCTATAGATAATCATTTTTCTAATTTCTAGTGCCAGAAATTATTTTTGCTTCTTCTTAAGCATCATATAATTGGAATTATATATCTATTCAACTATTTTCTCCCAATATGTGTCTACCATTGTCATTTTCTTAGGTGTCATTTGATGTGAAGGCCATTCTAAGTTTGAAGTTAATTTAATTTTTTCTTTTACGATCAGTATTTTTGGTGTTCTCACTAAGAAATTTTGCCTACCTAAGTCCCCAGTGTATCCCCCTAAATTTTCTTCTGGAAGCTTTATAATTTTAGTTCTGGTGTTTTGATCTGTGATTCATTACAAATTAGTCGTCATGTTTTGTGAGGTAAAGGTGGAGGTTCACTTTTCCCCTTATATGTGTCAAGTTGTTTCAGCAACATTTGTTGAAAGACATTCATATCCTCCATTGAATTTGATGCCTTTGTAGAAAATAAATTAACTCTCAATGTCTGTCTGTTTTTGGATTCTCCATTCAACTCCTAGGTTCTATTAACCCCATTTAGTAATTTTCTTATCTCAAATATTTCACTTTTCTGTTTCTAGAATTTCCTTTTGGTTTCTTCTTTTTATCATTTTTAGTTTTCTTCTGAGTTTCCCATCTCACCATTATGGTCATCTTTTCCTTCACATCCTTGAATGTATTTATATATGTTTTAAAGACCTTCTCCCATATTCCAACACTTCAGTCATCTTGAGGTCTTTTCCTATTTCTATTGACTGTTTTTTTTTTCTTAAATATGGGTTACATTTTTGCTGTTTCTTTGCATGCCTAGTAATTTTTTTAAATTTAATTTTATTATGTTATGTTATCATCATACATTACATCATTAGTTTTTGAAGTAGTGTTCCATGATTCATTGTTTGCATATAAAACACAGTGCTCCATTCAATACGTGCCCTCCTTAATATCCATCACCGGGCTAACCCATCCCCCCACCCCCCTCCCATCTAAAACCCTCAGTTGTTTCTCAGAGTCCATAATCTCTCATGGTTCTTCTCCCTCTCCAATTACCCCCCTTCTTTTTTTTCTTCCTACTATCTTTTTTTTTTTTTTTTTTACATATAATGTATTATTTGTTTCAGAAGTACAGGTCTGTGATTCGTCAGTCTCACACAATCCACAGCACTCACCATAGCACATACCCTCCCCAGTGTCCATCACCCAGCCACTCCATCCCTCCCACCCCCCACCACTCCAGCAACCCTCAGTTTGTTTCCTGAGATTAAGAATTCCTCATATCAGTGAGATTATATGATACTTGTCTTTCTCTTATTTCATTTAGCATAATACCCTCTAGTTCCATCCATGTTGTTGCAAATGGCAAGATTTTGTTGGGTTTTTTTGATGGCTGCATAATATTCCATTGTGTATATATACCACATCTTCCTTACCCATTCATCTGTTGATGGACATCTTGGCTCTTTCCATAGTTGGGCTATTGTGGACATGGCTGCTATAAACATCGGGGTGCATGTACCCCTTCAGATCACTACATTTGTATCTTTGGGGTAAACACCCAGTAGTACAATTGCTGGGTCATAGGGTAGCTCTATTTCCAACTTTTTGAGGAACCTCCATACTGTTTTCCAGAGTGGCTGCACCAGCTTGCATTCCCACCAACAGTGTGGGAGGGTTCCCTTCTCTGCATCCCCGCCAACATCTGTCGTTTCCTGACTTATTAATTTTAGCCGTTCTGACTGGTGTGAGGTAGTATCTCATTGAGGTTTTGATTGGGAGTTCCCTGATGCCGAGTGATGTTGAGCACTTTTTCATGTGTCTGATGTATGCCTAGTAATTTTTATTGTATGCTGTGAAGTTGTGGATACTACCTTGTAGTAATCTGGGCTATACTGCCTTTCCCTAAATGGTGTTGAAATTTGTTCTGGCAAGAAGTTATATTTCTAATGGGTCCGATTGGTCCCATCAGGGTTGATTTTAGATGATATATTTTAGTTCTGCCAGTTTAAGGGCTTGATTCTTAATCTAGAGGATTAAATTTTACTCCTACAGTGTGATTTTTCTGAGATTTCAACGAATTGTCAAGGTGTTTAATAACATTCCTCCAGGTTTGCTGGGCTAGAACTCCATGCTCTCCAAGCACAGAATGATTTCTGGAATTTTCTTTAGCTCTCACACCTACAGTACTTACTCCCTACAAAGCCTTGTTGCACAGTCCAACCTTCCAACAAGACCATGTGGATCCCCAATACAAATTTCTTAATCACCAGTACCCTGATCTGTACAGTCCAGTCACATCAGCAGCCCCCAAATACAATATCTGCTTCCTTGGCTCAGTGAGAGCATCATGCTCTACTTGGGGTGAATATCCCTGCACTGCAGTTTATAAATTATCCAAAACAGAATGCCACAGGGCACGTGGGTGGCTCAGTCAGTTAAGCATCTGCCTTCGGCTCAGGTCATGATCCCAGGGTCCTGGGATCGAGCCCGACGTTGGGCTCCCTGCTCAGCAGGAAGTCTGCTTCTCCCTCTGCCTGCTGCTCTCCCTGTTTGTGCGCTCTCTCTCTCTCTCTCTTAAATAATAAATAAAATATTTAAAAAAACACACAGAATGCCATAGGAAATATGGAATTCAGTTCATTTGTTCCCCTGAACATAGCATAATGTATAGAGCTGTTGAGCACTATGTTTTACACCTGACACTAATGTAACATTGTGTGCCAGTGGTGCTTCAATAAAAAGAAAAAGAGTAACAGTCCTGTACTACCTGTTGACCAATTCCTGAAAATACTTGCCTCCTGTATTTTATGGTTGTTAATGGCAGAAAGGTAAATCCAGTAGCAGTTTATCTGCTCTGCATAGAAATGGAAGTCCCCTGATCTTTAAAAAATGTTTTACTTATTTTAAAAGTAGTACATATTTATTGTAGAATCATTAGAAAATACCAAAAAAAGTGTAAATATATGATTCAAAATATCTCTAGAAACAACACTTAAGAGAACAGCAGTTAACATCTGAAATATTAAGGACTTTTTTCCTTCTTTTCTTAAAAAAAATATTAATAGTTTGGGTTCCTGAGTCTTTTGGTCAGGAATATACCTGAGATTAGATAGCTATTTAAGGTCCAGTGCATCTTCCTGAATCAAAGTAGAAGTCATTCTTAGCTTGCTTGCACATCTTCCATCTCTCCTTCTTTTAGTTGTAGATTCTCGGTTTTTGTTGCAGCAATTATCTCATTGACCCTCTTACCCCAACCATCATTGACTGATACCTTAGTCACTTAAGGGGCTCTGTACTCCCTTGATCAAGGAGTAAGCTTGTGACCTGAGTTTGATCAATCAACCTTATTCTCTAAAGAAGTGATAAAGACAAACTATACTACAGATTGGATCCTACCACTTGGACCCAGGAGCTACTCCTTTTTGATGTATGTTTTTGATGTCATTTTTTCCCCTTTTGGATCTGTTAATTGCCCCATGCTCTGGCTTATTTTAGCTCAAGTGCCATTGCTTGTGTCTTGCAAACAAAATTGGTACTGAGGTGGGCAAGAGATCTTCAAGAAAATGTTGAATTGATTACTGGCCTGAGATAAGGGGATATGTTCATATGGGGCTAAAATCAGGAGGCGACAAAAATGGAAATGACCACCATAATAGGTCACAGGATGTGAGGTAATTAAAACTGTTGGACCAATAAAGACCCCTATGTAGGGTTAATTGTTCCTGGATTCTTTTTTTTTTAATTATGTATGTATGTATGTATTTAGAGCACATAAGTGGGGGTGGGGTCAGAGGGAGAGAGAGAGAATCTCAAGAAAACTCCACACTGAGCATGGAGCCCAACGCTGGCTCAGTCTTCTGACATTGAGATCATGACCTGAGCTGAAATTAAGAGTCAGACGCTTAACTGAATGAGCCACCCAGGGCAGGCCCCCTTGTTCGTGGGACTCTTAAGAATAAAATCAATGTATTTCTAAGGTCTTACCTAATTCACACAATCCTAACACTCCACATATGGCAAATTAAAGAACAGATCTGAAATTGGAAACCTAAGAGTTATGGGCCTTCAGTCATTTTTTTAGATTTGAGGCAATTGATCAACCCATGAACCTTGAATAAAGACAGGGCTATCTATTTTGGAAGACAGAACTCACTAGAACACTATAATACAGACAGTGAATTTCTCCCTAGTGTTCCTCAGTGGATCCTGGAGCCATTTACCTAGGCAACTAGGCCCTGGGAAGAGTGTGCCTTAGTTTCTTTATCTGCAGAATGAGGTAATTATGTAGCTATAATACAAATTGTTTTGAGAATTAAGGAAAATATAATATCTATGAAGTACGTAAAATAGTACCTGGTTCATAATAAGAGCTTAATGATGTTGGTTATCATTATTATTAAATACAAGTTTTTATAACCCCTTTTCTCCCCAAGAAATGTGTCATGTACGTATTTTATGGAGTCTTTACTGTTAGCTATTTAAAAGAATGATTATTTAAAAGCATTCTGAGGGACACCTGTGTGGCTCAGTCAGTTAAGCCTCTGCCTTCGGCTCAGGTCATGATCCCAGGGTCCTGGGATCAAGCCCCGCATGGTGGCGGGGAGGCTCCTCCCTCTCACTCTGCCTGCTGCTCCCCCTGCTTGTGCGTGTGTGCTCTCTTTCTCTGTGTCTCTCTCTCTCTCTCTCTGTCAAATAAATAAAATCTTTTTTTTTAAAGATTTTATTTATTTATTTGAGAGAGAGAGAATGAGAGATAGAGAGCACAAGAGGGAAGAGGGTCGGAGGGAGAAGCAGACTCCCCGCTGAGCAAGGAGCCCGATGCGGGACTCGATCCCAGGACTCCAGGATCATGACCTGAGCCAAAGGCAGTCGCTTAACCAACTGAGCCACCCAGGCGCCCAAATAAATAAAATCTTAAAAAAATAAATTTAAAAATTAAAAAAAATAAAAGCATTTTGAAGCACCATAATGGGACAGAGTAAAAGATGTTTTTTAAAAGTCCCTCAAATTGTCTCATGTTTTATTACATACCTACTTTCTTTGAACTTGAAAGTGGCCATATAGGTAAAACATGTCCCTGACTCCCAGAAGAGGTAATCTCATTTCTTTAAAATCTAGTAGCACCTTGTACATACTTCTCTTATATCACTGATTCCATTGCATTATAGTTGCTTCTGTGTATGTTTCCCCTAAAGATGAGCTCCTTATGATCGAAGGGAAAATGTGGCAGGAAATCGGGATTAAAGTCTGCATTCCTCCACTTAATAGTTATTGCATTTTACCCATTAAAGTACCATATTCCTTATTTTTCAAGTGGGAATAACAATATAACTAAAATTTCTGTTGGTTAGTCTTACATTGTTATATGGTGAAATGGTAAGAGCATGGGAAAGAGTCAGTCTTCCTGTGTTTGGACTCCAGCTCCCAGTTCCACCATCAGTAGCAGTGTGACCTCACTGAATCATCCACTCTCAAGAGTGTTTATGCTTCCTCCTCTCTAATGGAGGGTTGGTTGATGTGAGGATTACGAGGGCCAACTCATACAAAGCACTGAGAGCAATGTCTACCTAACACATAGTCATTACTCAGGATATGTTAAATTACTACTGAAAAACTCAAATAATATATACATGGATATGTTTCATAAACTGCTAATAGAGGTATTCATTACTAGGATAAATTGTTTTTTTTTAAAGATTTTATTTATTTACTTGAGAGAGAATGAGAGATAGCGAGCATGAGAGGGAAGAGGGTCAGAGGGAGAAGCAGACTCCCTGCCGAGCAGGGAGCCCGATGCGGGACTTGATCCTGGGACTCCAGGATCATGACCTAAGCCGAAGGCAGTCGCCTAACCAACTGAGCCACCCAGGCGCCCCACTAGGATAAATTGTTTTAAAATTGAATAAAAGAATGAGTTAGTTAATAAACAACTTTTTTACCCCCTTTTTTTTAACTATATGTGTATTGATTTACATAATTTTTTTTAAAAAATTGTAACCAGAGCAGATTGGTGTATTGAAAGGTCAATTCTGCTTTCACCACTGTTTATTTTTAAGACTGACACAGTGAGCTACAACTTCATATTAGGAGAAAATGAAAGATGGTTGCATCTAGCCTTTAAAAATGCTATACCTCAAGGTGTCCATGACCTTGGACAGGACAGTCAGGGACTGCATTTGCAAAAGAAGGCAATTAGTCCTCTCCTCACCATTTGCTCCCCTGCCATATTTGTTATAACAACCATTACTGCCCCCTCATCATATATAAAGAAACATTATCTCTTTGTGTCTTTATACAGTTGAGTGGAGTGGCTTTTCTCCTTAAGAAGTAATATTTGTTTAAAATGCCTGGCATCCTAGAAATAAATTTAACACAGCAGTAAAAGTTTCCTTACATGTTAATATTTATATATTTATTTTTTAAAAAACACTACTTTTTTTTTCTATTCTTGAAGACTGCATGGTGTGTAAGTAACATTTGCAATATAACACTAAAGTGATTTTTTTTATTTTTTATTGTTATGTTAATCACCATACATTACATCATTAGTTCTTGATGTAGTGTTCCATGATTCATTGTTTGTGCATAACACCCCGTGCGCCACGCAGAATGTGCCCTCTTTAATACCCATCACCAGACTAACCCATCCCCCCAACCCCCTCCCTCTAGAACCCTCAGTTTGTTTTTCACAGTCCATCGTCTCTCATGGTTCGTCTCCCCCTCCGACTTACTCCCCTTCATTCTTCCCCTCCTGCTATCTTCTTCTTTTTCTTTTTTCTTAATATATGTTGCATTATTTGTTTCAGAAGTACAGATCTGTGATTCAACAATCTTGCACAATTCACAGCGCTCACCATAGCACATACCCTACCCAATGTCTATCACCCAGCCACCCCATCCCTCCCACCTCCCACCACTCCAGCAACACTCAGTTTGTTTCCCGAGAGTAAGAATTCCTCATATCAGTGAGGTCATATGATACATGTCTTTCTCTGATTGACTTATTTCACTCAGCATAACACCCTCCAGTTCCATCGAGGTCATTGCAAATGGCAAGATCTCATTCCTTTTGATGGCTGCATAATATTCCAATGTGTATATATACCACATCTTCTTTATCCATTTATCTGTCAATGGACATCTTGGCTCTTTCCATAGTTTGGCTATTGTGAACATTGCTGCTATAAACATCGGGGTGCACGTACCCCTTCGGATCCCTACATTTGTATCATTGTGGTAAATACCCAGTAGTGCAATTGCTGGACCGTATGGTAGCTCTATTTTCAACTGTTTGAGGAATCTCCATACTGTTTTCCAGAGTGGCTGCACCAGCTTGCATTCCCACCAACAGTGTAGGAGGGTTCCCCTTTCTCCACATCCCCGCCAACATCTGTCGTTTCCTGACTTGTTCATTTTAGCCATTCTGACTGGTGTGAGGTAGTATCTCATTGAGGTTTTGATTTGGATTTCCCTGATGCCAAGCGATGTTGAGCACTTTTTCATGTGTCTGTTGGCCATTTGGAGATCTTCTTTGGAAAAATGTCTGTTCATATCTTCTGCCCATTTCTTGATTGGATTATATGTTCTTTAGGTGTTGAGTTTGATAAGTTCTTTATAGATTTTGGATACTAGTCCTTTATCTGATATGTCATTTGCAAATATTTTCTCCCATTCTGTCAGTCGTCTTTTGGTTTTGTGGACTGTTTCTTTTGCTGTGCAAAAGCTTTTTATCTTAATGAAATTCCAAGAGTTTATTTTTGCCCTTGCTTCCCTTGCCTTTGTCCATGTTTCTAGGAAGAAGTTGCTGTGGCTGAGGTCGAAGAGGTTGCTTCCTGTGTTCTCCTTTAAGATTTTGATGGACTCCTGTCTCACGTTTAGGTCTTTCAACCATTTGGAGTCTATTTTTGTGTGTGGTGTAAGGAAATGGTCCAGTTTCATTCTTCTGCATGTGGCTGTCCAATTTTCCCAACACCATTTGTTGAAGAGACTGTCTTTTTTCCATTGGACATTCTTTCCTGCTTTGTCGAAGATGAGTTGACCCTAGAGTTGAAGGTCCATTTCCGGGCTCTCAATTCTGTTCCATTGATCTATGTGTCTGTTTTTGTGCCAGTACCATACTGTCTTGATGATGACAGCTTTGTAATAGAGCTGGAAGTCCGGAATTGTGATGCCGTCAGCTTTGCTTTTCTTTTTCAATATTCTGCTTGCTAATCGGGGTCTTTTCTGGTTCCATACAAATTTTAGGATTATTTGTTCCATTTCTTTGAAAAAAATGGATGGTGTTTTGATGGGGATTGCATTGAATGTGTAGATTGCTCTAGGTAGCATTGACATTTTCACAATGTTTGTTCTTCCAATCCATGAGCATGGAACGTTTTTCCATTTCTTTGTGTCTTCCTCAATTTCTTTCATGAGTATTTTATAGTTTTCTGACTACAGATCTCTTGCCTCTTTGGTTAAATTTATTCCTAGGTATCTTATGGTTTTGGGTGCAATTGTAAATGGGATCGACTCCTTGATTTGTCTCTCTTCTCTCTTGTTGTTGGTGTATAGGAATGCCACTGATTTCTGTGCATTGATTTTATATCCTGCTACTTTACTGAATTCCTGTATGAGTTCTAGCAGGTTTGGGGTGGAGTCTTTTGGGTTTTCCACATAAAGTATCATATCATCTGCAAAGAGTGAGAGTTTGACTTCCTCTTTGCTGATTTGGATGCCTTTGATTTCTTTTTGTTGTCTGATTGCTGTGGCTAGGACTTCTACTACTATGTTGAATAGCAGTGGTGATAGTGGACATCCCTGCCGCATTCCTGACCTTAGGGGAAAAGCTCTCAGCTTTTCCCCACTGAGAATGATATTCGCTGTAGGTCTTTCATAGATGTCTTTTATGATGTTGAGGTAGGTACCCTCTATCCCTATACTCTGAAGAGTTTTGATCAGGAAAGGATGCTATACTTTGTCAAATGCTTTTTTATGCATCTATTGAGAGGATCATATGATTCTTGTTCTTTCTTTTGTTAATGTATTGTATCACGTTAGTTGATTTGCGGATGTTGAACCATCCTTGCAGCCCAGGTGTAAATCCCACTTGGTCATGGTGAATAATCCTTTTAATGGACTGTTTAATCCTATTGGCTAGTATTTTGGTGAGAATTTTTGCATCCATATTCATCAAGGATATTGGTCTGTAATTCTCCTTTTTGATGGGATCTTTGTCTGGTTTTGGGATCAAGGTAATGGTGGCCTCATAAAATGAGTTTGGACGTTTTCCTTCCATTTCTATTTTTTGGAACAGTTTCAGGAGAATAGGTATGAATTCTTCTTGAAATGTCTGATAGAATTAACCTGGGAAGCCATTTGGCCCTGGGCTTTTGTTTGTTGGGAGATTTTTGATGACTGCTTCAATTTCCTTAGTGGTTATAGGTCTGTTCAGGTTTTCTATTTCTTCCTGGTTCAATTTTGGTAGTTGATACATCTCTAGGAATGCACCCATTTCTTCCAGGTTATCTAATTTGCTGGCATAGAGTTGCTCATAATATGTTCTTATAATTGTTTGTATTTCTTTGGTGTTGGTTGTGATCTCTCCTCTTTCATTCATGATTTTGTTGATTTGGGTCATTTCTCTTTTCTTTTTGATAAGTCTGGCCAGGGGTTTATCAATCTTGTTAATTCTTTCAAAGAACCAGCTCCTAGTTTTGTTGATCTGTTCTACTGTTCTTTTGGTTTCTATTTCTTTGATTTCTGCTCTGATCTTTATTACTTCTCTTCTCCTGCTGGGTTTAGGCTTTATTTGCTGTTTTTTCTCCAGCTCCTTTAGGTGTAGGGTTAGGTTGTATATTTGAGAACTTTCTTGTTTCTTTAGAAAGGCTTGTTTTGCTATATACTTTCAGGACTGCCTTTGCTGTATCCCAAAGATTTGGAACAGTTGTGTTTTCATTTTCGTTGGTTTCCATGAATATTTTAAATTCTTCTTTAATTTCCTGGTTGACCTATTCATTCTTTAGTAGGATGCTCTTTAGCCTCCATGTATTTGAGTTCTTTCCAACTTTCCTCTTGTGATTGAGTTCTAGTTTCAAAGTATTGTGGTCTGAAAATATGCAAGGAAGAATCCCAATCTTTGGTACCGGTTGAGACCTGATTTGTGACCTAGGGTGTGATCAGTTCTGGAGAAAGTTCCCTGGGCACTAGAGAAGAATGTGTATTCCGTTGCTTTGAGATGGAATGTTCTGAATATTTCTTTGAAGTCCATTTGGTCCAGTGTGTCATTTAAAATCTTTATTTCCTTGTTGATCTTTTGCTTAGATGATCTTTCCATTTCAGTGAGGGGTGTGTTAAAGTCCCCCACTATTATTGTATTGTTGTCATTGTGTTTTTTTGCTTTTGTTATTAATTGCCTTATATAATTGGCTGCTCCCATGTTCGGGGCATAGATATTTACAATTTTAGATATTCTTGTTGGATAGACCCTTTAAGTAGGATATAGTGTCCTTCCTCATCTCTTATTACAGTCTTTGTTTTAAAATCTAATTTGTCTGATATAAGGATTGCCACCCCAGCTTTCTTTTGGTGTCCATTAGCATGGTAACTGGTTTTCCACCCCCTTACTTTCAATCTGGGGGTGTCTTTGGGTCTAAAATGAGTCTCTTGCAGACAGCATATTGATGGGTCTTATTTTTTAATCCAATCTGATAGCCTATGTCTTTTGATTGGGGCATTTAGCCCATTTACATTCAGGGTAACTATTGAAAGGTATGAATTTAGTGCCATTGTATTGCCTGTAAGGTGACTGTTACTGTATATTGTCTGTGTTCCTTTCTGATCTATGCTGCTTTTAGGCTCTCTCTTTGCTTAGAGGACCCTTTTCAATATTTCTTGGAGGGCTGGTTTCGTGTTTGCAAATTCCTTTAGTTTTTGTTTGTCCTGGAAGCTTTTTATCTCTCCTTCAATTTTCAATGACAGCCTAGCTGGATATAGTATTCTTGGCTGCATATTTTTCTCGTTTCTCATTTTCTCGTGCTCTGAAGATATCATGCCAGTCCTTTCTGGCCTGCCAGGTCTCTGTGGATAGGTCTGTTGCCAATCTAATGTTTCTACCATTGTAGGTTACATATCTCTTCTCCTGAGCTGCTTTCAGGATTTTCTCTTTGTCTCTGAGACTTGTAAGTTTTACTATTAGATGTCGGGCTGTTGACCTATTTTTATTGATTTTGAGAAGCGTTCTCTGTGCCTCCTGGATTTTGATGCATGTTTCCTTCCCCACGTTAGGGAAGTTCTCTGCTATAATTTGCTCCAATATACCTTCTGCCCCTCTCTCTCTTTCTTCTTCTTCTGGAATCCCAATTATTCTAATGTTGTTTCGTCTTATCGTATCGCTTATCTCTTGAATTCTGTCCTCGTGATCCTGTAGTTGTTTCTCTCTTTTTCTCAGCCTCTTTATTTTCCATCATTTGGTCTTCTATATCGCTGATTCTCTCTTCTGCCTCATTTATCCTAGCAGTTAGTGCCCCCATTTTTGATTGCACCTCGTTAATAGCCTTTTGGATTTTGACTTGGTTCGATTTTAGTTCTTTTATTTCTCCAGAAAGGGTTTTTCTAATAACTTCCACGCTTTTTTCAAGCCCAGGTAGTATCTTTAAAGTCATGATTCTGAACTCTAGGTCCGACAACGTACTAATGTCTGTATTGAGTAGGTCCCTGGCTGACGGTACTATCTCTTGTTCTTTTTGCTGAGGTGATTTTTTTTGCCTTTCATTTCGTCCAGAGGAGAATAGATGAATGAGAGAACAAAATGCTAACAGGTTAACAACGTCCCCAGCAAATATACTCTAAACAAATCAGAAAAGACCTGAAACCAGGGGAAAAGAAAGGGAAAGAAAGAAAAAAGAAAGAGAAAAGAAAGAAAAAGGTAAAAGCAAAAACAGAACAATATAAAAAAACAGAATATGATTAGGCTAGTGCATACATCAGTGCCACACACTAGATTTTGGGCGTATTTTGGTCTGTTAGAAAAAAGTGCCTCCTAAAATTTTAAAGGAAGAAAGACATATATGTACAAAATAAGGGTTGATAAAATGAAGGGATGGAAGATGAGTGTAAAGATGAAAATTATAAAAGATTTTATAAAAGGGATTGATAAGATAAGAAGTTGTTTGAGAAAAGAAAGAAGAAGATTAAAAAAAAAGAAAAAGAAAAATGAAAGAAAAAAAAGTAGAGAATGTGATCAGGCAAGAGACTAGAACAAAGCCATACACTAGTGATTTAGGATATATTTTGATCTGTTAGAAGAAACTGTATCTCAAAATTTTAAAGAGAGAACAACTTATATATATATATTCCAAAAATAAGGGTAACTACTA
>NW_027397072.1:64370973-64433068 GCF_003265705.2 Callorhinus ursinus | reverse complement strand
AGAAAGAAAGAAAGAAAGAAAGAAAGAAAGAAAGAAAGAAAGAGAGAGTCTCCTAGTTTTACCTCCCTCTCTTTTTTTTCCCTTCCCCTATATTTATCTGTTTTGTTTCTTAAATTCCACATATGAGTGAAATCATATTTGTCCTTCTCTGACTGACTTGTTTCATTAGCGTAATACACTCCAGTTCCATCCACGTTGTCAGTGAGCATAGCATGATGTATAGGGAAGTTGAGTCACTATGTTGTACACCTGAAGCTAATATAACATTGTGTGTCAAGTATACAGAAATTTAAAATAACTAATAAACTAATATTCTAATATAATATTAGAATATAAGAGAAAAATGGGAATTATCAGAATTGTGCAAATGTGTACCCTAATATTAATTTTAATATGTAGAGTTACTCTTATTTTCATGACTGGAATGAAATGGAATACATTATAAAAATGAAACAAATTCAACTGTTTTTTTGTTTTTTTTTTTAAAGATTTTATTTATTTATTTATTTATTTATTTGAGAGAAAGAGAGAGAGAAACAAGTGGGGGAAGGAGCAGAGGGAGAAGCAGGCTTCCCGCCGAGCAGGGAGCCTGATGAGGGGCTCAATCCCAGGACCCCGGGATTATGACCTGAGCTGAAGGCAGACACTTAATGACTGAGCCACCCAGGCACCCCCAAAATCAACTGTTTTTAAAATGTGTGTGATATCTGGGGCTCAGTCAGTTAAGTGTCTGACTTGATTTTGGCTCAGGTCATAATCTCAGGGTTGTGAGATCAAGGCCCATGTCAGGCTCTGCACTGGGCATGGACCCTGCTTAAGATTCTCTCTCTGCCTCTCTCTCTGATCCTCCCCCTCCATGAGCACACACTGTCTCATAAATGAATGAATGAATGAATGAATTTAAAAAATGTGTGTGGATATCACTAAGTCTCCATTTCACAGTTTCACCAAGGACTGAAGCAAGTGAAGGCATTTCTGCCATTTCAAGTGAATTGATAGAAGATAAGAAAAATTGTTTTAAAAGATTCATGCATTCATGTTAGAGGGACTCATACTACTCCCTATAAATAGCCCCGTTTATGCATCAGTATGAAAAAACAAAAAAACTGTGTCCTTATGAAGGACAGTTTTGAACATTATTTCTCTTTCCCTCCAATGAGTAAAAAAATAAATAAATATACATCAGACTATGAAAAACTAATCCATCTGGATGATTTCATTTTTATGATCACTGAAGTCAAAAGAGATTTTGACACATAGCATGTTTTCCCATGTGTTTCTCTTTTATATTAAGCAGGATTCTTTTCACAATACAATTGAAGCTTATTCTACTACATAACCAAATGCTCGAATGGATTTTGAGATAAAATTTAATGTCAGAGAAAGCCATTGTCCAATGCAAAATCAGTGACCTGGTCAAGTTAAAGACATATTTTAAACCTGATTACATGAGATGGCAAGTCTTAATGAGAACATGCAACAACTATTATTGTATTATACATAAATTCAATCACCAACATCAAACAACATTAGTATTGATTGCTTGGGGATTTAGAAATTCATTTTTATGAAATATTATTTGGTGGAATACTGAGAAGAGTTTTTCATTTCTTTTCCATAATTAGCATTAGGAAGAGGAGAAAAGTATGTGTAATTTACTGGATTATAGACAATTTAAAAGCCAAGGCAAAACTGTGCCAACAATTTAAACCTAAAAAGATATAAGATGACCATGAAGAAGTTGAATGTTATACCAAAGCTGAAGACTTACTTGGTGATAGTATAACATAAGAGAAAACATCTAGATTCAGATATACATCTTGGATTAATAGATTTAGGATGATGCTTTGTTTTGGCAGGTGTTTAATAACAGATGAATGAAATGAACACTGCAGATGTTATAATATTTGTGTCTTTTGATATTGAAACTACATTAATCCTGCCTAGCCTATATCATAGCATTTTTGTGTTTTATCGAGAAAAATGATTTCTTATAGATATGTGTCAAAATAATTTGTGATAACATATTTAAAAATCTGGCCAAAATACATATACCTGGGATATCCTGATGATTTAAAGGTATTTAAATTATACTTTGCCTATGATATACTTGGCCTATATAAAGATTCAAAACTTTGAATTTTTCATTTCTTACCTTTTGAGTTTGCAAATACTCAAATCTCTTGGTCTCTTTTCTCTTTCCTCTTACTTATTTCTATGTACTTTATAGGTAATAGCATTCAATTTATTTTTAGGAAAAGCTATAAATTATCTAGCAATTCCTGCCCACCTCTTTTTTATTACTAAACTAGACCCTTTTCCACCTCAGCAGGGAAAGATGTTGTGTTATGACAAAGTGGTATGTGAAACAAATATATGGATATTGAGTTTTAAACTCCAGACTCACCATTTTAGAAAGGTAAAGAGGTTGACATCTAAGAACAATATATTCCCTCATTTCTGGTGACCACTACTTCCCATTACAAAATGAGGCTATCCCAGGTTCCATTATAAATTTCCTTCAATATTTGTAACTCAACTATAAAACAGACTCTGAGACAGAAGCTCAACACATGGGGATTAAGCCCAGGAGTGCTTTATTTTTTAATTCAAATTTAGTTTAAATTGGTTCACCTATATCTAAGTGACAGGAGAGTAGTAAAAATAAAATAAATGTGAGAATGCAGCAGGTTGCTTTTGCATTTCTTTAACTAGGAAATTAATTTCTTTTCTAAAATACAGTGTTTTTTTCAGATTGTTAGTTGGAGACACAAAGTTATTGTTTAAGGGAGAGATTAAAAATTGTTGAATAGGCAGGAAATGAACAGTTCAACACAAATGTAGATGAAAAATAACTCATAGTGTCTCCTTGTAAGCATTATTTATTTACCTACTTTTAAGATTAGCAATTCCCTAGGTAGCCTTTGTCAGTAAATCAGGTAGATAATTTTTCTGTTAAAATAACTTTGAACACATAAAGTTGGTGAAAAACCTAAGAGAAATGCAAAATGCACACTTATATACATTTTCAGGGTTTTTTTTCTGAAGATAATTTAAAGTCAATTTAATATTTATTTTATTTTATTTTATTTTTTAAGTCAATTTAATATTTAATGTTACTGAAACTATGTAATTCAGTACCAATTTCAGGACAATAGTTCACCAGAAAATGCTATATATAATTATATATTATTAAATACTAATATGAAACATATTAGTATATTTACAAATTTATATCTGTCCAACTCTACATCTGTATTGGAACTTTCAATTTAGATGGAATAATTATGCAAATTACAAATTACAAGAGTACAATATGTAAATTATAATACAAGTTCCCTTTCATCACGAGGTTGCCTACGATGTGTCAGTTCATCTCTTCTAGGCCCAGGCTTAGCAGGGGAACTGTTTTGAACTGTTTGAACGGTTTTGAATCCATCAACTGGGGGCAGTTTAACTGTGCTACTGTTTCCCATCCAATATCATCTGTATCTAGTAGGTTGGGTTAAGATCATAATCACTGACTGTAGAACGTAGAAGAATTCAAGGACTAACATAAGAACCAGTCTCATCGGTTTGGTTTCTAAACCCTGAATTTGCTACTGTAATCCCTGTGGACACCAATAGCAGTACCTTTTAAAGTCTGGGGTTGAAAGCTTGTATGGGAGGAATGGAAGAAAAAGCAGCGCGGCCAAATTCTAACACTTAGGATAGACCTGGGTCTTTTTGGATCCACATTTTGGCTGCCCCTGCTTTCCTGCTCTTCCTGTATCATCACCCTAGATCTGAATTTTTGTTTCCTGGTCTTACACACGGCTTGCAATGTATTTAATTTGACTTGGATAATTTCTGCTACTTGATCATTGCTTTGGGGCACCGGATACAATCACTGCCCTGGAACTTTCCGTCAGTGAAGCATCTCTTTGCTTTCTTTCTCTCTTTTCATTCTTTATTCCCTTTGGCTCCACAGATTTAATATTAACACTGTCAGTACAGTACCTGATCCAAACAGACTTCTGAACCTTCTCACTGAACCCATGTCTAGGTTTACCAATGTAAAGCTAGTATATTGAGAGTAAGCAGAAGAAAAATATTCATGTTGGTATTTCAAATTTTGGGTGCAAAAGTGGAGCTCTAGGCCTTTGCCAAATTTCATTAATACTTTATATGGGATTTTTCATCTATGATTTTGAGTAAAAATGACCTGTAATTATCCTTTTCTATGATCTCTTTGTCCAATTCTATAAGCAAGATAAGTTATAAGAGAAGCTGGTAACTTTTCCCTTTCCATTCTCTGGTAGAGTTTATATAAGATTGGTATTAATTTATTCATAAATATTTGGTAAAATTTTCTTGTGAAACCACCTGCTCTGGAGTTTTCTATGAGGATAATATTGTTTGTCTTATCGATTGGTTTTTTGTTTGGATTAAAGATTTAATTTCCTTAATGGTTATAAGAGAATTTAAGTTTCCTAATTTTGTTGAATATTCAAACTGTACTTCTGTTGGACTGATATATATAAAAAAAAGAATTAACAGTGAGATTAATTAAATTGATTTTTTTGTGAAGAAAATATTTCATTGTGAATCAGTTTCATCTAGCCAGTATGATGAATTAAATTGTAAGACACCGGGCGCCTGGGTGGCTCAGTTGGTTAGGCGACTGCCTTCGGCTCGGGTCGTGGTCCTGGAGTCCCGGGATCGAGTCCCGCATCGGGCTTCCTGCTCAGCGGGGAGTCTGCCTCTCCCTCTGACCTTCTTCCCTCTCGTGCTCTCTATCTCTCATTCTCTCTCTCAAATAAATAAATAAATAAAATCTTTAAAAAAAAAAATTGTAAGACACCATTCTTAGTGCCAACTAAGAAATATTAAGTCAGTATTTTGTAGTATATAAAGATATGTGTAAGCAAAAATAAATGGTATGTACAGACCTAGAATAACTATATAGAAGGAAGGCATTTATGTAGAGACAAATTGGAGTTAGGTTACATGATTTTTTAAAACCCATATACTTTTAGGCATTTAACCTAAACTCTTTATAAATGATAACTGTGTTTAGATCATAGATTCTCATCTATAGTTGAACAGTAGAGTCATCTATGGATGTTGTTACAAAATATTGGTCCGCAGTCCAAACAAATTAAATGTAGAGCTTGGGGTTGAGGTCTACCATCTGTGTTCTGTAGAAGCTCCAGGTGATAATAGGGTAAAGCCAAGTCTGAGAACTTGGACTGGTAAATAATTGCTGTCAAAACAAAATACATAGGTTTGAAGTACCACATTTTTATTACTGGACTATGACAAGCTCAAAGTAAAGTATGGGATTGAAATACTGCTATTTAACACCTACTATTCCCTGAGACTATTCAAGACACAAGGAATAAATCAGTAAACAAGCAGTCTAACACCCTGGTCATATGGAGTATTATACATTTGGGTTACGGCAAAATAGGAGTCACAAATAAAGAAGAAAATTCAGAGCTCATAAGTGTTGTTTGGGTAAGGGGGTAGATACTGTAGATGGAAGATCAAGGGGGCCCTCACTGGCAATTAAGAACTTTATGTTTAAGGAATGGGAAGGAGAAGGTTGTGATGGGATTTTAGCAAGGAAAGAAGGCACAATGGTAGGCAAAAGTCACCTCAGCAGACCTTGCAGTTGAAGCCAACAAGATTAGATTTCATTCAGGGGCACCTGGGTGGCTCAGTCGTTAAGGGTCTGCCTTCGGCTCAGGTCATGGTCCCAGGGTCCTGGGATCGAGTAGTGCATTGGGCTCCCTGCTCGGCGGGAAGCCTGCTTCTCCCTCTCCCACTCCCCCTGCTTGTGTTCTCTCTCTCGCTGTGTCTCTCTCTGTCAAATAAATAAAATCTTAAAAAAAAAAAAAGATTAGATTTCATTCAGAGCTTGTAACCCAGGAAAATATAAGTTTGGTTTAAAGAATGGGGCAATCCTTGATACAATATGCGTGGAGACTTAGGAACCTTAAAGATGTGAACTGATCAGATATTGCTAGATATATATTTCTGTAGATTTAATTACATCCAGGTATATGATTTTGCTGACCAATCAGAGAATACTTTCTTTGGAGGAAAGTGTTTAGTAAATCTGGAAATACATATATACATACAAACATATGCAATATACAGACACATACATATATGTATATCAGCAAATGTAGTGATCCTGGAACTAGTAAACTATGTAATAAAAAGCCAGAGCAATTAACTAAAATTAAATTTCCTGCACAATTTGAACTCATTGGCATGTAAACTCTACTGTATTTAACCCGAGGCTGTGTTTTTTATGTAACTAAAGTGAACAAAGAAGATTTTATTACAGAGTGTATTTGTGATAGTAAAGGGAAAATGTTTTATAAATAAGGGAAGTCTTTTGAATACAAGATTTCGTATTGTTTCTGGCATGATTTCTTTATATAATTAACCATCCATCTGTACACATCTGATCATTTCCTACATTTTTCTTAACAAAAAAGTCCTAAGAACATTTTTTGCACATCTGCTGTATTCTTGTATTATTTCAGATTTATCACTTGTGAGTTGTGTAGAATTTGTTGCCACATCAGAAAATATTCAAAGTGGAAAAAAGTACTGCTTTCCAAGTAGGTAGATAACTGTAGCTTTGAGGAAATGTTGGTATTCCCATATTGATTAAAACTTTTTTTAATTTTCAGAAAATACAAAATAAGCATTCAATTAGTATTCATGCACAGATAAATAATGGAATTAATTTTTATGTGTCAGCATACTCAAGAAAAGTAAAAAATAAGTGCTTACTTTGATGTAGTGTAAACTCATAGGTTCAGAGGATAGACTATTGAGAGAAGAGATAAGCTCGAGGTTTTTTAAGTCTTGCCTCTTGTCATTATTGTAGGTAAGGAAGAAGAAAGTGAGGTATGAAACTCTAATTATTGTTTTTCTAATTACAGTTACAGTAAAAGGTATAAAGTCCAAAGGCATATTGAAAACTTCCCATCTGAGAGTAGAGTTATCTTATGTTTCTCTTAGCCTATATTATAACCAGATATCTAACAATTCTTACATGTGTGATTTCTTGTATCTGTTATTAACACAATTTAAATACAGCTGTACTGGCAAATGAAGCAGAAATATCTATTTACTTCATCCTAGTGTGAGTGAATTCTAAAGTCAAATGTAATTGTTGTAGCATCTGGTAAGAAACAGAGCTGGGAAGTAAGCAGTGTACTGGAAGGTGGGTATCAGACAACCACACGCAAACTCGGTTCAAGTTGTGACTGAAGGACTGATCTGTATGTAATCCAGTACCTACTCAAAAAGGAAGGAAGGAAAGAAGGGAAGAAAGAATGGCTATTTCCACCTATTTAGATAGTTTGGCTGCAATATCTCTAATAAATCATTAGGGATTGTATAATTTCTTCAATAGGGACATTTGAGCTGAATGTAGTAGACACTATTAGTCACTCTGCCTTTAGCTGCTATATCCATTACTTCCTTCCAACAGAACCTAATTTAATGTCACATTTTATACCACATTTTCATTACCCATTCATTCTTTCACATACATGTAAGTTGTTTCCATACCTTGGCTATTGTGGATAATGGTGCAATGAACATGGGAATACAAACATCTCTTTGAGATGATTTTGTTTCCTTTGAATATATACCGATAAATGGGACTGCAAGATCATATGGGAGTTCTGTGTTTAATTTCTTGAGAAAGGTCCATACTGTTTTGACTATACCAATTTACATTCCCACCAGCATTGCACAAGGGTTCTCTTTTTTGTAATCCTTGCCAGCATTTGATATCTTTTGTCTTTTTGATACCAGCCATACTGACAGATGTGAGGTGGTATCTCATTGTGGTTTTGATTTGCATTTCCCTAATAATTAGTCATGTTGAGCACCTTTCCATGTACATGTTGGCCATTTGTATGTCTTTTTTGGAAAAATGTAGGTTTAGGTACTTTGCCCATTTTTTTTTAATTCCATTGTGCTGTTTAGCTTTCATTATGCTATTTCGCCTATATATTTAGTTTTATTTTCATCATTACATTTTTACTTATATATTTTCAGTTATTTTTTCTTTATATTTTCTATTTCTTTGCTGATCTCTAATTTTATTTCATGTTTGTTTCTAAATGCTCACTAACATATTTTTATGATTGCTTCAAAATTTTGCTGGGTAATTGTAACATCTCTGTATTTTCAGTATTGGCATCTATTGATTCTCCTTTTTTTCAATCAGTGAAATATTCCTGGCTTTTGCTATGTTCGGTGATTTTTTTATTGAAACCTGGACATTTTGAGTATTGTTTGAGACTCTGGATCTTACTAACTTTCCGTTTTACCTTATTTTCTCTGACAGTGCCCTAACGTGAAAGGGGAAGTTGCTCTTATTGCTGCCACATAGGAATAGAGGTCTAGTTTTCCCCCTTGGCCACTGTTGATGCATTTAGCCTTTTCTGACACTACCTTGGAGGTGAGTAGGGATCGAGAAGCTTGGGTGCTGTGTCATAGTGTAGGGAGGGTGGAAGTCCAGGTTTCCCATTCCCCTATTTTGGTGTGGATGGGGTTGGGCCCACAACTTTTCTCTGCTATTTGACTGGAGAAAAGTCGTTAAGTTTTTCTGTCTCACTAGGTTGCCCCTTTCCCAGTCCTTTAGTTACAGATTAAAAAAAATAAATATTTAACATACAATATTGTATTAGTCTCAGGTGTACAATATAGTGATTCAACACTTATACACTGTGAAATAAGTGATCACCACCATAACTCTAGTCACTATCCATCACCATTAAGGTTACAAAAAAGGTTTTTTGTCTGAGAATGAGAATTTTCAAGATCCACTCTCCTGGCAACCTACAGATATGTACTACAATACCATTGACTGTAGTCACCATACTGTATACTACATCCCTATAACCTATTCATTTCACAGCTGGAAGTCTATATCTCCGGACCCTGTTTACTCATTTTACCCATCCTCTGGCTCCCCTCCACCTAGAGCCACTACTCTCTTTTCCCTGTCCGTGAGTTTTGTTTTGTTTTGTTTATTTTTTGATTCCACGTATAAGAGAGATCATACAGTATTTGTCTGTCTCTGTCTGACTCATTTCACTTAGCATAATACTCTCTGGGTTTATCCATATTGTTGAGAATGGCAAGATTTCATTCTTTTTTTATGGCCAAATAGTATTCCATTGTGTGTGTTTGTGTGTGTACACATACCGCATCTTCTTTATCCATTCATTTATTCATGGACAACTAGTTTCCACAATTTTGCTATTGTATATAATGCTGCAGTGAACATAGGGATTCATAAATCTTTTCCAATTAGTTTTCTTTTTGTTTTCCTTGGATAAATACCCAGAAGTGGAATTGCTGGATCATATGTTAGTTCAATTTATCCTTTTTTGAGGACCATCCATACTGCTTTCCATAGTGGCTACACCAATTTACATTCCCACCAATAATGTACAAGGGTTCTTTCTCCTCACATCCTTGCCAACACTTCTTATCTCTTGTCTTTTTGATAACTGCCATCCTAAAAGGTGTGAGGTGATACCTCATTGTGGATTTGATTTGTATTTCCTGCTAATTAGTGGTGTTGAGCAACTTTTCATATATCAGGTGACCATTGGTATGTCTTCTTAGGAGAAATGTCTATTCAGATCCTATATGCAATATCCATATATGTCTTTTGAAAAATACATAATCATGTCTTCAGAAGGCATGATTCAGAATCATGTCTTCACAGTAAAAGTGTGAGTATTGAATGAGAAAATGGATATATATGGGTGTATTTCTCCTGTCCTTAAAGAGAAAGTTTAAAATTACCTTTTGGTTTTATAAGTAAAAAATAATTTGGTCCACTCTCTTTCCCTAAACCCAGACATATTGAAAATATTCAAGACTATGAAATTTTAATTTGCTTTTAATAGTGAGTGCTGAAATAAAACAAGTAGCAGTGAGTTCATGTTTCCCTCATTTAGTGAAGGTTTTGTTTTGTTTTTTGTTTTTTGTGTTTTTTTTGGTAAGGATAAGTCACAGATATTTGTAAAAACTCTAAGGTATTTTCCAAATTTAAGCTTCTATGATTTGGAAGCTTAGAACAATAGAAATGAATACTCCAGTACCACTTGTGGTATTAAGGCACATTGCAACTTGGTCTCTAACATTCTCAGTGGAAAACTGAGTCAAAATACAGCATTTTATTTTTCTTTTAAATGAATATCTGTGAGGTTCTGTAATACTAAAATGTAAAGCATTTTTAAAAATTTTTATAGTAATCCTGACATTGCTACTTAAGATAAAAGAATAACAGAGAACTATGAAATCTGTTTCCTTAAAAAATAGAAGGCTTTGAATGAAAAACCCGTAAGGTACATTAAATCTTATGATCAGTGCTTTTTATTTTTAAAATTATCCCACTTTAAAAGGGAATACAGTTCTGCCATTTGCAACATGGATGGATCTAGACAATATAATGCTAAGTAAAATACGTCAGTCAGAGAAAGGCAAATACCATATGATTTCACTCATATGTGGTATTTAAGAAATAAACCAAAAGAAAAAAGAGAAAAAGAGACAAACCAAAAAACAGACTCTTGATTATAGAGGGCAAACTGATGAGTACCAGAACGCATGTGGGTGGGGCTGGTGGATGAAGTAGGTGAAGGGAATTAAGAGCACACTTATCACAATGAGCAGAGTAATATAAAGAATTGCTGAATCACTACATTGTACAACTGAAACACACTTTATGTTAACTATACTGGAATTAAAATGTTAAAAAACAATTAAAAAATAAAATAGTACCCCATAAGACATTAAAAATCAGGGCCTCTCAAAACAAACAAACAAAAAAGTATGCCATTTTTAAAAAATTACCATCTTTTCAGAAAAACATTTATTTTTGCTGGGAAAGCAAGCACAAGATTTCTGAATAAGAGATCCAACTTATTATTTAGAGCAATAACAGCAATTTTCCTTCCTCTAATTCTGCTCAAGAGATGTGTAAGAGCAGATGTCAGCTGTGTATACCATGGTCTTTACTGCAGAAGAGGAATCCCAAAATTATGAATCTAGGATCTTATATAGAAGCTTGACAGTGACACAGTTTACTTCACCTCCTGAGAGAGGGAGAGAAACCTTATATTTTTAGTGCAAATAAATTCTATCTAGGTAGAGAAAGGTAGAGAGTCTCATGTCAGGATACAAGGATTTGACCCAGGGGATAATAAGTTTTCCTATTCTTTGAATGGAAACAGATGGCTCCACCATAAAGGAGACCACATGTCTAACACTTTTGGAAGGTGAGGAGCAAATGGGTCTTGGGAAAGGAGATATTAGAGAATGAAAATATTTACTTTGTCCTTAGAGCCTTATACTATTAATTCTTCTAGTTCATGAAAATGTATATACATTGATTTATAGTGTCTATAGATTAGATCTTTTACTATTAATGATGATGTTGCCCATATATCTTGTTTATGTCTGTTTTAGTAAGAGCTTTTTATCAATTTTTATGGAGTATTATTTTATCAAATTATTTTTCTTTTTTGATTGAAATAGTTATTTTTGTTTCTTTATTGAGATATTTTTTCTGTTCATATGCTGAATTACATTCCAGAAGTATATGTAACTATTGTCATATTTTGTTATTTAAATTATATTGTCCTCATAAAATAAGATAGGAAGTATAATGCCATTTTATATTCCCTGGAAAGATCATTATTATTTCTTCTTTAAATACATAGAATGCATTTTGCAAAGCTATTCTGGCCTAAAGATATGTGTTTGCATGTGTGTAGAAAGGTTTTCAATTATGAATTATATATATATATGTACATATACATATGTACATACGCATATATAAATGTGCATATATTCTGAATTTTTCTGTGTTTTTGCATTAGGTTGATTGTGTTTTTATAAGAATTTGTCCATTTTATTTGAATTTTAAAATTTGTTTTCATTAAGTGATGCAAAATATTGTTTCATTTTCTTTTCAGTCTCTGAAGGATTAGTAATGAGTATAAGATCTTAGTAATATGTACATTCTCAATTTTATCCTTGATCTACTTTGCCTGAGGTTTATCAATTTCATTAGTCCTTTTATAGAACCATTCTGATTTTACTGGTTCTTTCATGTACACTTTTTTATCTGTACTATTTTCTTCAACTTCCTCTGGATTTAATTGCTTTTTTTTTTTTTTACTTACTTCTTGAGATGGATATTAAAATCAGATTTTCAGGTTTTCTTCTTGTCCAATATGTGTACTTAATGCTAGCAATTTCCCTCTAAGCATGTTTGTGGCTAAATGACACACATACATTCTTTTTTTTATTATCAGTTAAAATATTTTAAAAATTTTATTATAATTATTTTTTAAAGCATGAGTTATTTAAGAATGCATTATTTAATTTTGAGACGAAGGTAAGTTATCTCTGTTTTACTGATTTCTATACTAGTTCAGCTGTGGTTTGAGAACATGTATAATCTAATCCTTAAAAATCTATTTAAATTTGTGCTTTATTTCAGGATATAATCAATTTTGATTAATCTTTTTCTTATAGTTGTAAAGAATATGTATTTTGTACTTATAGTTACAGAGTTACATATATGATAAATAGGTAAAACTTGTTTTTATATTTTTCAAATATATTCCTTTGTTGCTTTTTTTGTCTATGTGTAATAAGTACATATAAAGTTAAGATGTTATAACATCCTGCTGTATTGACATTTATCATTAGGACATGTCACTCTTTTATCTGCTTATCTCCTGTTAGTGGAGCTGTCCTTCTTTTGATTAGTGCTTCATGTCTCTTACTGTCAACTTTTCTGTATCCATATATTCAAGGTACATCATTTTTAAGCAGCATAGCTGGCTTTCTACTGGATGTATGTCTTGTTTGACAGTCTTTACTTTTAATTGGCTTAATTTTAGTTCATTTATATCAACATATTTTTACTTAAATCCCAATTTTTTAATATTGGCTTTCATCTTTGTTTTATTTCTTTTATGTTTCTTTCTCCAACTGTTTTCTGTCTTTTGAAATATTAATGACTATTTATTATTGCACCTCCACCCCAATTAATTTATTAGTCAGACATTCTACCAATATTCTTTTACAGATTGTCCTAGAGATTACAGCGTTTATCTTTGCTTTATTCAAGTATAATATAAACTAGGATTTTATCACATTCTAGACAATGTAAAGATGTTTAAAAATGGGAACATCGGGGCGCCTGGGTGGCTCAGTCGTTAAGCGTCTGCCTTTGGCTCAGGTCATGATCCCAGGGTCCTGGGATCGAGTCCTGCATTGGGCTCCCTGCTCACTGGGAAGCCTGCCTCTCCCTCTCCCACTCCCCCTGCTTGTGTTCCTGCTCTTGCTATCTCTCTGTCAAATAAATAAAATCTTTAAAAAAAATAAAAATAAATAAAAATAGGAACACCATTTAATACCCTGTTATTATCGTGGTTTCATCTCCTCTGTATTTTAGGCAGCATAAAGGGTTATTATTATTTTATACAGTCACACTACATTTAAATAAACCCACATATTTGAGCTGTATTACTGTTCATACCTCTTTGCATCTCTGTTTTTTTTCTTCTGGTATCATTTTTGTTTTTCTAAACTATTTCATTTCATATTTCTTAATGAGAATCTGATAGTTATTATTTTGCTCTTTTTTGTTGTTCTGGAAGTGTTTTATTTTTCCTCTTTAATAATATTTCCCATAAATAAAGCATTTTTGTTGTTAATTTCTTTTTGCACTTTATGGTGTTCTTTCATTTTTTTGTCTTCCATTAATATATCAATGCTTAGACTTATTGTTGCTATTTTAAAGGCAGTTTATCTTTATTTCCCTAGTGACTTTTGATTTTTTGTCTTTGTTTTATATCATTTTCTATGCCATGGTTTGGTATGATTTATTTGTTTTTATCTGACTTTGTATTCATAGTACTTATATTTAAATATATACTTGTTATTTTTTGTTGGATTTGAAAAACTGTCAGCCATTATCTGTTTGAACATGGCTTTTGGTCCTTTCTCTACTTCCTCTCCTCTGAGACACCTTCTCCTGGTATCTCATGTCTCTTACTCAGTTTTCTGCATTTCCCATTCTTTTTTCTCTGAAAATTTCAATCTAAATATTTTTTGTTTTACAAATATTTGTTTGTTTATTCTCTCTTGTGCTGTGTCTAATCTGGATTTAAACCGATCTAATTAAGTTATAGAATTTCCATTTAATTCTTGTTATAACTTTCCATTTTCTGCTAAGTTTCCCATCCTGTCACTATAGATTGTGCTAATAACATCAAATAAGATCCGGATCTTCCATGGTTTATTTTTGTCTCCTCTTTTCAGTCAACTTTTGTCTTTATGTATGACTGCCTTTTTTTTTTTGAAGCTTTATTGAGATGTAGTTTGCATACCATACAATTCATCCATTTAAAGTACATAATTAAGTGGCTTTTATTATATTCACAGGTTGTGTAACTATTACCCCATCTAATTCTAGAACAATTTCATCATTCCAAAAAAAGAAACCATTGCTAATGGGTACACTCATTAACAATGACTGTTTTGTTTTAAGCTAACCATTGTGTATAAAAAGTTGTATAGACAGCCTAAGATTCAGGATGATATTATTTCCCTCAATAAAGGTTTGGAGTTGAAATCATTTAGTAAATATCCATCCTTTTGTAGACAAAGAAACTGAAGCGTGGTACAAAGATGAAATAAAGACTCAAAGATTCTTCTCTAGCTACTGACAGAAACAGATACAGAGAAAATGTATAGTATATAAAGAGAGAGTAAATATTAAATGAAAGAAATTAGAATATGAACTGAGATAAGGACGTATTGAAGAAAATGCATTGTTCTGAGACTATAGAAACCAGTATATCTATATTGTTCTTCATTAATTCTTTTTGTTTTTTACTGTAATATCATGACACTTAAATTTCATTTTCCCTATATTAAATTTCACTGGCTTCAAAATTACTTTTCTATGATCACAGAAGTTAATACCTGTTTCCACAATGGGCAATTTTATTAGGCACGTTTACTTCAAATTTGAGTTGTAATTTTAAGTTTGAGATTGCATGTAAGTACAAACAGAATAATTAACTTATTAAAAGCAAGCTTAACATCAATTGTGTTTTTCCTTACAACTCTAGGTACAGAATATATCATCTTTTATAAAGTAACCATGCATTCATAAAACGACTATGCATTCTGGTAAGGTAGTAATGACTTATTCTGGCATGAAATAAGCTCAGGTGAGAGTTTTTACATAATCAAGAACTTAATGCAGTATCTTTAGCCCCACACAACAAATATATTAAAATAACTCCCTTCATGTTAAGATAACATGTGGTTTTACATTTTATAACAATTGGTGCAATTTATAGAGGAAATTGAAATGGACAAGCAGATAGTATTAAAGTCACCAAGCATGTTATTGAATTAGAAGTAAGTAACTATGCTTTAGAAAAGCAGCTACCATAGAATTTAGAATAATGAAGTTATATTTCAGGCCTTAAGTTGAGGCCTGATTATGCTATGAAAATAATTAAAAATATATGAAGCATAATATTTTCTAAAATCTGTGAGGTTATAAAGTATAAATATCTATTACACATTTATTACTGCTATGGAAATTTTTAAAATTCATAATTCATAGTCTGTGAACATTATGCTTTAACTTGATTCTTTCTTTTAGATCCTTTGGTTTTCGGTTAGTGAAGTTTATTTTCTGTGCATATTTATGTCAACAACAAAATTTCTATGATTTCCATTTAATTAAAACTACAATAATTAAGTTAATTAGTATGGTAGGCAGAATACTAAGAAGATCCTATGATTTTAGTTCTCTCAAGTTAAGCCCCTGATTATGTTATATTACATGGCAGAGGAATCTAGCAGATGTAATTAAGGTTTTTAATCAGTTGACTTTGAGTTAATCAAAAGGCAGATTATCCAGGTGAGCCTAACTTAAGCACCTGAGCCCTTTAAAAGCAGGTTGTCTTTGGCTGTTTATAGAAATCAGACAGTCTCAAAGGATGTGAGAGATTCAAGGAAGGCTCTCTACTGCTGTGATGGAGCCTCAGAGGCAAGGGCAGTCCCTTTCTGACAACCTACAAGAAAATAAAGACCTCCTACAGCCATAAAGTAATGAATCCAGCTAACAGCCTGAAGAACGAACCAGCAAGCAGACATTTCCCAGGGCCTCAAGATGAGAACTCAGACTGCTGATGCCTGGATATCAATTTGTGATACCCTGAGTAAAGAACCTGGTCATACACACCTTGGAATTCTGACCTACTGAAGCTATGAGATAACAAGTATTACGTGTTGTTCTAAGCTGCTGTGTTTGTGGTAGTTTGTTATGCAGCAGTAGACAACTAATACAATTAGTAAAATTTGCTGGATGAAAATCCCTTACATGTTCAAAGGGATGAGTTTAGACTGGTTTAGAGTGCTGGTTGCCTGCAGATAATTAGGATATGTCACATGTGGGAAGCTTAGTGTGGAGAGATGGGGCCCAAAGAAAGCTTTCCCCAAGGCCAAATTTTATCTGAATCCTCACATGAATATGGATAAATAATTTGGATTTGGAGAATCATAGTATCCTGAAAAATTCCTGGTAGTGGATTAGCTTTAGAGCTGTTAAATGGTTGGGGAGCTGTAATAGACTAGAAGCAGCAGCTTTTTCTATGGGCAGTTCCTGGGTAAAGAGAGAAAATAGATCATGTAAGAATTTAAAACATCAAAAGTGACATACATAAATCTGGATGAGAAGTGAGAGGCCCAAAGAAAGAGAAGTTTGGGGAAATTGACAGAGAAAAGAAAAACATCCTAGAAACAATTACAGAAAGAACACAGTAGCAAAACCATCTAGAAGCCAGGGAAGAAAAATTAGGTTATGTTTTAACAAAGACCTGCAGTGCCTCAGTAAAAATAAATGTTTAATGGATATTTTTTTCAGGCACTATAGTAGATGCAGAGTAATATTTTGGCACTTCCTCTGAGTTACCCCCTATAGGTTCTGTCTACAATTCAGGTTTGTACCAGCACAGTCGTGAATAGCTCCATTATCTTGGCAACTAGCAAAATATAATGTATTTGTACTTATAATATGATAGATATGTAAAATATAGATAATATTTTTAAAGCCTCATTAATATTCTTTATAGATATCTCTTCTTGTTACAGATTCTGTGTTATTTCATTCTTTTGTTTCTTTCTTACTTTTTGATTTTAATTATTCTGGTCAGAAGAATCGACTTCTATATCCTACTAACTATGTCTTCTGAATAATATTAACTATTTACAGTTTCTTTGAGCTGGTTTTATAGTTCATTTTATAATTTGAATGATTTGAATATATGACTAATATTTTTTAATTCCTTTTCCCTTTAATAAGGAAAGCATTTATAAGTCCATGCATTATATTTGGAGAAAATTTTAACTGGATACTGCAAAGACTGAGATAAAACTTTATTATTATTATTTCTCAGATATAAATTTCACTTCCTCTTAGGTATAATTATTAATCTTCAGAACTGTTGAAAAGTTATATCAGTAAAGGTGAAATTTGAAGTAAGACTGTTGACAAAAATCAATCAGGTATGCAGACATCTGGGCAAAGAGCATTTCAGGCAAAACTACTGCCAAGGTCCTAATGTGGAAGGAATTTGGCAGTATAGAAACAGAACTAATTTATTTAATGCATTTACATTCCCTAACTCATGCCAGATTTTTCCACACATAGGCCAACTTGAGCACCTTTACCTGAATCACCATACTGATTTCTATTCCAAATTTGGTGTACCTTTTGAAGGAATGTGGAAATATGCCACAGAAAATAAATCTGATTTCTCATTGAGCAGACAGAGAAACAGAGAGAGACTAAACCATTAAGGAGGATCACAGTCAATATATGTAAGGGAAAATTTGTTGTCTTTTGCTAAGGTACACTCAGGTAGCAAAATAATCATCTCTCTAGTCAACCTAGAGGCTTTGATCAAAATGCCAAAAATATAAATAAAATCTGAGAAGAGATGATCTGAAAAGAAGGAACCTGATTAATGCATTTTGATATTACATATGATGGATTTTTGCCAACTATTACCAGTGAGTTTTTCCAATGATTAATCAAAAATGATTCATTAACTGCATCAAAAATAGAAAGCAAAAAGTAGAGTTATACTTTATTGTATATTTTACCCCTTTACTTTTCTGGTAAATACAAAGGGTGATAAATCTTTAGAGTAAATACTCAGTTTAATACATAAATGTATGTGTTCAGAAGATTTCAGTTGACTCAGATTCTTTGTTGACCCTAATTCTGGTTAAAACACAATGCTTAAATGTGTGGTAGACTAATCTCACAGAACCTAAAAAAAATAAAATTACTGTTTTCAAGAAAACTCAGGTTAACATAAATATTTTCTTAAAGTCATTGCCCTTTGTATTAGATTCCTAGTCGGCCATAACAAACTGTCACAAACTGAGTGACTTTAGACAAACAAACAAAACCTAAAATTTGTTCTTTTGCAGTTCTATGGCTAAAATCTGAAATCAAGGTGTCAGAAAGGTTGGTTCCTTCTGTGGTTGGGCTCTGAGGAAGAGTCTGTTCTGTGCCTCCCGCCTAGCTCCTAGTGTTTGCCATCAAATCCATGGTGTTTGTTGGCTTCTAAATGTCTCCACTCTCTGCCTCTGTCATCACAGTGGCTTTCATCCTGTGTGTACTTGTGTCTAATTTTCCCTTTTGTTATAAGGACTCCAGTCATTGGATTTAGAGACCACCCTTATCCAGTATGACCTAATCTTAACTTGATTTACATCTGCAAAAACCCCATCTTTAAATCAGGTCACATTCATAGGTACCAGGGGTTAGGGCTTGAACATATCTTTTTGGGGACACAATTCAATTCACAACACCTCTTTTTTAACTTCTCACATCAATTGTATTAGGGTTCTGCAGAGAAAACGTGTGTGTGTGTGTGTGTGTGTGTGTGTGTGTGTGTGTGTGTGTGTCTGAAAAAAATGGGTTGGGGCCTTCTCAGGTTATCATTAGAAATTTCAGCATGGTTCTATGAGCATCATATATTTTTAGCAAGGAAGCTATTTTTATCAGCTGTATGTTTCTTGAAATGTAGCTGTTTTGACATGTAGAAGATATATTGAGGACATTAGCGGCTGGTGTCGGGGAAAATTATTAGGAAGTTATTACTATGGTCAGTCAAGAGAAGAGGGGGGTCTGAAATGGAGTAGGTGTGAGGATGCAGAGAGAAGAGGGGGGTCTGAAATGGAGTAGGTGTGAGGATGCAGAGAATGAGATAAATGGGAGCGATCTCTTTCATTGCATATGAACTGTAGAATGCCTATTTAAAACTTAGGTAGTAGATAAGGACCCAAAAATTATAGACAAAGGAGATAAATTTGTCACTCAGTAAGCATCAAGCCCCTTCACTCTATAAAGCATTTTATGACAGGATCTGATATTGTGATAATGTCATAAGGTTTGCCCAGTCTCCGTTTTCACATTCTAACTCACCTTTAGCACAGTATTCACAAAAGCATTGGCCAAAGATTTTAGGCTTCAGGGGTAGGAGCTGGGAGGAATGCTCAGGGTGGAGTAGGACTCAAGGAGGTAAGGTAAAGCAAATAAGGTGTTTTGCTGGCCTCCCCTCTCCAAAATAGGATTTGTTGAAGGGTAAACTTAAAATACTTTTTTAAATGTCTTCTAGTTGCTATGTAAATTTTTAAAAATTTTTTTAAGATTTTATTTATTTATTTGAGAGAGAGAATGAGAGATAGAGAGCACGAGAGGGGGGAGGGTCTGAGGGAGAAGCAGACTCCCCGCTGAGCAGGGAGCCCGATGCGGGACTCGATCCCGGGACTCCGGGATCATGACCTGAGCCGAAGGCAGTTGCCCAACCAACTGAGCCACCCAGGCACCTGCTATGTAAATTTTTGATATTAAAAGTGAGTCAGTCAACTTTAGACAAATGCTTATACCATCATTTAAGAATTCTTTAGAAGTGATAAATTATAATTTCAGGACAATGTAACCTTCTAACCTCTAAAATCTATGATTTGTTGTCAATTAGCATTGATAACTGCTAAATATACCTCTCACTCTACTCCTCAACAATTCAGTGAAAATTGAGATTTTTCAGTAATGATCTCTTAATCTCCTCATTTCTTTAGATCTTTCTTGTAGCATGAATTTTTCGCATTAGGCCTGAGTTGTATTTCTAGATTTTTATCTATATTGAATTGTATGACTTTGTCCTTTGTAAGAGAATTAACTTAGATAATAAGTATGCAGTTACATTCCTCTTTGTTTGCTGTCTTTTCCAGTTAGCTCCTTTATTTAAATAAAGTTAGAATTTCATTACTGTGTTTTAATTAATTTGCTTTAATGTTCACTGTGAAATTCTGACTTTCCCTGCATTGTATCAAAAGTAAGTTTTTTATTATATATCATTGCTGAATGTTTCACAAGTTAATATTAACCAATGATTCATTATACGTTTGATGTTTTAAAGGTTTTTTTTTATTTTTTTAAAAAGATTTTATTTATTTATTCGAGAGAGAGAGAATGAGAGAGAGAGAGCATGAGAGGGAAGAGGGTCAGAGGGAGAAGCAGACTCCCCACAGAATAGGGAGCCCGATGTGGGACTCGAATCCAGGACTCCAGGATCATGACCTGAGCCAAAGGCAGTCGCTTAACCAACTGAGCCACCCAGGCGCCCCTTAAAGGTTCTTAAAATATAAGAAATAAATGTAAAAGAAACTTTTGTTTATGGAATCACATTCAGTTGGAGTGTTAAAGTTTCCCTAATGTTTATGTTGAGACCAAATGAAGGGTATATGAGACTGGCTGAGGGATTCCTTTGTAAAACCCAATCTCACATGCCTCATACTTATGCATTTTTAAATTATGCATATGACTCATTGTGTATTCTGTATTTAGTGTCATTACTACTGACTCCTAAAGTTCTGCAGTGGCACTGAGACCTGTCTTAATGGTTAAATATTAGGCAATCTGGTTTTCTCTCTCTCAGCACCCTTCTCCACCTTCTCTCCCAGGGCTTCCTTATCAGCACTTTCTCTGTGGTAGTTTGTTACATCAGCAATAAGAAACGAATACACGTACCAGATGTTGGTACCTGGAACTGGGATGCTGCTATAGCAAATACCAAAAAATGTGGAAGTAGCTTTAAAACATTAATGGGTAGAAGCTAGGAGAAGTTTGAGGAGCATTATAGGGAAAAGTCAGATTTCCTTGAACATACTATAATCGAAATTAAAGGGGCTGGTAGTGAAGGCTCAGAGCAAGGATGAATGCACAATGGAAAAAACCTATATTGTCTTAGAGAATATTTAAATCATTACAAATGGACTGTTAGCAGAAATATGGACATTGAAGCCACTGCTCACGAGAGTTCAGAAGGAATGAACAAAATATTACTGGAAACTGGAGGAAAAGGGTATCCTTGTTATAAAATGGCAGAAAACTTAGCTGAATTGTATCTTACAGTTGTGGGGAAAGCAGAAGTTTTAAGTGATGAACTTGAGTATTTGGCTAAGGAAATTTGCAAGTAAAGTATTGAAGATGTTGCTTGGTTTCTTCTTGCTACTTGTACTAAAATGTGAAAGGAAAGATATAAATTGAGGGACAAATTGTTAAGGAAAAAAGAACAAGACTTGATTAGGAAAATTCACAGATTACCACATTTCAAAAGATGCTACCATTAGGGGATTCATTGTTAGGAAAGCATGCTCTGGGGAGAAAGCCAAGGGATAACTAGATAACCTTTGTTAGTGCCTGTGAGAGATTAAAAGAACAGAGTATTTAATCACACAGAGAGCTTTTTGAATAGATTAGGCATATAATCATGGATTTCTCAGTAACTCAGCAAAAGTTAAGAGTAGTGACAGGATTATCTAGAAAGCTCTCTGGAGGAGCCTCTTGTCTAATAAGGTGAATTCCTATGACATATGGGGGAGACCACCAAGGTTCTTGAAAGGATACCAGCAGAAATGCTACCTGCTTGGACTGAAAGAGACAGAAAGAGATTTGACTACAAAGTCAGGTGAGAATGATGCAACTACATGCCAAGGAACGCAGGCAGCTTCTAGAAGCTACTACAGGTAAGGGACACATTCTCCCCTAGAGCCTCCAGAAAGAGCCAACCTTGCCAACACCTTGACTTTAACCCGGTGAGACTGATTTGGTAGTTTTGACCTTCAGAACTGTATGATTGTGTGTGTGCATGTGAGTGTGTGTGTGTGCGTATGAGTTACTCATTTTGTTATAATTTGTTAGAGCAGCAATAGGAAGCTGTTACAGACTTTGATTCCATTTGGAATCATTATTACATAATTGGATGAAGGAAGATATGAATGGGTCTTTAATAGTGAATTATGGGTAGGTTTCCTGGAAAAGTACATTCATAACAATTATTTTTAAATAATGAATCAGGTTCTTTTGCCAGATTATCAAAAATGTTCAATCCTTGCTATAATGTAAGCTTTCTGAGGGGAAGGGCTCTGCTTTTCTGATTTTTAATGTTACTCCAGCATCTAATAGTGTCTGCCAATGGTAGGCACTCAATAAAGAGTTACTAACTGGAATATAATGAATGAATGAATGAATGAATGAATGAATGCTTTATTATATCTTAGTTTTTATTTAACTCATTTGTCTGTACTGTTTTCATTCTTGTTTACCTCTAATGACCTTATATCTTAAGTAATAGAGTTCCATAATAATTAGTCCCCTCAATTTCTTCCCCCTCTACTCTATCCTGCTTCCAGATTAATCATCCTAAAACAGAGCTCAGAATATCACTTCCCTGCACAGTAACCTGGAAACCTAATGACTTACCCATTAATCATAAACTTCTTAACCTGCCATCTAAGGCCCTCTGACTCTAGATTCACTGTATTTTTCTAACCTAAAGTCACTGTCACCCTACCTATATTCTTTTCCAACTACTTCTTTCTTACCCTGAACTTCCCCACCTCTCCATTTCATCTAGTTGAAATGTTCTTTCCTATCACTACCATCTCTACCTGTTAAAATCCTAGCCAACCTTCAAGTATTTCCTTTAAACTCTCTTTTTCATCTCCCTCAAAAGACATCTTTTTTTCCCCCTCAAAATACATCTTTCTCTTCTTTGAACTCTCAAAGAACTTTTATTAACTATAGTAATTTGTGTGTCATTTCTCCATATTGCCTTATCCTCATGAGGTAGTAAGCTCCTTAAGATGGGGAACCATAATGGGCAGAAGACATGAACAGATACTTCTCTGAAAAAGACATACAAATGGCTAACAGACACATGAAAAAAATGTTCATCATCATTAGCCATCAGGGAAATTCAAATCAAAACCACATTGAGATACCACCTTACACCAGTTAAAATGGCAAAAACTGACAGGGCAAGAAACAACAAATGTTGGAGAGGTTGTGGAGAAAGGGGAACCCTCTTACACTGTTAGTGGGAATGCAAGTTGGTACAGCCACTTTGGAAAACAGTGTGGAGGTACCTCAAAAAATTATAAATAGAGCTACCCTATGACCCAGCAATTGCACTCCTGGGTATTTACCCCAAAGACACAGATGTAGTGAAAAGAAGGGCCATATGCACCCCAATGTTCATAGCAGCAATGTCCACAATAGCCAAACTGTGGAAAGAGCCGAGATGCCCTTCAACAGATGAATGGATAAAGAAGATGTGGTCCATATATACAATGGAATATTACTCAGCCATCAGAAAGGGTGAATACCCAACTTCTACAGCAACATGGATAGGCCTGGAGGAGATTATGCTAAGTGAAATAAGTCAAGCAGAGAAAGTCAATTATCATATGGTTTCACTTATTTATGGAACATAAGGAACAGCATGGAGGACATTAGGAGAAGGAAGGGAAAATGAAGGTGGGGGTAAATCATAGGGAGAGATGAACCATGAGAGACTATGGACTCTGAGAAACAAACTGAGGGTTTTAGAGGGGAGGGGGGTGGGGGGATGGGTTAGCCTGGTGATGGGTATTAAGGAGAGCACGTACTGCATGGAGCACTGGCTGTTACACGAAAACAATGAATCATGGATCACCACATCAAAAACTAATGATGTATTATATGGTGACTAACATAACATAATAAAATAAAATTTAAAACAAACAAAAAGATGGGGAACCATATCTTGTTCATCTTGTTATCTTCTAAGTACTTAGAACAGTATGGTTCTAGATTAAAAAACAATTGTTCCATCATGGGCACATCCATTTAAATTCTGTCAGTTTCTCAGCTTCTAAATTATTTTTCCATCCTTTGTTGGAGGGTGGATTATGACAGAGGAAGTAATTATGGGAATAATTGAAAACAAATTTTTTTAAGCTTAGACTCAACATTTACTGAAATGTGGCCTTCATTTCATCCTACTGTCTTATCAAAATGGACTTCAAGTATTTTGGAAATTTTGGATTTAGCCAAATGAATAAAAATTCATTATTTTTCCAAAATAATAACCTGAGGTCTTATATTGGATAGTCTTTATACAAATAAAGAAAATTTCTGTACCCTTCAGACCATGGCAAATTGAATTGAAATTTAGAAAAAAAAAATATAGTCCAAAGTGGGAATCTTAGTGTTATTGGTTGAAACTCAAGACACTGAAATTTAGATATATGGACTTCAGGAAACTCTGGAGGTTATTTTTTATTTGTGAAATTTATAAAGTCATATTCAGCTTATATCAAATATATTGTTTACATTCTGTTTATTCACTAAGAAAATCGAATGCTACACAAATTTAGCACCAAGCACTTTGTTCTTTTTCCCTTAAATTACTTTGATAGCCATTTTTAAGAATACTCTATGCTTATAAGAGGGCAGGTTGGTGGCGGGATGGGTTAAATAGGTGTTGGGGATTAAGGAGTATACTTGTGATGAGTACTAGGTATTGTATGGAAGTGTTGAGTTACTATATGGTACATCTGAAACTAATATTACACTGTATGTTGATTAACTGGAATTTAAATAAATACTTTAAAAAAGAAATTAAAATTTTTTTAAATAATATAAATATTGATTTCTTAACAGAACCATCTTATGGAAATATATGACTTTATAAATAGAAGGATTTTTTTAACATAATCAAATTTGATCCTGTCATCTTATAAGTAAGGGATCGTTTTCTGCTGTCAGCTGGTTCCAAAAGTATATCTGATGAATAATAGTGAAACAAGTTCATAATAATAAAATAATTATCCCAATATCTTTTAAAGTAAACTTTCATTGCTTCAGGTCATAGCAGATAATTTGGAATCTAGACCAGTTTAGGTACTGTGTTGATATTTGCCTTATCTTTTGTTTCCCAGAAATGGTTGTTGGAAAAAGAACTAAAAGAAAGCCAGTGTAGGAAAAGGAGAAACAATTTGATACATTAACTTGTTATTAAGTATACAAAATAGCATGGGAAATTCCCAGGCCCTTATAGTGGGAAGTTACAAGTGGAGTGTTGAGGTCTGACAGCACTCTAAGTGAGTGCTTACTTCTCTAGTATGAGGAGGCTCCCAAACATTAAATCACATACTCACACACATTGTTCAACATTCTGACAAATTTAAACTGTTGCATTATTGTAAGTCAGCTGGGAATTTTATCTTATTTATAATACTTTTGGATGCATCATTTTGTGAACATCACATTTTCTGCAGGAGATTATAAGAGATAGACTTTTTTGTGTGTCTGATTAGTCCACTTTAAATCTCTTTGACCTTGGCCAAATCCTTTACTTATCTGGGCTCACTTTTCTCATCTGTATAACGTCTATTTCCTTTGAGAAGTGTAGTTGCACAACTACTTGAAGTATGCCAATATTGTTTAGAGCTTTCTTGTATCCTAGTATTAATCATCAGAAACTGTGTACAGATTCTGTATTCTTTAAATATTTGTACAGTCTTGCATAATGGTAACTTTCTTTTTAAATAAATCATAGTAGGAAAAAAATGCAAAACATCTGTAGTTCTTAGTCCAGGGGTAAGACAGATGTAAATATAGAATAATGAAATGCTGTGATATGATTGGATATAACCTATCCTCATAAGTTAAGGAAATGATATATCAAAATTGATGACTACTAAGTGCCTGTTTTTTACATTAACAACATATTCCCTCAAAAATGACTAGTATTTCTATTTGAAATAAATGCAAATAACAGTAAGTGGAAAAGATCATGTGAGATGGTACATGTAGGGAACAAGTCTGTATGGGTTATTTTTATGTCATATTATTCCTATTTGACTGATGACGGATTTCAGGTTGAGAACCCAAATGCATTGCTCAGTGTAACTCAGCTAGTATGTGGTAAGACTGTTTTATCTCAATGCCCATGCTTTTATCACTGTGTTACAACACTGCCCAGGAAATGTACTAGCATGAAAGAAAGTAAAATATTGTGTACTTTGGATGATGGATGGAGCATTTTATTAGAGACAGATTTATTCTGTATTTCCTCAGCACTACTGTAAAAATTTTCCATTTTGCAATAAAGTTTTCATTGTCTCATGTTTTAAAATATTGCTTCTTTTCTTAAAACTGAAATTAAAAAAAAATATTACCACCGTGAGTGTTTTACCTGCTGAAAAATATACAGTGCACCTACAAAATCTGTTATTCGTTTTTTTCAGGTTTTTAAGTAGTCCAAGATTCTGAGAAATGGTATTTCTCTCTTTGATGCTATTCAATGATCACACACAAAATATATAAAAATCTCCTTAGTTTATTAGTTAAATTAATTGTGTAAAATTGAATATTCTGTTATTTTCCCATTCATTTTAGGAAGTAGATACTCACACTTAAAAATCTTTTTCACAGATAATTAGAACTAATTTTTTTAAGTAGAAGAGAGGAAATTTGCTTGATGAGTGCCCATGAATCCACACGATTTGTGCTTCAGTGTTTGCTATTTTACAATTTAACTAACTAAAAAAAAAATGAAATGATTAAGCAAAACAGAAATGAAAGAATTGTTGGTATAGCCCATGGAAGACTCTCTTATTTTTCTTAGATTTTCACTATTTTTTACTTAGTGACCTTCCTTTTATGGCATGGTAATAGCTCTGAGACTAAGAGATGAACACTTTTATTTTGTTAAATCTGCTATTAAACTAATACTTGGTATTTATAGCTTTGAAATGTATATTCCATATTAGAGGTTTCTTAATTTTTTGGAGTTAGTAAGTCTCCAGTATTGTTCCACTCATATACTTTTATGGAACCCATCAATATTATGCCCTTATTGTGTGTGTGAGTATGTGTGTAACCCATCTGGAAAAGCCATTTACTAATAAAAACAAATATTACTCTTATTTCTTACTTCAAACTGAAGTACTATGATAAAATGGACAGTGCAGCTACATGATTATTTAGTTGCTCACTCTTTACTTCTGAATGAGCTATATAACCAGACTGATGTTTGTGTAACCAGTGGCTCAACAATTTGTTATCTGGTGATATCATTGAGGTTTTTTCAATATAAGATTTTAAAACTTGTATACATTAGTGGCAGCTTTAAAAATAACAGTTTTAAGCTTCTGTCAATAAAATCTCAAGACTCTTTTACTTCTTCTTTACCAATATGGATGCCTCTCATTTTTTTTTCTTCTCTGATTGCTGTGGCTAGGACTTCTAGTACTATGTTGAATAAAAGTGGTGAGAATGGACATCCTTGTCTTGTTGTTGACCTTTAAGAGGGATAATATTAACTGTGGGTTTTCCATATATGGCCTTTATTATGTTGACGTATGTTCCCGCTAACCCTTTTTGTTGAAATTTTTTATTATGAATGGATGTTGAATCTTGTCAAATGCTTTTTCTGCATCTATTGAGATGATCATATAATTTTTACCCTTTGTTTTGTTGATGTGGTGTATGATGTTGACTGATCTGTGAATACTGAGCCATCTTTACATCCCAGAAATAAATCCCAACTGATCATGGTGAATGAACTTTTCAGTGTGTGGTTGGATGCAGATTGCTAATATTTTGTTGAGGATTTTTGCATCTGTGTTCATCAGGGATATTGGTTTGTGGTTTTCTTTTTTGTTGTGTCTTTATTTTTGGGGGGGTTATCAGGGTAATGCTGGCTTTGTAGAATATATTTGGAAGCTTTCCTTCCACTTCTATTTTTTGGAATAGTTTGAGGAGAATAGGCATTAACTTTTCTTTAAATGTCTAGTAGAATTCAGTAATGAATCCATCTGGTTGAACACTTTTCTTTTTGGTAGGGTTTTTTTTTTTTTTCCTTACCAATTCAATTTCATTACTTGTAATTGATCTATTCAGATTTTCTATTTCTTCCTGGTTCTGTTTTGGAAGATTATATGTTTTGGGGAATTTATCCATTTCTTCTAGTTTGTCCAGTATGGACATATAGTTTTTCATAGAATTCTCTTATAATCCTTTGCATTTCTGTGGTATCAGTTGTTACTTCTTTCTCATTTCTGATTTTATTTATTTGGGTCCTTTCTCTTTTTTTCTTGATGACACTGTTTGTAGACAAGGATGGTTGTTCTATAGCAAATAAGGATATAGTGGGACAGCAGTTTTACTTTGCTTTGGGGAAATGTCTTCCTAGTAACATACTCTACCCATAACAGACAGCTTTCCATATCTTGAAGGTCACAAGATGTTTTCCCTAAATGAATAATGGAACATATCTGCTATGGTATAGAGTTTCTTGCAAGTAACACATTGTTTATTGGTGTTTTTTTGTAGAAAAATGCATCTTTTTAAATCCTGTATGGGTAAAGGATTGTATGTTTGGATATAACAGTGTGGGTTTAATTTTATCCATGCTGTTTAATCTGTGTAATAATATAATAGTAATGTTTAATAACTCTACACCTATTTACATACAAATTACAGAGTGTAGTGGAGAAGGAGATGTGATACCCAGATGTTCCTTTAAGGAAAGACTATTGTCCCAATAGGTATGAGAACTGCTTCAGCTACAGAGAACTATCTTGTTCAAGTCCATGCTCTTCTAAGAGCTCTTCTAAGCTCTTCTGAGTCAGAAGCATAAAGGCTTGGTGATTTTGGCCCATGTAGGACATTTCTGATGGACCATTTAGCTCCACAGGTCCCTGTGGAGTTGACTGAAACCACAGGAATTGGGCTGTAACAAACTTTCTCCCTGGTCCTAATAATCATCCTGCATACTTTACCTGAGATTCTGCTTCCCTGGAGAATCATCCAAATTGTAATATAGATATCAGAGAGCTTAGGGAGAAGAGAGGAGAAAAGAATCCTTTTGTGGAACACACACACACACACACACACACACACACACACACACACATATTTAAAATTATTTATCCCCCTTTTATTTTATATTTATATATATAATATATATATGTACATATACATATATATAACATACATATATTTGCATGGAATTATTCTAAAAATCATGTAATAATATTTTTTAAAAATTTAAAATATTTTTAAAAGCTTGCTTAAAACCATGTATATAAACATATATATATTTATAATTTATATATATAATTGTTTAATATAACACTATATGTAAGCATTTTTATGAGATCAATAAGGATTCTAGACAGTTTAGTATGATTTTTAGAATAATTCAAATATGTAGCTGTGCCAGTATTTATTTAATTATGCCATATTTTTGGCATTAGCTTTTCTTTTCCTTCAGGTTTCTCTTATTATAAATCATGTTGCAATAAACATTCTCTTTGTAAATTTTGTGCATAAGAGTTCCTCTTTTACTCCTCCTATGACATTTTTGATTATTACATAATTGTTTTATAGTTTTGGAAATTAAAATAATTAAATACATCTTTATTTGTAGGTAGAGAAGTTGTATTTTGTAATATAAGCTATTTCAGTAAAATGTTAATAAAGAACAAAAACTAGAGCCTAATAAAATTCAATTTATTAGACTAGGTTTTATGGATTATAGTCAGTATTAAATTAATCATGAGCTTTTTAACCAGGCCCTTTATTTTGTGAAAAGTATAGAATTTTATAACTAGATCTCTCTTGGCTTCACTTATTTGTATTCCATGTTTTAAAAGATATTAATGTACTTGGGAAATTAGAAAACTCTTAGGGCAACCTGTTTTTCAAATTGTTAATTCTGCCCTATTAAAAATTTTCTACATACATCAAAAACTAATGATGTAATGTATGGTGATTAACATAACAATAAAAAATTTTAAAAAATTTTCTACAGCTTAAAATTGGCTGCACTAGTTTTCTTATCATCTATAATACTGCCAAATTTAATGATGCCAATCTATTTTTCTGGATGATTTATAATGCCTGGGATTGCTGGTTATCTAATACTCGTTAGATAGAGATATATACTGTTAGCCTCAGTATCTTCTAAGCAAAGATGACATGAAATTGCTAGAGTTATGTAGTATTACTTTTTTTGTTATTATTATTGCACCTAAGTTGCTGATGGAAAAGTCTAGGTAACTTAACAGCTAAGTCTATAAATATATGTGGGTCATGAAGGGAAAGGTGCTTCCAACAGATTCAGAAAATGTAAGTCTGCAAAGGAATCTCTCACTCAAATATCTCTGTTTATTTCTTATTTATGTCATTTATTATATAGTATTTGTTATGTGTTCATTCAAACTGGAACAAAATGTAGAAATGTTTTGCTAATAAGCAATATACATCTTTGCTTCATTTAAAGCAATTTTATATCATTAATACTGAATTATATCAGACATTAGTAAAGTAATTGTTAATGTGTTCTTATTTTTACTATAAATTTATATTTATTTATCCTGCTTGGTGTTAATAATACACTTAATAATACACCTGCTTGGTGTTAATAATACACTTTCAAACTGAATAAAATATATCTTTATGGAAAATTCTCTGGTCATTCAAATATTTATTCTCTATCACTCATTTGCCTTTTGGAATTTTGGGACAGTCTCATTAGGGCTCTATAATATGTGCAATATCTCTTTCTTTCTTTCTTTCTTTCTTTCTTTCTTTCTTTCTTTCTTTCTTTCTTTCATGTTCAGTTAGCCAATGTATAGTACATCATTAGTTTTTGATGTAGTGTTAATGTGTTCTTTAAATTTTTCTCTTTTTTTAAGATTTTAATTATTTATTAGAGAGAGAGAGCATGAGTGGGGGGAGGAGCAGAGGTAGCAGACTCCCCAATGAGCAGGGAGTCTGATCCTGGGACTCCGGGATCATGACCTGAGCCGAAGGCAGACTTAACGGACTGAGTCACTCAGGTGCCCCCATTTTTTAAATTTTCTTAAAACAACCTTCCTACCTCCTAGGCGATTTTGCATTTAGCTATGATCAGTTGGCCAAATACCCAGAGAAAGAATCTTTATTATTGATTATCAACTAGAGAGAGGCCAGTGTGTTCAAGATGAATCATAATCTTACACACCTCAGGAAATGTTGATATATTCATGATCTTAGAAGAAAAGTGCCCAGTTTCTCACCATTAATATGATGTTAGCTGTGTTTTTCTTTTTTTTATACCTTTTATTTTTTAGAGCAGTTTAGAGCAGTCCACAGGAAAATTGAACAGAAGATATGGAGATTTCCCATTTACATCTTTTTTTTAACATTTTTTTTTAATTTTATTTTATTATGTTATGTTAATCACCATACATTAGTTTTTGATGTAGTGTTCCATGATTCATTGTTTGCATATAACACCCAGTGCTCCATTCAATACATGCCCTCTTTAATACCCATCACCAGGCTAACCCATCCCCCCACCTCCCACAGAATCTTATGATTCTGTGCCATCTATATCATCTTTGAAGGTGTCTGTTTGGGACTTGGCTCATTTTTTTAACTGAGTTGTTTTCTTATTGTTAAGTTTTAAGAGTTATTTACACTTTTGGATAACAGTCCTTTATCAGATGTATTTTTTGCAAACATTTACTCCCAGTCTGTGACTTCTATTTTCATTCTTTTGACATTGTAAAATTTTAGTAAGATTAAAAGTTCAACTTAGCAATTATTTCATGGTCATGCCTTTGATGTTGTACTAAGAAAGTCATCACAAAACCTAGTATCATCTAGTTTTCTCCTATGGTTTTAGGATTTTTGTAGATGATATTTACCAATTTAAGGAAATTCTCTCTATTCCTAATTTGCTGGGAGGTTTCATCATGAATAGGTGTTGGAGCCTGTCAAATAATTTTTCTGCACATATTGATATAATCATATGATTTTCCTACATTAGTCTGTTGATGTAGTCGATTATATTGAGTGGTTTTTAAGTGTTGGATCAGACTTACATAACTAGAATAAATATCACTTAATTGAAGGGGTGTTTTTTGTGTGTGTTTTTTTTTTTTTTTTTAGATTTTATTTATTTACTCATGAGAGACAGAGAGAGAGAGAGACAGAGGGAGAAGCAGGCTTCCCACCGAGCAGGGAGCCCGATGCGGGACTCGATCCCAGGACCCCGGGATCATGACCTGAGCCGAAGGCAGACGCTTAACCATCTGAGCCACCCAGGCACCCTGAAGGGGTGTTTTTTAATTTATTTATTTTTATTTACTTAATTTGTTGAATAGGATTTGCTAATATTTTGTTAAGAATATTTGCTTCTGTGTTTATGTTGGTCTGTAATATTCCTTTATTGTAATTTTTATCTGGTTTTGGTATTAGGATAATTCTTGCCTCATGAAATGAATTAAACATTGTTCTTCCTGCTTTTATTTTCTGGAAGGTCTTGCAGAGAATTGATATCATTTCTTTGTAAATCTTTGATAGAATTCACCAATGAAATCATCTGACCCTGATTATTTCTAGAAGGTTATTAATTTTTTGATTTAGTTTATTTAATAGATAAGGACTTATACAGATTATCCATTTCTTTGTGTGAGTTTTGATCACCTGTGTCTTTCAAGGAATTAGTACTTTTCATCTAAGTTATCAAATTTGTGGGCATAGAGTTGTTCATGGCATATCATTATTATCTTTTTAATGCATATGAGAGCAGTAGTGATGATGGTGTCTCCTTCATCTCTGATACTGTTAATTTGTGTATACTTTCTTTTTTCTTTCTTGTTTATCCTTGCTAGATGTTTGTCAGTCTTAATTGATCTTTTCAGAAACTGTGCTATTGCTTTTGCTGATTTTCTCTATTTTCTTGTTTTCAATTTTATTGATTTCTCCTTTAATTGTTCTTATTTCTGTTTTCTGCTTGCTTTAGGCTTAAATTACTTGTTTCTTTAATTTCCTTAAGTAGAAGCTCAGGTTATTGATTTTACTCCTTTCTTCTTTTCGAATACATGCACTTAATACTATAAATTTCCTTCTAAGTACTGCTTTCACTGAATCCCCAAAGTTTGTTATATTGCCTTTTTATTTTCATTTAGTAAAAAGTACTTTGAAAATTTCCCCTGAGACTTTTTTGGTCCATGTATTATTTAAAAGCATTTTTCAAATTTTAAGTATTTGGGCATTATCCAGCTATCTTTTTTTGTTACTGATTTCTAGTTTAATTCTGACATAGCCTGCAAAATGCTTTGTGTGATTTCTATAATTTCAAATTTGTTCAGGTTATTTTATGGCCCAGAATGTGGTATATCTTGGTAAGTGTCCTAGGTGAGCTTGAGAAGAATGTATATCCTGCTGTTGTTGGATGGAATATTCAATAAATATAAATTAGATCAAGTGCACTGATTGTTCTGTTTGCCTCTTTATTAACTGGGTTTCTGGCTGCTCAATCTATCAATTACTGTCAGAGTTTGTGTTGAAGTCTCTTATTATAACACTGGATTTGTCTGTTTTTCCTTGCAGTTCTACTAGTTTTTGCCTCATGTATGTTGATGATCTGTTGTTAGGTACATACATGTTTAAGATTGTTGTATCTTCTAAGATAATGATCCCGTATCTTTATGTAATGATTCCATTTATACTTCAAAATTGCCTTTGTTCTGAAGTCTGTTTTAATCTGAAATTAGCTATTCTAAATCCTTTTTAAAAATTTGATTAGTGTTAGCATGGCATATATTTCTCTATCTTTTTACTTTTACCTTATCTGCATATACCTAAAGTGGGTTTCGTGTAGAAAGTATAGTTCAATGTTATTTTTTATAATCCATTCTGACAATATTTGTCTTTTAGTTAATGTATTTAGATGATTCATACTGAAAGTGATTATTGATATATTTGAATTAATATCTACCTTGTTTTCTATTTTTTGCATTTATTCTTTAGTTGTACCCTCTCCCCTCTTTTTCTTCCTTCTCTGGTTTAAATTGAGCTTTTTCTATGTTTTCATTATATCTCAATTAGCATTTAAATTATTTCTTATAAAAAATGTAGTGGTAGCCCTAGAGTTTCTAATATACATTTATACTATCTTAAGTCTATCTGCCTATAATAGCACTATACTGCTTCAAGTGTATACTGCAGGTACCTTGTATTATTTGCAGATTCTTTCCTCCTATCCTTCCTGACATCAGCGTAATTCATTTCACTTTAATAATAACATTTTTACTATTATTACTTTAAGCAAACAGCTAACATTTAGATCAGTTAAGAATAAGAAAATGAAATATTTCATTTTATCTTCATTTTTTCTTTGTACATCACTTGTCCTTTGTAAACATCTGTTTTTGATCGATACCATTTTCCTTTTTTTCTGAAGAACTTCTTTTAACATTTCTTGCAAAGTAGGTCTGCTGGTGATAAATTTTCCCAATTTTTGATTTTCTAAGAAAGTCTATTTCTATATCACCTTTGAAGGATAATTTCACTGGATATAGATTCTACATTGATGTCTTTCTTTTTTCAACACTTTAAATATTTTATGTCACTGTCTTCTTATTTATGTAGTTTCTGATGAGCAGCCTGCGGTAGCTTTCCTCCTTGTTCCTTGATGTATCTGTGTTTCCTAGGGCTGCCATAACAAATTACCATATTCTCAAGTTGCTTAAAACAACGGAATTTTTTTCTCTCATACTGTGGAGGCTAAAAAGTCTGAAATCAAGGCATCAGCAGGCTTGGTTCTTTCTGAAAATTTGAAGGTAGAATCAGTCCCATGCCGCTCTTCTAACCTCTGGTGATTGCCAGCAATCTTTGAAATTCCTTGGCTTGTAGACATATCACTCCAATCTCTGCCTCCATCCATGGGGTTCTTTCTTCTGTGTTTGTGCCCAGATTTTTCTCTTCTTATAAAGATATCAGTCATTGGATTAGGTCTCATTCTAATCCAGTGTGACCTCATTTTAACTTGATTACATCTGCAAAAACCCCATTTCTAAATAAGGTCACATTAATAGGTACCAGGAGTTAAGACTTCAAAATATCTTCTGGAGGACACAGTTCAACTTACAATAGGTAAAATTTTCCCCTTTGGCTTTATTCAAAATGTTCTTTTTGTTTTTAGTTTTGCTGTTTGAATATGATATGACCAGGTATCAATTTTTGTTCTTTTGGATTTTTTTTAATCTTACTTGATATTTTCTAAGCCTTCTGGATTTATGGGTTAGTGTCTACTTTTGGTAAGTTCTTGGCCATTATTTCTTCAAACATTTCTTCTGCTCTATTCTCATTATTTTCCTTCTATTTTCCAATTATTTGTATGCTTTTAAATTTTCTAAAAACTCTTGTTTGTTTTGTTCTTTTTTTTTTCCCATTCTCTTTGTATTTGAGTTTAGAAAGTTACTGTTGACCTAGTCTACTCTTAGTCTCCAGAAATTCATTAAAATTACAATTTAAAGTTCCTATTAGTTTACAGCTCCAGTTATTTTGGCTTCAAACAAGCAGATCTCAGCTGTGACTCCCAATTTATCTGTCTCTCCAGATAACGTTTTGGGCAGTTTTCCGCACAACCTCCTTTCTCTAATGGGTCCCAGAAAAGTCATTGATTTTTAGTTTGTTAAGTGTTTTCTTGTTTTAAAGATGGGAATGTGACTTCTAAGGTCTTTACATAGTGGAATTAAAACTAAATGTCTCTGCTATTCCCCCGGCCCCATAAAATGTATTTTATTATTTCATTGGATCTCTCTGAATACTCAGTATTTTAATTAGGTAAAATTGTTATCTTGCTCTTATAACAACTCAATATCAGTGGAAATGTATACTTCACATATTAATCTTGTTTTTCCTCTTTTTGGTTCTTGCATTTCCCTAAGTATATTTGTAGGTCTGTATGTATTTATCAGCTTCAATCAAACTCCTCAGATTGCTCACACTTTCAAACTTAAAGTGAATAGTGGAAATTAGAAAGCATATTCATTCTGGCTGGCCGTGAATTTTCTACAGAAGAAAAAGAAGCAGAATTCCTGGGGTGCCTAGGTGGCTCAGTTGGTCAAATGTCTGACTTTGGCTCAGGTCATGATCTCAGGGTCTTGAGAACTAGTCCCAAGTCGGGCTCTGCACTCAGCAAGGGAGTCTCCTTGTCCTTCTGCCTCTCCATCTGCCCCTCCCCCTGCTCGTGCTTGTGCTCTCTCTCGCTCGCTCTCTCTCTCTCTCTCTTGCTAATAAATAAATAAGTTATTTAAAAAGAAAAAAGAAGGGAAATTCCCTCATTCAATTCTCCCATGCAAAAGTATACACGCCAAACCAGGAGCAAATTACATCATAAACACAAAATGCTAAAACCAAACCATTTAAATAAGCACGACAGTAATACTTACTAGTATAATGACTAACCAACATTTTGAAATTCTAAGTAAAACAATGTGAAAGTAAAATAAGGTCATCATTATAAAAGGTATTAACAGAAAGAAATTATTCCATTATAAAAAAATAATTACCTCTTTTAGTAGAAATTGACTATATAATTATACAATCCTTTTTAGAAGTTAGCAAAAGTTGGTAAAATTTAACAGAGAAATTGATGTCAGGTGGAAATAAGATAAATACACAAAAGTCAATAGTTTTATTCTCTTTTTTTTTTTTTGCCTCTACTTAAAATAACCAACTTGAAGTGGACAAATTAGCTTATTTATAATAACAATAAAAATGAATAAGTGTAAAATAAACAAGATAGATCTAAAAGTACTAAATATTAAAACCTATGCAATTTTATTAAAGGAAATGAGAACTTAAACAAGTAGAATAATACAATTTATTCCTGTATGGGAAGACTCAATATACTCAAAATACCATTAATTTCTAAATTAATACATATAATTAATACAATTACAATTAAAATCCAAACAAGTGGAGCACCTGGGTGGTTCAGTCAGTTGGGCCTCCATCTCTTCATTTCAGCTCTGGTGGTGGTTTCAGGGTCATGGGATCCAGACCCTCCTTGGGCTCAGTGCTCAGCGGAGAGTCTGCTTCTCTCCCTCTCCTCTGCCTCTCCCCCCACACCCCCAGGCATGCTCTCTCTCTCTCTCAAATAAACCTTTAAAAAAAAATAAAATCCAAACAAGTGTATGTATTTAACAATATGAAATGGTTAAAAGTGCATATATCAAAAGTAGTATAAATAAAAATAAAGAAAATGATAAAAATGAAGAAAAATGAAGACTGGTCGTAGAGGATATTAAAGCTTAAATTAAGACCAGTGTAATCAAAAATGTGGCTCAGTAACTGATCTAATCTTTGCTCATTGCCTGGGGAAAAAAATAGGCAAGCTATAATTCCTCTATGGGAATCTAATATGAACATAAGTGGTATTTAAACTTGTAAAATATTCATTTAATAAATGGTATTGTAACAATCAGCTATCCAACTGATAGAATAAAAAGTTGGACCACTAAAAATTTAAAATAAAAAAAACATAACTTCTTTCTTAAACTAGAAACACTTGACTCTGAAGTCAGTGATAGACATATTGCATTACCAACCCCCTCACAAAAGTGTGCAGAACAGATGCTTCAATAAACAGAAAACTGAAACTGACAAAATATTTGCCACATATATGAAATATTAAAAATTGATACAAAATATAATGAAAAAGGGGCAAAATATATGAAAAGATAATTATAAGAAAAGTAAATATACATATGAGAAGATGCTCAACTATATGAGTCAGGGAAATTCAAATTAAATCTATAATTACATTTGGAAAACCACTAGATTGTCAACTGCATTAATGCTGAGTGTTAGCAGAGATGTGAAAGAAGGTATCATATATATTTCTGTCCCGAGCAAAGATTGTTATTTTTTGGAAAAGACGGGGAAAAACATACTTTTATATGTTTTATGATGATACAGTAGAAGAAAAGACACTGCTAATTTCTAAGTCAAATTATCCTGTCACTTACTTGATTTTTTGTGGCTTCAGGCAGACCAAGACATCCCTATAATCTTTAGCCAAGAAGATGGCTAAAATAAGAGGCTCAATCCAAGGAATTTTAATAAGAGTAAAGCCTTGGCAAACCATCTCTGCAAGATATGATATACAAAATGGATCTTGACAGTTTATAGAACAATAGTCTGGAAATTCATTACATAAAACTTTGTTGAAGACTGACAATATCGTTTAATCCAGAATTGTAACTCTAAAAATTGTGTTTAATTTTAATGGTATAAGGTTGAAAGGGTAATGGGTTTAGCTTTAGCTGTGATGGAAACCCATATTTTTCCAATATAAATAATCAGCAAAAACAATAACAAAACCTAGATACAGTATGTTTTGAAATATACAGTGTAATACTCCAGTAAGCATGTATGCACACTGTCTAAAGATGATAGACAGAAAGTGTTTTATGTTCTGTGAAACTTTAGTGAGCACAAAATTGAGTGCAGTGCAACTAAGAGTCTTATCTAAGTCCCTTCTCTGTCACCAGGGAGACACAGGGAAGTTGAATTAACTGACTTAAGTAAAATAAAATATAGCAATTTCAATATATCTCAAAGGAATGAGGACAGTAAGGATCAAGGAACTTGCCATCTACTGGAAAAGTGAAGATAAAAATAGGAAAAAAAATTGAGTGAGGGCTATATGATGGTGCATACAACAAGTCTAAAGAAATCCTCAAGATTGTAAATGAATGGGTGCTGGATGCATGGTAGAAAGTTGTTTTTTGTTTTGTTTTTGTTTTAAGATTTTATCCATTTATTTAGAGACAGCATACACATTGGGCACAAGTGGGGTGGGGGGTATGTAGTGGGAGGGAGTGAATCCCCAGCAGACTGTGCTGAGCTGGAGCCAAGGGGGCTAGATGTGGTGCCGACCCCATGACCGCAAGATCATGACCTGAGCAGAAACCAAGAGTCTGACGTCCAATGGACTGAACCACCCAGGTGCCCCTTGAGTGGTAGAAAGTTTTAATGATCCCTGCCACATGGTAGTCACACTCTTATGCAACCCCTTCCTCCCTCTCCCTCTCTCTGTCTCTTTCCTGCCTTCTCAGCTTGCTCACTTTGATGAAGAAAGCTATCATTCTGACGCAGTCCATGTGGCAAATTTATGGCAGTTTACAGCCAACCACTGGCAAAGAACTGAATTCTCTCAGTCATTCCATCCACAAAGAATGCAACGTGGACAACAACCAATCCTGAGTTGGCTTGGAAGAGGAATTTGACACAGTTGAACCTAAGATGAGTATGGACCTGGCTGAGAAGTTGATTATAGGCTAGTGAGAGACCCTGACGCAGAGGACCCAGGTAAGCCAGGCTTGGATTCCTGACCCACAGAAACTATTAAACAAGAAATGTGTGTTGTTTAAGTCACTGAGATTGGGAGTAATTTGTTATGCAGCAGTAAATCAGTAATACAGTATGTGCTATTAGTTAAATATAAGAGGAATTATTGTGACATATGATTTAAGAAAGCTTCCTGAAGAAAGCAAATAAGCTAAATCTTAAAGGGGGAAAATCATATTAGTTGTTGTTCAATTAAACTTTACACATTTTTTTCAAGTTTTTTAATCTAATGTAAACTAAATTCTAGTTAGTTTACATATATGATAAAATTGGTTTCAGGTGTAGAATTTAGTAATTAATCACTTACATATAGACACCCAGTTCTCATCACAAGAAGTGCCCTCCTTAATGATTGTCCCCTATTTAGCCCATAGCTCACCCATCTCCCTCCATCGACCCTCAGTTTGTTCTCTATAGTTAAGAGTCTCTTATGGTTTGCTTCCCTCTCTTTTTCTCCCCCTTCCCCTATGTTCATCTGTTTTGTTCCTTAAATTCCACATATGAGTGAAATCATATGGTATTTCTCTTTCTCTGACTTATTTCAAACTTAGCACGTTCTTTGAATTGCAAGGACCAGCTGGAAATAAAACGAGGAAGAGTTAAAAGAAGGTATGCTTTGGGGCGCCTGTGTGGCTCGGTCAGTTAAGCGGACTCTTGATTTTGACTCAGGTCATGATCTCAGCGTCTTGGGATCCAGCCCCATGTCTGCTCAGTGGGAAGTCTTCTTGTCCCTCTCCCTCTGCTCCTTCGCCTCCTTGCTTGCTCTCTCTCTTTCTTTCTCTCTCAAATAAACAAAATCTAAAAAAAAAAAAAAGAAGGTAAGCATTATCGGAATGAAATAATGAAATGGGACGAAAGAAAGAAAATCAATTGCTAGTGAAAGTCGTTAGAAAGATTTTTAAGAAATAAGAAGGGAGAGGGAAAGGGGAAGTGGAGATGGAGGGGGAGGGGAGGGAGAAAAAGAGTGGGGAGGAAGAGAACATTTTGATGTGAATATATTAGCTTATTCTATATGTATGGATTTTACAATATTTTATAATTTAGCCATAAAATCAGTATTTGGGTTATTATAAATGGTAGGCAGTTAGTCTATTTGAAATTAAATGTTATTAAACAGGATGTCCCAAGTGTGTGTATGTGTGTGTGTGTGTGTGTGTGTGTGTTTCACAAATGCTATAGTAGTTATGAAAATGTCAGGGATATTTTACTCCAGAAATCTTGAAAAATTGAGGAGGAACCCAGAACTATTTGTGAATGGGTCCTCTATATTCCTTTTCACTGTCTTGTCTGAAATACATGCACATAAACTCATTTTGTGATTAGTGTAAAGCACCATGCTGTATTTTCAGACACTGAAAGATGGTTTCCATGTTTGTTAATCGTGGTTAGCAAAGGCAAAGAAGGCCGCTATCCATACACTGGAGTAGTGAGACACCAGAAAACCCAGACTATGGGGACACAAAGGATGCAGTTTCTTGATTAAAGTTATAAACATCTATATTAATTCCTCTATGTTCTCCTGCTCAGGCTTTTTATGCTGCTACACAGTTAACAGAAAGATAATTTCTAGTTGGTCTAAATGGCTGGTGCTAGAAAGATCCATCAATCTTAATAATCTATCTAATTTTGTTAAGCCAGTATATTCAAACTGTATTTCGAGCAACAATGGCTTTTGCCAGCCTTAGGTTTATGGTGTCTTCAGTTACCAGTGCAATTGTTGAATCAGGGATGTCCACATGAGGCAAAAGATTAAGAATCCCTTGGAGTAATTATTATGTAATAATTCCAAGGCCTTTTGTCCAGATAGCCTGATTCTGAAAATTTATGTGGATACCCAGAATTTATACACTAGATAATATTTATAATTAGAAATTTTAAGCAACACTTAGGAAAATGATCAGAAGGAAGAGTAATAGAATAATAGAAAAATGCATGCATCTTTTGGCTAAATCTTAAAAATCCAGGAAATATTACAAATAAGTAAGAGTTGAAATAATTTTCTAAAATTTTATGTTTTCCTGAATTTTGAAATTAAAGCAAAAGACCATTTTAAAAATGTCATGGTCTCTGAAATCTTAAAAAAAAAACCAAAAAACTGATTCCATGCTCGTGGATTGGAAGAACAAATGCTAAAATGTCTGTACTACCCAAAGCAATTTACACATTTTGTGCAATCTCTATTAAAATACCAACAGCATTTTTCACAGAGCTAGAAGAAAGAATCCTAAAATTTTATGAAACCACAAAAGACCCTAGATAACCAAAGCAATGTTGAAAAAGAAAAGCAAAACTGGAGGCATCACAAATTTGGACTTCAAGTTTTATTACAGAGGTGTAATGATCAAGACAGTGTGGTACTGGCACAAAAACAGACACATAGATCAATGGAACAGAATAGAAAACCCAGAAATGAACCCACAACTATATAGTCAACTAACATTCAACAAAGCAGGAAAGAATATCTAATGGGAAAAAAAAGAGATGGTGTTGGGAAAACTGGAGAGCTACATGCAAAAGAATGAAACTGGACCACTTTCTTACACCATACACAAAAATAAATTCAAAATGGATGAAGGACCTAAATGTGACACAGGAAACCATCAAAATCCTAGAGAAGAACCCAAGCAGTAACCTCTTTGACATAGGCTATAGCAACTTCTTACTAGGTATGTCTCCTGAGGCAAGGTCAACAAAAACAAAAATCAACTATTGGGACTTCATCAAAATAAAAACTTCTCCACATCAAAGGAAACAATCAACAAAACTAAAAGACACCTATGGAATGGGTGAAGATATCTGCAGATAACATATCTAATAAAAGGTTAGTATCTAAAATACATAAAGAACTTAAAAAGCTCAACACCCAAAAAATGAATAATCCAGTTAAAAAATGGGCAGAAGATATGAATAGACATTTTTCCAAAAAAGACATACAGATGGCCAACAGGCACATGAAAAGATGCTCAGCATCCCTCTTCATCAGGGAAATACAAGTCAAAATTACAGAGTGGTATCACCTCACACCTGTCAGAGTGGCTAAAATTAACAACACAGGAAACAACAGGTGTTGGTGAGGATGTGGAGAAAGGGGAACCCTATTACACTGTTGTTGGGAATGCAAACTTGTACAGCCACTCTGGAAAACAGTATGGAGGTTGCTCAAAAAGTTAAAAATAGAACTACCCTGTGATCCAGCAATTGCACTTCTAGGTATTTACCCAAAAGTTACAAAAATACTGATTCAAAGGGATACATGCACCTGATATTTATAGCAACATTATCAACAACAGCCAAATTATGGAAAGAATCCAAATGTCCATCAACTGATGAATGGATAAGGAAGGTGTGGTATACAGCAGAATATTATTCAGCCATAAAAAAGAATGAAATCTTGCCATTTGCAACTATGTGGTTGGAGCTAGAGGGTATTATGCCAAGCAAAATAAGTCAGTCAGAGAAAGACAAATAATGTATGATTTCATCCATATGTGGAATTTAAGAAACAAAACGCATGAACGTAGGGAGAAAAAAAGAAAGGCAAGCCAGAAAACAGACTTTTAACTATAGAGAACAAACTGAGGGTTGTTGGAGAAGAGGTGGGTGGGGGATGGGCTAAATGGGTGCTGGGTATTAAGGAGGACACTTGTTGTGATGAGCACTTTGTATGTAAGTGATGTAAGTGATGAATCACTAAATTCTACTTCTGAAAACAATATTACATTGTATGTTAACTAGAATTTAAATAAAAACTTGAAAAATACTGATTAGTAAAGGTTGGAGTCTCTGAGGAATTTTTTGATGACTAGAAATAGAAATAAACAAATAAAGAAAACAAAGAGTGAGCCAGATTGGAGACCAAAATATCACCTTCATTTTTTGGGAGAGGCCAACATAGAGCATGTAACCATGTGGCTTGCTAGTTGGGCACTGAATGAGGGCAGTGCCCAGTGGGAAGAGCCACCTCTGCTGGAGTAATACAACTAGGGCTTCTTTCAAGTGAAAGGTAGATATGGATATGTCCATATCATTCCCAGTTTGTTCTTCTTAAATTTACAAATTAGTTCATCTCCCCAAAGACAAACTGGGGAAAGGAACAGGGAGGCCATGAACGGCTGTAGGAGCCATCCTTCCTGGGATTATCATAGGGTAGTTCTATTTTTAATTTTTTGAGCAACCTCCATACTGTTTTCCAGAGTGGCTGTACCAGTTTGCATTCCCAGTAGGAATAGGGAAAAATAATGTTCCCTTAAAAGTAAACACATGGAAACTAGTCAATGTCCCTATTTAGACCATTAAATTATTTCCTTTAAGTGTTTTTAATCATGATTTCTTCAGCTCCTACACTTCTTTCACTAATTATGAAACACTAATTCTGAAATATCAACCAGCCATAATAACATAATCGTACACACAAAGTGAACATAACCTGTTAATTAAGATAAAATTATGTGACTGGACTAACATCCCTATTGTTATCTCAATTATCTAGTCTGACACTGTGTATTATTACATTTTACATTGTATTAGTATGTATGGAAGACAGAGGGTCAAGGAGTCTTTAATGAATGAATCAGATTCAGCATCTCAAAGACACAAAGGAATTTAGAAATTATCTTAGTCTATGGAAGAGGCACTGGGCAGACTTTGTAGAGGAAACAAAGAGGAGGAAATTATTTACTACCCACAATTCATTGGAGCACTGGGAATACAGAGGGACTATAGAGTAGCTCTTTGATAAGCCTTGGGCATGGAAGGTAGGGGTGGTTGAACAACTTAGGAGGACTTGAAGCAACGTATTGAGGACAGATCGCTGGTGTGTTTATGACATACTCAGGAATTACTTTTTATCTTGTAGGCCAGTGGCCTTCAAACTTGTTTTTCATGAACACTTATTTGTAAGCTTTGAGAATATAACTACTTATGTTTACATCCACATGTTTATAGATATAGATATCAAATTACATGTAAGTAATATTGTCAGATAAATTGTTTTTAGAAAATTTTGAATTTTGAATTTTCTGGTTTCTCAGTCTACACCATATTAGAGACAGGAAATTAGAATTAGGAAGGTTGATGGAGACTAATAGGCTAGTAACAATGGCCAGTTTGTAGACAATAAAATATTTGATCATCATAATATAAATCCTTTGTCAAGAGAACATTCAATTATAGCCATTATCTTCCACTTAGAAGTATATAATACATTTTTGAGATATTGTCATAAATGTTTAAATACTAACTTAGGTATTTAAATGAATAAGCTATCTAAAATACATATTATAAGAATAGTTACTTTCCTCCATGATGACAGATAAATGATTTGCTTTGGTCCCTTCTGATTCTTCCTTAGACCTCATATGTGATGAATTACAAAATTATTTATAATGACACACTTTTACCTTTGTCTATGCATGATACATTTTTGTCTAGTTAGTTAAAATACTGTAATAAGCACCTCCAAACATGCCAACTAAAATTTAGGGTTTTTTTTAAGATTTTATTTATTTATTTGACAGAGAGAGCAAAAGAGCACAAGCAGGGGGAGCAGCAGAGGAAGAGGAAGAAGCAGGCCCCCTTCTGAGCAGGGAGCCTGATGCAGGACTCGATCCCAGGACCCTGGGATCATGATCTGAGCTAAAGGCAGGTGCTTAACCATCTGAGCCACCCAGGCACCCCTAAAATTTAGTTCTTTTCTATGAGTTCTGCCACTGAGTAGTTTAAGCTTATCATCTAAATGGATAGCTGAATGAGGTTGTTGACTGCTACCACAATAATTGTCATGCTTTAGAAGAAATTTTTCTTTACCTTTTTAGACTGATAACACTCTCTTAAAAACTGAACTACTCATTGGGGCGCCTGGATGGCTCAGTTGGTTAAGCGTCCAATTCTTGATTTTAGCTCAGGTCATGATCTCAGGGTTGTGAGATTGAGCCTGCATCAGTCTCCTTGCTGGACTTGGAGCCTGCTTAGGATACTCTCTCTCCTTCTCCCTCTGCCCCTCCTCCCTGCTCACGTCTCTGTGTTTGTGTGCTCTCTCCCTCTCTCTCTTCCTCTCTAAAAAAAACAAAAAAATAACTGAACTACTCATCTACTTGGTGGCCACATACTTTCTTTGCAATTAGTTTAAAACTACTGCTGTTCTTTTAAACTAAATGGTAATACCATGACAACATTAGAGAATTTAATTTTATATTCACAGAGGTGCATACATAATCACATTGATTACTTCTACTTAACACACTATGTAATTTGTTTACTGGAATTAAGTCTTCAAATGCAGGATATGAAAAATGATCAAATGAAATATTTTCCTAGTTAATAAGTTGAAAAGAAATCACCTAACTAGCTTCAGATTTTTAGGTTAATAAACCTGGTAAATAGATACAAATTTCACTTAGTGTTTATTTTGTCTTTTCAACTAAGGCATCAGATGTTCATGTCTTTCTCTATAGTAACAAAATGTTCCTTATTCTCATTTCATTTTCTTGTTAAAGAAGCTAGAAACTGATCATAAAATAAAGCTTTGAAAGGAAAATACATTTTAAGTAATTTGTTCCTTGAAAATTATTTTTATCTTTCCCAACTCCAATTTTTTTTTTGTCCTCACTTTCCCTGTTTTAAATTTTTTGTGGTCCAAACAGCAGTTTAATTTCAGAACCAATATTATGGTATGTTTTAATATAAACTCATATTAGAATATGCTTAATTTAAGACTAATCGAGAAGTGGGTAATACTCCAGACTTATTTCACCTTTCTCTACCCTTGGTTTTTTGTTTTTCTTTCCCTACCCCTGTAACAATGAGTTTGTGTCATCCAACTCTATGACCTAACAGAGACTGATCCAAACTAATAGAAAGTTAACTTGCAAAAGAAGGTGAGGGAAAGAGAAATCAAATGGTTATTTTCTGACGTTCAGTGGTAACTACTATTTCAATGTGTAAATCATGTATGTAGTAGATAATATTTCAATGAGTATAAATAGATTTTTCAAAGTTTTCTAAGTGTTTATTTTGGTACAATTTAGTAACCTGTCCTCTTTCTCAGTCATGAAATATATCTTTTAGGCTTAACCAGTACATAGTAGAGATATGTACTAACTGCATAGGCAAACTAGGGAGGAGGGACCAATTTGGCCTTTGTAAGGGAGTTATAAACAATGAGCATAATATTCAAATTGGTTGAAAACAATGAGAATAAAGCCAAAATAAACAAATGTACAAAATCCCAGGGGAATAAAAAAGCATGATACATTTGGGAAATTTTCAGTATTTCAATAAAGCTTTATGATATGTTTCTACTAAAATGCTATTTGATGACTTAGTGACCCTTCTAAAAGATCAGTAGAATGAGTTTGACAGCTACTGCAGGAACTAACTATGAAGGCAAATATCTCCTAAAAGTGGATATCACACAACATAGGGTATCAACTGCACCTGCTGCCCCTTTTGGGGCTAATTTGAATGATCTGTAGGTAAGACCAACAACAGAATAATGAACATCCAAGATATTTTTAAATTAAACCGTCTTCTCCAACCTCCTGTGACATTTGAAATGGATACTAAAGAAAATTGCCAGGCCCTGTATTTGAGTTCACCATCCTTATGACCTAATAGGTTAGCCTATTGTTACTGTTTCATGGATGCTAGTAGAAGACATGAGACTCCCAGGTAGGAGGTAAAGGACTTTATTACTCACAGCAGCATGAGCACCATGGTTGCATTGGTTCTCCTTTTCCACCAGTCCAGTGGAGCCAATGCAGAGAGCCCTGGTAGATGCTACACATGCAGTGAGGTGCATTACAGGAGAAAAATACTGAACACAAAGAATTTACCAGCTTAAAGGAAGCAGTAAGCAAGACTGCTATTTGTCCTAAAGGATGACATTACCTCATACCTCAAGGTTGCTTGCTATAAACACAACTTTGAAAAATAGCCCAGGTAAAATGCTGTCAAGGCCTTGCATTCTCGGTATACCTATTAAGACTTACAGAAGTATGAAAGATTGTGGAGCACTGTCTCTTAATAAAAACATAGGTGAAATTGTTGAAGTAAATCTCCATCTACAAAGTCACCCCCTATAAGACTCTCCTACTTTCATTCATTTATTCAGTTTTGGGGAAATAAAACTTCTCTGGATTCTCAGTGTCTATGTAAAAAAAATCATCATCTTGAGACATGGAAGTATTTTCCTCTTCACATACCATGAGAATTAGATCTAGGGCTATTTGTCTCGTAAATGGTTCTGATTTCAAAAGGATAATAAACTTCTCCTATTTCCCTCAAGAAAGCCAGTGATTACAGCCTGGAATAGGTGCCTAGGTTAAGCTGCAGGGTGCCAAGAAGACTGGGGCATTATCTCCCCAGTTACTAACATTTTAGAAGTAATAAAGCCCCTGACACACAGAACTGTCTGGCTCTTAGACAGATTTTTATTTACATACTGAAAGATTGGAGGCCTTTTCAAAGAAGACCCTGTCACGAAGGGAGAGAGAACGGTCCACTTCTCTTTTATAAGCCAAGAAAAAGCCTTTTAGTTTGTCTCTCACCTAAGGAGTTTTGGACTAGTCAAGTGGGAAAAAAAAATCCTATCAGCTTTCATCGTGTTGCCTGAAGATAGGGAAAGAGGAGACAGTGCATTTACTGTTCACTGTAAGGCAATAGGAAATCTGTCCCTAACCCAGAATATCTCCTATGAGCATTCAGGATAAAATTAATAAAGATGAATATTAAAAACCAACATTAGCCAGTTTTTAGCAAATATCCATTCAACATCTGTTATGTGCTAGGCCCACTTTTAAGGCCAAAGATAGAGTAGAGCAAAAAGGAGTATATTCCCTAACACATGGGGTTTATAGCGTAGTCAAAAGACATCCATTGAGCAAAAATTACACAATAAATACACTATTATATATTCTTACAAGGGCTTCAAATATATATATATATATATATATATATCAAGTTGTTAGAAAGGAGATTGGGGAAAATCCAATTTTGATTGGTATCAGATAAGGCTTCTCTTAAAAATTACTTCACAGTACTTAATGTATATTGATAAGGATATATATACATGCCTTCTTATCTTTCCTTTCTCTTCTTGTTTGGCCACTGCTGTATACCAGTGCCTAGAACAAGGCCTTATAAATAGTAGAAAAGTAGGAAATATTTGTTGAATGATGAATAAATAACTGAATGAGAAAAAGTCATTTAGTCGTTTAACCTGATCCCTGAAGTATAGCAGTTAGTGAGGCCAAGAAGGGAGGGGAAGCATTTCGGACAGAGAAGGCATGTAAAAACCCCAGGAAAGGAGTAAACAAGAGCCTGTGGTCAGTGTTAAGCATTTTACATTTATCTCGAGAGTGATGATAATAATTAGCCCATTTTAACAAAGGTACAGCAGGATCCAGTTTATATTTTTGAAAAATTCATACTGGCTGTTAAGTGACAATGGATTTTCTGAGGGCAAGAGGAAGTGGGACACGCCCTTAAGAAACACTCCATGGAAGCCAGCTGATAGGTGAGGAAGGTGACAGTGGAAAAGGAAATAAGTGAGCAGATTGAAGATAAGACTTATACATAGATTCATGGGGACTTGCTGACAGGGAACGAGGGAGAGGTTGGCATCACCAGTGATAGGTATGGAAATCAGATGGGAATCCATTAACATTTGAATGTGAGGTAGTTCTCTGAGCTTGAAAGGACTGTTCAGGATGCACCCGGCATTAAAATTAAATCAACAGAAATCGGAGGGGGAGACGAACCATAAGAGACTATGGACTCTGAGAAACAAACTGGGGGTTCTAGAGGGGAGATGGTGGGGGGATGGGTTAGCCTGGTGATGGGTATTAAAGAGGGCACGTTCTGCACAGAGCACTGGGTGTTATACGCAAACAATGAATCACGGAACACTACATCAAAAACTAATGATGTAATGTGTGGTGATTAACATAACATAATAATAAAAAAAAGTAAATCAACAGAAAAGAAGTGAAATGTAAGAAGCAATGGAGAGCAAATTAACCAGTAAAATATTCGCTTATTAGTGACTGTAACACGTGACTCATTTTGTCAATGTCTTTTAAATGCTGGAACTGAATTTCCAGACAAAAATGATTTGCAAGATGGCAGTGGAAGTATTTTAAAGGTAGTTAAGCATAAGGTTCTTGGTGAAATCTTTGGATTATGCTAGAAATATATATAGTTAAATATGTATGTTAAAATTTTAATTACTAAAAATAAAACCTGTAATATCCAAACCAAAAGATAAAGTTAAAATAAAGAGGAAAATGAAAAGAGACAACAGCTCAGAGTCAAGTGACTTAGAAGCTTTCAAGGCTAAATGGGAAGACAATTTTGCATAAACAGGAAAATGGTACACAGGAAGATGAAACAAGGTCAGAAGATTTAAAAGCACAATTTGCTATGTTGCCAAGGGCAATAAATACCAATTTGAATTATTAAATAGTTCCTTTAAAAAGTGCAATTAATTGAAAAACATTAAGATATTATGTTTTAACATATGTAAAATCTACTAATTTCTGACCACTGGCTTTTAATGGAATGGGAATAAAAAAACAGTGTACAGGCTGGGATTTTGTTCTTAGAAAGCCATTCCCATTACAAGTGAAAGGAAAGCTGTACCTGCAGGATGAAAGAAAAGAGAGATGTTTGCTTTCCTAGCCTTCAAGAGGGAAGGCAAAGATCTTGAGAGAAAGAGAGACTTGCCAACTTCTGAACAAGAAATACTTCACCTCTACTGGTCCCACCCTCAGCCCCAGCATAAGAGAGGAAATTATAACCTTGGTAGATACATTTGCTCTAATTGCAAACTAGATACCTGTGCAGGTACAGTAGGAACACAAAGAACACACATATCATGAAAGAGGGTGTTGTCAAAACTATTACCACACTTAGAAGTATACAAGTCTTCTGTATCTTCATCATGGCATTATCTTCATTCCTTCACCAAGTTATGAGTCCCAAACTTGTTTCAAGCTCATGTCACACTTGAGCCTTATTATTTTAAATGATAATGACCAGGTTGGTGTGCATATGATGTCCACATTACACATGAGAAAGCTATGAACAGGAGGAGTGAAATGGCTCTCCTGTGTTTATAATAGTCTTAGGAGGGGAAAATAAATTGGGGCAAGTCCTAGAGTCCCTAAGTTCAAATTTGGTTCTCCTTCTGTTAAAACAAGGTACATGTTAAATAGTATCATTTTATAAAGTTGGTTAGGTTAAACTGATTTATAAAATAAAGGACTTAGAGCATAATTACATGGTTATGGTTTTAATTTAATAAAACCACACTATGCAGAGTAGATTTTATTTAAAATCAATACTTAGGGAGATGTGCATTAATAAAATATTTTAAGAATAAACGTGAATAAGAGCTGAGGGAGTGAAGTCAGCATATGGAGGCAAGTATTCTTAGAAGCTTGGTTATCTCTAAGGATACTAAATCTTACAGTTGGGTAGAGTACTGCTAGTAAAACTAAAGATTTTTTTTTTTTCTGGTCTCTGCTTTGTGTGGCTTCGTTCTTAACTCCCTCAAAACATGGATCAGCATGTAAAACAGAGGAGTGGTGGAATCATCAACTTCTGTTACAGGACCTGGACCATTCAGATTACTTAAGCCTTAGGCGTCTGCTGACATGTCCCTCCTTTGCCTGTTTCAGTGGTTTACAGGAGAGGGGGTAACCTTATTCAGTTCTGATCTTCACACTCCCTCCTGTGGGTCAAGTTAATAAGGAGACTTGAAAGCAAGGACTAATTTTTCACAAACTCTCTAGAGTAGTGATTTACAAACCTGAGTGTAACTGCAGAATCCGCCCCCCCACCATGAGTTATATGAAAATATAGATGTTTAGTTCTCACCTCTTGATATTTTGATTCTCTACTACTAGGGTGTGCTTTGGGCATCTGTATTTGTTTAATAACCCTCCAGATGATTTGGCTCTTCAGATGGGAACAACTGTTGTACTTGTCACATATTGGCTTATGGGGCTTGGGACTCTCTTGCCCCTTCTTCAAGCTTCTGGATTCTCATCCCACCACTTTAGAAAAACTGTAGTCCCAAAGGAGAGATAGCAGCTTGTTTTATTAAAGCTCAGAACATTCATTGGTTCATATTTTCAGGTTAAATGAGATTACTGTTCCTTATAGGAGACACCCCATCATGGCCTTGTCTGCCTACTGCTTGGAACACAACCAGTCAGGTTTTACATTTTCCTATTTGAGCTTAATTGATTGGCTAATTTGGACTGGGCCTACATTCTGTTCTCTCTCTACCCTTTTCTCTATATCTCAGAATGCCCAATAATAAAAAAGCATCATCACTAAATATGCTAATGGTTCTGAGTTTTTATATCTATTCCCTTTTACCTCTGGGATACAGTCTCTCCCAGGCCCCTTCAATCCCTGAAAATAGGGTTCCTACAATTTGAATTTGAGTTGTGAGAAGATAGTGATCTGCTTAAGCCTGAAGCATAAACCATGTACCTAGTTGTAAAAAAGAGCCCTGACTTGGGAGTTGTGGGGTTCATGAACAATAAAAAACAAAGCCTTACTTTGATTCTGTTCTCGTGGTAACCACTAAAACCCAAAAGGAATTTCAGTTTTTCACAACTGATAAAATATAGACAGTTGTGGATAAGAGATTTTGATACATGTTTAATTTTATTTTATTGGATTTCACAGTGTTGCAGTTTATTTCATTGAAGATGCATTGGTATTGTTCCTCCAAGGTATTCTCAAACATACTAAAATGGAAACTCCGCAGAGGCAGAGACTGTGAATTCTGTTTGTTGCCATAGGGCCAGTGCAGCAGCTTGCCTGACACATCACAGATACAAAGTAGCTCTGTGGCGTTACTGAATTATGTTGTCTGAAGGACAATCTTTCAGAACCATAGCAGTCATGCACATGGCTGCCCAGTGTTTGTTATTATCATTACCTTTCTCTTTCACCATTTTTAAATATTTTTTAATATCTTTTAAAACTATTAGAAATATTCAGAAGGTTGTCTTTATTTTCCTCTATAGCCACCAAAATGAGGTAACTTTCATTCTCCCTATCCAGTGTTGGTTCTATATTTGCAAACCACCCAGGTTACTCGGAATAATGTGAGTAATACATTTATAATTTTGTAATTCACTGTGTTTATTCATAGTAATGATTTTGTCTGATTTTTCCTTGTTACTGTGATGGTAAAGTGTAAAAATTACAAGGCTAATCAGTTAGCAAATAAGGTCACATAAACACTTAGAGCAGATTTTTGTTAGTTCCATTAATGACCACCTCAAAGATGAGAAAACTTCAGATACTGTCTTTGGGAGGTTCTTCCACTGTCTGTGCCTGGGAATATCTTCAGCTTCTTTGATTCATCTCTAGAATTTTTTCTGGGCCCTATGTCATGCACTGCCTTCCACTATTAAAAGACATTGTCATTTTTGTTAATTATTTATTTGAGAGAAAGAAAGAGAGAGTGAGCAGATAGGGGGGCAAAGAGGGGCAGAGGGAGAAAGAGAGAATCCCAAGCAGCCTCCATGCCCACTGTGGAGCCCAACACAGGGCTCAATCTCATGACCCTGAGATCATGACCTGAACTGAAATCGAGAGATACTTAACCAGCTGAGCCACCCAGGTGCCCCCATTGTCATATTTTGTGGCACTATCAATCATATATTCAACCCATATCTCATTCTCTCATGGCTCCTCCAATCTTTCTCAGGCCAGAGTTCTGGTGCTCCCCACTTTTTGGAAGAATTGACTATAGATGCGGTTCCCACTGCACTAAATTATGCTCATTTAGCCCATCATCTGTGCATAGCTTCTAAGGTCCAAAATTCTCTAAGTTTATTGTAATTCATTCACTCCCAAGTGCATGTGTTTACCACCAGGATATCAAAGTTGGAACACATCAAGAAAGAGTTACCATTAGGGGCGCCTGGGTGGCTCAGTCGTTAAGCATCTGCCTTCGGCTCAAGTCATGATCCCAGGGTCCTGGGATCGAGCCCCATGTCGGGCTCCCTGCTCCGCGGGAAGCCTGCTTCTCCCTCTCCTGCTCCCCCTGCTTGTGTTCCCTCTCTCGCTGTGTCTCTGTCAAATAAATAAATAAAATCTTAAAAAAAAAAAGTTACCATTAAACATGTTGTCAGTGTTTTACTTTATTGCACTTTCCTTGTAGCATTGGGACAAATCCTCTCCCAGGGAATCCCTTCTGCCTCTTAACAAAATAAATGTTCCATTGAAAATCCCTGTATCTTCAGACATGACTGAGATTCTTGTCATAAGAGTATCAATAGTTACCATGGGGGGTGGAGGGGTGGGGAAGGTTGGGAATAATACTGGCAGATGTCAAATTTTGTAATGAAATCTCAGTTCTGACTTACTTGGGTCCCCTGCCATTCCATTCATTGCCCAGTACTATATAATTTAGCTATTAATTATATGCATACATACTTATTTCTATGTATTTATGCATCTATCTAATCTATTATCACCTATATCTACTTCTTCCTTACAAAGATTTGCCTTTATTAGCTTTGTGTCACTACTGGCCTGGAGTAATCTGAGCTGCATTGGAGACTCGGATTTAACACAAATTCTGTTAAAGTTCTTTTTTTTTTTTTTTAAGTTTGGGCTCTCCCTTTAAAACATTTTTTCTGTTTATTTTTAAAGATTTTCTTTCTTTACTTGAAAGAGAGAGCAAGTGGGGGGAGGAGCGGAGGGAGAAAGACAAGCAGACTCCACACTGAGTGCGGGAGACTGATGCAGGGCTCAATCTCATGACCTTGAGATCATGACCTGAGTCAAAATCAAGAGTTGGATGCCTAACTGACTGAGCCACCCAGGCACCCTGATTTTTTTCTTTTCTTAATGAACTTCCCAAAGTACTTAAACCTAACACCAGTAAAGAAGAATAGCATTTAATCCATTTAGAGTCTGAAATACATTTTTCTTATTTAACATACACATTTTTTGCTAAATCTTAAGCTTTCTTATTTGATGTCCTAATCTTTATGTTAAGAATTATTTTTATTAAAGGATTATTGGTAGAAAAATAAGTCATGGCAGTGATAATACAGATTAATTTTACATATTCACATTCCTTAATATAAGTTAATAAGAAAATTTCTATACATTTTTTCAACTTTATTCTTGACTATGACCCAATAGATCTAATTTCTATGGCAATTATAGAAAATTCTTTTTATTATCACTTTGGATTAAGAGTACTCTAATACATAATCTAATAAAATGGTGATTAAGCCACAGCATCTCCTCCAAATGAGAGCATGCAAGCCTTTTTTCATTCTTACACTAAATTCTATACAGAGAGATTCAGTGAGGTTTGGAAAAATTGAGCTTGAGCCCCAAATGACTATCCTTACTAAACATACCTCACTGAGAAAAAAAAAAATCTATTGGCTGTCAAGACTAAAATCCATTCCAACCAGTGTCCTCATTTGATTCTTTTGACATCTGACTTTTAGAAACCATCAAACTCATGGACAGTAGAGAATCCTGCAGAATTCTCCTCTGTTATTACTCTCAAATCATACCAGGGGTTTGGAGAAATCTGCATATATGTGTACCTCTGGAACGAAAGAGCTGTCTAGATAAGGAAAACGGGATTGAGATTTGTTTCCACTCAGTGCAAGCCAACTCAACCAATCATCTTCAAATTGTGCCTCTTCCTCTGGAAGTTCCTTGGACAAATGACTTGGTTGGTCCGTGAACAGATTTTTGGGGAGGCCATGTTACTCAAGGCTTTACACATCTGAAACCTTTTTGCTTGCATAGCTTTTAAAATAATTTTGAAAATGTATGTACCCACTTATATTAAATGACTCAAAACGTTTTATTAAAAATGTGTATAGTTGGAAGGGATATATAATTTGAAACAGAATATTATATCAATATTTTTTAAATAACCTGGTTATAAAACTACCATAGTTTTTGAAGCCTACTGTTACTGATTTAAATATATATGAGCAAAATATTTTAATAGTCAGGTATTTTACATTTTTCTTCTTGAACACATATTTCCTTTGCACTTAATCCACAGGCGTTTTTCCAATCTAATATATTTTAAGCTTAAAAGTCATCTTTCATCATCCTGTCCTGTTCCTTTGCATCAAAAACATGTATATAAGCCTAAATTTAATATATTAAATTGTGTAACTCAAAAGTTTTAAGTGTTATGATTTTCTTTTGAATTATTTTATCACTGATTATTAGAACACATGTCATCAAATAATAGAAATATGTAAAAGTTTTTAAAAAATAAGTAACATGAAAGGAAAATTTTACTGAAAATGCATCTCTTTATGAGGTAGATGAATTATAAAAATTGATCATGTGCATCAGGGGACAGATGTTCATTTTTAATTGAATACTACATGGCTAAATATGTTTTTATATTTCTTTTATATTTCTTTTATTTTTATAAACTTTGAAAATGTTGTTAACATAAGTTAATAGATAAGAATGGAAATGGTGTTCTATGCCAAGTATTACATATTGATCAATCATCAAAAAATATTTTTAATGATCTATGTGCTGAGAATTCAGTTAAGTTCTGCATCAATTTTGTGAAAATAAAGCATTGAAACAACCTGCCTTGCAAAATCATTTGTTAATCATTTGAGTTATTCACTTTTTCCACACCAACAATAATATATTTTTTTTTTTTTGGCAGTTGAAACAGAGGCTGTCAGAAAGGAGAATCCATACTGTGACTTAACAATAGACACATTCTTAGGCAGAGCAGTCTGAGGAAAGAGATTTGTGGGAATTGAAATTTTTAGACTTAAGTTCCTTAAAAGTCTTCACGCCCAGGAACCCCTAGGAAAGTCTTCACATACTCCATCGGGTGCCTGCAACCACATTTCAAACCACTGAAGTAGAGAACTGGCTTGAAAGATTTTCTTGATTTCTGGCTTATAAACTCCGAATTAAGTGAGGCTGGAAAATTCCCCTGAGCCACAAGCACTGGCAAACTTCTGTTTAAGCTTCAGCTATGTACCCTTCTCTGAAAAACTGATGTCTCATATGTTCCTTGGGCCCAGGGAACATCATTCATGACAGTGCATGTCCAAGAACCCAGCTCAATCTTTTGCATATGATATACAGATCAACCAACATACTACATAACTGTCCTTATGTATGTAATTAAGCTCAGTGGTACTAAATTTACACATTTGAGTTTCCATTGCCTTAGAAGAGGAAGTGGGAGCAAAGAGTTGAAAATTAAAAGAGGAGAAAGAGAGTATTGTTTTCTTTTAGCCCCAGTGTAATTTTGACCTCAAATGCTGACACTATTTCATAGAGAAGTTCATGGGTGTTTATGCAATTTTTAATAGATTTTATGTTTTAGAGCACTTTTACATTCACAGTAAAATTAAGCAGAATGTGCAGAGCATTTTCCATACCCCTGCCCTCACACATGCATTAGCCTCCCATATTATCAATATCTCCCATCCCTGTGGTAAAGCAGTTACAATCATTGAACCCAATGATATCTTAATATCACTCAAAATCTATAGTTTACAATAAGGTAGACTCTTGGTTTTGTATGTTCTGTGGATTTGGACAAATATGTAAGGACAAGTATCCTCCATAATAGTATCATAAAGAGTTGTTTCACTGACCTAAAAATCTTTTGTACTGTTCCTCTGCATCCTTCCTTCCTCCCAAACCCTGACAACTATTGATCTTTTTACTGTTTCCATAGTTCTACATTCCAGAATGTCATATAGTTGGAATCATATAGTATGTAGCCTTTTCAGATTGGCTTCTTTCACTTAATATCATGGGTATAAGGTTCCTCCAAGTCTTTTCATGGCTTGACAGCTGATTTCTTTTTAGCACTGAATAATATTCCGTTGTCTAGATGTACCACAGTTTATTTATTCATTCACCTACTGAAGGACATCTTGGTTGCTTCCAAGTTTGGGCAATTATGAATAAAGCTGCTATAAACATCCATGCGCAGGTTTTTGTGTGGACATTAATTTTTCAACTCCTTTGGGTAAACACCAAGGAGTGCCAGTGCTGGATCATATGGTAAGAATTTGTTTAGTTTTGCAAGAAACTGCCAAACTGTTTTCCAAACTTGCTATAATCATTTTGCATTCCAACTAACAATGAATGAGAGAGCCACATGCTCTACATTCTTGCCAGTATTTGGTGTTGTCAGTATTCTGGATTTGAGCCATTCTAATAAATATGTGGTGGTATCTCATTGTTTTAGCTTGCATTTCCCTGAAGACATATGATGTGGGGCATCTTTTCATATGCTTATTTGCCATCTGTATATCTTCTTTGGTGAAGTAAAGGGTCTTTGGCCCATTTTTAAATCAAGTTGTTTGTTTTACTTTTGTCAAGTGTTAAGAATTCTTTGTATACAATAATAGTCCTTTACCAGAAATGCCTTTTGCAAGTATTTTCTCTCAGTTTGTGCTTGTCTGTTCATTCTCTTAACAATTTCTTTTGCATAGAAGAAATTTTTAATTTTAATGAAGTCAAGTTTACCAATTATTTAGTTCACAGATCATGCCTTTGGTATTGTATTTAAAGTCATCACCATACCCAAAGTCATCCAGGTATTCTCCTACATTGTCTTCTAGGGCTTGTATAGTTTTTCATTTTACATTAGGCCTGTGATCCATTTTGAGCTAATTTTTATTAAGACATAAGGTCTCAGTTGATTTATTTATTTATTTTGCATGTGGATGCCCAGTTGTTCTAGCACCATTTATTGAAAAAACTACTTTTGTTCCATTGTACCACCTTTGCTGTCTTGTCAAAGGTCAGTTGACTATACTTATGTGGTTCTATTTCTGGACTCTCTGTTTCATTCCACTGATCTATTTGTCCATTCGTTAGCCAGTCCTATACTAGCTAGAATACTGTACCTTCATATTAAGTGTTGAAGTTGGGTAGTGTCTGTCCTCCAACTTTGTTGTTCTTTTCTTTTAATATTGTGTTGGCTATTCTGGGTCTTTTGCCACTCCATATAAACTTTAGAATCAATTTGTCAGTATCACAAAATACCTTGTGGGGATTTTCATTGTGATTACATTGAATCTATAGATCAAGTTAGGAAGAACCAAAATCTTGCCAATATTGAGTTTTCTTATCTAAGAACATAGATTATTTATCCATTTATTTACTTTTTCTTTGATGTCTTTCATCAGAGTTGTATAGTTGTCCATCTTGTACATATTTTGTTAGTTTTATACATACATATATTATTTTTGAGGGTGCTAAAGTAAATGCTATTGTATTTTTAACTTCAAATGTCACTTGTTCATTGCAGGTAGATAGATAAGCAATACTCTTATATATTAACCTTGTATCCTGGAGCCTTGCTATAATCACATACTAGTTCCGGGAATTTTTTTGTTGATTCTTTGAGATTTTTCTAAATGGACAAATATGTCTTCTGCAAACAAAGGCTATTTGATTTTTTTATTTCCAAATTGTATACTTTTTATTTCCTTTTTTGTCTTACTACACTTAGCTAGGAGTTCTAGTATCATATTAAAAAGCAGGTGTGAGATGAGACATCTTTGCCTTGTTCCTGATCTTAGTGAGAAAGCTTTGCATTTCCCACCATTCATAATGATTGTTAGCTGTGGGCTTTTTGTAGATATTTTTATCAAACTGAGGAAATTCAGCAGTGAATTGTACCAAATATTTAAGGAAAAAACCCTCCCATATTCCAACTTTACTGAGAGTTTTTATCATAAATGAGTACTGGATTTTGTCAAGTGCTTTTTCTCTTTCTATTGATATGATCATGTGATTCTCCTTCATTGACCTGTTAATGTGGTGGATAATGGTAACTGATTTTCAAAGTTAAACCAGCTTTGCCTGCCTGGGAGAAATCCCACTCAATCATGATAATTATTTTTATATGTTACTGGATTCTGTTTGCTAATATTTTGCTGAGGATATTTGCATCTATTTTCATGAGAGATATAGGTATATAGTTTTCTTTTCTCGTAATGACTTCTTCTGGTTTTGGTATTAGGGCAATGCTGGTGTCATAGAATGAATTAGGAAGTGTTTTCTCTGATTCTGTTCTCTGAGAGTGTAGAGAATTTCTTTTCCTTAAATATTTGGTACAATTCACTTGTGAACTCACCTAAGTGTGGTGCTTTTTGTTTTGAAAGATGTTTTCTTAGTGATTCAATTTCTTTAATATATATGGGCTTACTCATATTGTCTGTTTCCTTTTGTGTGAGTGTTGGCAGGTTGTGTCTTTCAAGGAATTGATTCATTTTCATCTAAGTTATCAAATTTGTGTATATAGAGGTATTCATTGTAGCCCTTTAATTATCCTTTTAATGTCAGTGGGATCCATAGTAATGTCTTTGTTTTCATTTTTGATATTAGTAGTTTGTGTCCTTTCCCATTTTTTCTTAATTAGCTTGGCTAGAGCTTATTGATTTTATTGATCTTTTTAAAGAAGCAGCTTTTGGTTTCATTGATTTTCCTATTGACATCAGGTTTTCAATTTCATTGACTTCTGCTCTGCTTTTTATTATTTATTTTCTTTTTCTTTTTTTTTTTACTTTAGACTTAATTTGCTATTCATTTTCTAGTTTCCTAAGGGGGAATCTTAGATTACTGATTTTTAGTTTTTTTTCTAATATACACATTAGCTACTATAAATTTCCCTGTAAGTACTACTTTAACTACATCCTCAAAACTGATAAGTTGTTTTTATTTTATTTAGTTCAAAATATTCTTTTATTTTTCTTGAGAGTTTTTCTTTGATCTGTGTGTTATTTAGAAGTATGTTGTTTAATCTCTAAGTATATGCAATCTTCCAGCTACATTTTCATTATTCATTTATAGGTAACTCTATTTTCTAATGTCTGAGAGCAGACATTGTATGATTTTTATTTTTTTAATTTGATAAGGCATGTTTTATGGTCCAGAATGTAGAGTATCTCTGTGAATGTTTTATGTGAGCTTGAGAAGAGTGTATAGTCCATAGGTTTCAATTATATCTAATGATTTATGGTGCTGGTGAGTTCAACTATATCCTTACTAATTTTCTGCCTATTGGATGGGCCAGTTTTTGATAAAATCATACTGAAGTCTCCGATGTAATAGTGGATTCAGTTTTTTTCTCCTAGAAGTCCTATCAGGTTTTGCCTCACATAACACTCTGTTTTTATGCACATACCTGTTAAAGATTGATGTTTCTTCTTGGAGAATTAATTCCTTTATCATCATTTAATGCCCCCTTTATCCCTGATAACTTTTCTTCCTCTTAAGACTGGTATATCTGAAATTAATATAGCTACACCTGCTTCCTTTTGATTAATGTTAGCATGGTATATCTTTCTCCACCCATTTACCTTATAAGTTATTTTATACTTAAAGTGAGTTTCTTATAAACAGCATACAGGTCTTGGTTTTTGATCCACTCTGACAATCTCTGTCTTTTAGTTGGTGCATTCAAAGTGATTATTGATGTAGTTGGGTTAATATCTGCGGTGTTGGTTACTGTTTTCTATTTTTGCTCTTTTCTTTGTTCCTATTATTGTCTTCCACTCTTGTTCTGTCTTTTGTGGTTGTAATGAAGCATGTTATATGATTCCATTTTCTCTCTTTTCTTAGCATATCAGTTTCACTTCTTTTTTTTTCTTTTTTTTTAGTGGTTGCCCCAGAGTTTGTAATACACATTTACAACTAATCCAAGTACTCTTTCAAATATCATTTAACTACATCATGAGTAGTACAAGTGCCTTATAATAACAAAACAATTTTATTCAAAATAGTATTAATTCCTTCCCCATTCTTTGTGTTATTGCTTTTGTACATGAGCATACATAAAGATATAGATATATTGTGAGATGATAGAAAATATATGTATTAGTCTCTTCCCCTAGTTCGTGGCATAGAGTTCCTGAAACTCTTATAAATTCCTAAGTGATAAGAGCACTAAGAACATCTTTTGTTGTAATATTTGGTCTTTGATCCTGGCACAGGTCTCATAAATCCCTGGGAATTTTCTGGGTGATAGGAGTGTCTTTTGTTCTAATGAAGCAACTCTGGGTGGGCTCCTGGATGGCTCCTGGATTGGGGCATGTCACCAGAAAAACCAAGCCAATGTTAGAAACTTGGAGTTTTCATCCCCATTCCCCATTCTCCAGATAGGGGAAAGGGGCTGGAAATACAGTTAGTGATTGACCTTGCCTGTGTGATGAAGCTTTCATAAAAACCCCACAAGTATGGTGTTCAGAGAGCTTCCAGGTTGATGGGTCCTCCACCTACCAGGAGGAGACAGAAACTACTGCGTTCAAAATACTCCTGGACCTTCCATTCTTGAAAAAAAAAAGAAAGAAAGAAAGAAAGAAAGAAAGAAAGAAAGAAAGAAAGAAA
>NW_027397072.1:64304430-64370963 GCF_003265705.2 Callorhinus ursinus | reverse complement strand
AGAAAGAAAGAAAGAAAGAAAGAAAGAAAGAAAGAAAGAAAGAAAGAGGAAAGGAGGGAGGGAGGGAGGGAGGAAGGGAGGAAGGAAGGAAGGAAGGAAAAAAAAGAAAGAAGAAAAAGAAATCCTCCTAGACCTTGCCCTATGTATCTCTTTATCTGGCTGTTCATCTAACTTCTTTATCATATCCTTAATAAACTGGTGAAAGTAAGGGTTTTATTGAGTTCTGTGAGCTCTTCTAGCAAATTAATCAAACTGGAGGAGAAGTTGTGGGAACCTCTGAATATATAGGCAATCAGAAGCACAGGTGACAACCTAGACTTGTGATTGGCCTCCGAAGTGAGGTGGGGTAGTCTTGTGGGACTGAAACCCTAACCTGTGGGATTTGACACCATCTTTAGGTAGATAGTGTCGGAATTGAGCTAAATAGGAAGACACTCAGCTAGTGTAACAGAAAATTGCTTGGTTGGGGAACAAACCCCACACATTTGGTGAACAGAGTGTTCGTGAATAATAAAGGAGACACACAGGAGGGAAACAGTTTTGTTTTTTCTCTAGAACATATATAAGCATTCATAATTAAGTATATTGTTGCTATTATTATTTTGAACAAACTATTATCTGCTAGATAAATTAAGAATATGAAAAATAAAAGATTTTATTTTATCTTTACTTATTCCTTCTCCAGTGATGTTCTTTACTTTATGTAGATCCAAATTTCTTACTTATGCCATTTCCTTCTCTCTAACATATGTCTTTTCTATGGACTATGAGAAAGAAACTGAGGGTTCTGGGGGAGGGGAATGGGTTCGCCTGGTAATGGGTATTAAAGAGGGCACGTACTGCAGGAGCACTGGGTATTATACGCAGACAATGAATCATGGAACACTACATCAAAAACTAATGATGTGATGTAGGTGATTAACATAATAATAAAAAAATAAAATATGTCTTTCAAGATTTCTTAAAAGACAGGTCAAAAGGCAACAGATTCAATTTATTTTTTTAACAATTAAATTAATGGTTAAATTAATTTAAAAATTCAATTTTTGTCTGAACAAGACTTTATTCTTAACTTTTAAAGGATGATTTTGTAGGGTGCAATATTCTAGGGTTTTTTTTTTTTATCTCAACACTTTAAATACTTCATTCCACTCTCTTCTTGCTTGTATAGTTTCTAAGAAGTCAGATTTAATTCTTATCTTTGCTTCTCTATAGGTAAGGTATTTTTCCCTTTTGGCTTCTTTTAGGATTTTTTTTTCTTTATCTTTGATTTGCTGTAGTGTGAATATGATATGCCTATGTGTATTTTTTTTAAGTTTTTATTCTGCTTGCTATGCTTTGAGCTTCCTGAATCTATGGTTTGGTTTCTGACATTGATTTGGGTACATTCTCAGTTATTATACTTTCAAACATTTCTACTGTTTTTTTTCTTTCTTCTCCTTATAGTATCCCCATTACATGCAATGTTACACCTTTTGTAGTTGTCCCACAATTCTTGGATATTCTGTTCTGATTTTTTTTTCATCTTTCTTCTCTTTGCTTTTCATCTTTGGAGTTTTCTGTTGAGATACTCTCAACCTCAGAGATCTTTCCTCAGCCATGTCATTTAATAAGCTCATCAAAGGCATTCTCCATTTCTGTACTGTGTTTCTGATTTCTAGTATTTCTTTTTTCTTTCTTGTAATTTCCATTTATCTCCTTCCAATGTCCATTCTTGTATGCTGTCTACCTTATCCATTAGAGCCCCTAGCATAATAATCAGAGTTCTTTTTAAATCCTCGTTGGATAATTCCAACATCCCTGGTATATGTGTCTGGTTCTGATGGTTCTTCTGTATCTTCAAACTATATTTTTTGTTTGTTTTGTTTTATTTTGCCTTTCAGTATGCCTCGTAATTTTTTTCTTGCCAGCTAGACATGACGAACTGCATAAACGGTACTGCTGTAAGTAGGTCTTTAGTGATATGGTGCTCAGGCTAACAGGGGGGGGAAGCATTCTGTAATCCTTTTACTAGGTCAGTCTTTTAGTGAGAATGAGCCCGTGCCACTATAAACTTCACAGGTGCCTCTCAGTTTTCCCATTTCCCACTTAGGTGGGACGGAGTGGCTAGAGTAGGCTTGAGTTGGTTATTTACTGTCCCCTACATGGAAGGCTAGAACCAGTTGGAGTTAGATATTTCCCTTCCCTGAGGTCAGTTAGGCTCTGAAAAAAATCTCAGCAAGTTAGGCTCTGGTTAAATAGTTTCTCCTGAGGGCAGAACTTGTTAAGAAGAAAACATACTCTGGTGTATTTCAAAGTAGTTTTTTTTTTACTCCCACTCTTCTGGAAGCATAGGGGGTTTTTCTATGATATCCACTGTGAGAATCTGCTAGAGCTCCAATAAGTAAAACACACAAAAGTTTGCATACCTCCACAGCCCCCACCATCACTGGGACCCTCTAGAGTTTTTATCTCAGACATGTACCTCCTGAGCCTCCCACAGTTCATTACAGTTCAGGTTACACTATCCCAGCACTGGTTCCCATGGAGATTTTTGCTTGTGGGTTTCTGCTTCAGTAAATTATGATTCTCTGTATTTGCCTGTTTGTCTCTTCAATTTTGGAGGGGATGGTTGGCCCTATGACCTCTCTTACATATCTAAGAAGAGTTATTAATTTTCTATTTGTCCATCTTCTTACTTGTTCTTAGGATAGAGTAGTTGACTACCAAGCTTCTAACATGCTGGACCAGAGAATGGAAGTTCTTTTAATTCTTTGTTCACTTTTTCTTAAAGATTTATTTATTTGAGAGAGAGCAAGTGAGTGCAAGCAAGCAAGCATGGGGTGGGAGGAGGGGCAGAGAGAATCTCAAGCAGACTTCCCACCAATTATGGAGCCTTGATGCAGGACTCGATCTCACAACCCCAAGATCATGACCTGAGCCGAAACCAAGAGTCAGACACTTAACCAACTAAGCCACCCTGGCACCCTCTCTTTTCACTTTTAAGAAGAAAAAAATTCTGTGTCTAATTACAGATAAAAGAAGAATATTTGTATTTTCTATTCAGATACAAATATATATATCACATGGAAATTCTAATTGGAAAACAAATAATGAGAATAATCATAGGAAATGTTAAATTTGGAGTTACTTCCTAAACACACTTCTGTTCCTTGAAGGATAGAGCAAAGGCATCTAACTAGTGCTTCCTGTGCCATTTTGGCTCTAACATCTGTTTCTTTATCAAGAAGGTTCATCTATTAAAAAAATCTATAAGATAAAAGTCAGTAATAAAAGATCATGCTTTATGCTGGCAATCTATTGGTCAGATTTATTGTTAAAAGTGCTAGCAGGGCATAAGAAACTTGTAGATAACTCCAAGTGAAATGGATGATCTTTATACACTTTGACCAAACCCATTTAAAGAGAGAATTGAGTTTGCAGGATGGGGTATATGTAATTGCCCTTCTGAGCACAATTTATCTCACCTAATAGTGCAGTTAAGTCTACAGCATTCCCTTAGCGATAATCAGTGTGAGTGTTCTGGAAATCCCAATCTCCCATGCATAATTCAGGAAAACAAACTGGTGGTTTTAGATTTTCTTTAGTGTAAAATCTAGATCTAAATTTACTATTTTATAAATTCAGTGTCCCCACTTCACCTCTATATAAGAGATACATTTATTTACCTGCAATACCAGGCCTAGAAGCTTTATCATTTACTTGCCTGTTTAATGATTTTTTGGTACTACTTGCACAGAAATATTAATATCAAATGTAGATGGACAATTCAGATTTTACGCAAACAAATATATTCATCTAGGCATTTATTACAGACATTTAAAGGGAGGTACATTAAATTTTCTCTTTCAACATAGTGAAATTAATTCAATCAATTTTCAACATAGTGAAATTAATTCAATCAATTCCTTTACTGTTGTAATAGCACAGCAGACATATCGTAGGACTAGGATTAAGTAAATCTGTTTCAAGTGCTGCTTATTATACTGTTTGTGTAATCTTGGCTGAGTTGCATATCTTCTCTTAGGACCTCACTGTTAAGCACATTTGTCAAGGAAGTAATAACCCCTCTTCTGTTTACTCCATAGACTGATTCTGATTTTCAGGTCTTTTGAAAAAAAATCAAAAGCTTTTTTGTTTGATCCCAACCTATTATTATCCTGTGCATTTATCCTAAAAATCACTACTCAAGTGCATCATTTTGTGGGAAGCTAAGGATGTGGCTTTTAACTATGAGCAGCAGTGGTTGCCCTTCTTGTTATCACTGCCTTCAACCTCATTCATTTTTCTGCTCATTAGCTAATTAGCTACTTACCATGCTGCTGCTAGACCCTTGTGTATTTGGCACCAGGCTCTCATAGTTCTCTTATCCCAACAATATTGTAAGATACTTGGGGCTAAGGAACCAAGTGGGACAGCAACTCTTAAGTTTCTACCTATTGATGGGATTTTTTTGTTTGTTTGCACATTCCTCAGTAACAGTGTTTCTCGAATGTCCAATGCCAGAATGTTCATCAGGATGATTGATCTTGTTTTCATTTTAGAAAAGTAGTTCTTGACCTCAGTGGAGCTTCCGAAAGCGATGACACTCCACTCCCAGATTCTGATTTCATTGGTTTAGAGGGTGGCTGAGACATGTCAATTTTGTAAAGCTTCCCAGGACATTCTAATGTGCATATAAAAATTGAGAACCACTAATCTAGATGATTCTAGAAGATCTGAGACATTATGTTACTGTTCCTTAAAGAAACTAATTCCTTTTTAAAAATATTTGCATTAAAAGTCCCAGTTTTCAAGCACAGGAAATTATTAAAAGATGCTTACTGTTTTTCCTGTGAACTAAGGTAGAATATTCCATATCATAGAAACTGTTCACCTTCTGATTTCATTGTAATACCAGTAATTGATTATAACTGCTATATACAAGACAAACAAGTATATTCTATTTTGGCCTACTAAGACTTTTGAAATCCTTAGAGAGAGAAACACTATACAAGGGAAAGTTATTTCATGTGCTACTGAATATTTGAAATAGCTCTTTTTCAAACTATGGATGTGGTATAACACATATATGTTTCTTAATAATATGTTAATAGTAATACTTTTTGCTGGTATGTTTTTTGGACATGATCAAGAGCTGAGGATATTTGTGAGCAAATTTAGACTGAATACTTTTTACATTAGTTTTCATTCATGTGCTAAAATACATTCAGTTCTGTTGCTGTGTATTGCACATACATGATATCCTTAAATAACAGATGTAAATACATATAGGACATGTGGCTGACTAGATGATGAGTTTGATGAATAACAATATTATGAGTTTGAGCCCTTCGTGGGGTAGAAAGATACCTTTCCTGTCTTAAGAAAAACTTCCCTAAAATCTAAGAACTTCTACTATGGAAAATACTTTTTTTTTTTCCAGAAAAGCCCAAAGAGCAAATATATGTCATGTGGGAACATTGATTAGCATGTCAGTACTAATTGTTACATCAGATTATCTAGCTTTCACCTAGCAGAACCCTGGGATGTGAAGGATTTGGACATAGTAGGGAGATATTTTGATTGGGAGTTTGGATATAAGAAAGGTCCAGTTTATGAGGTCGAAACTCCACAGAGTACTACTGGATGTTACCTGACAATAAGGAGCAGGGCAGGTGAGGATGGGGCACATGTCTAGGAGATAGGAAAGAACTCCTGGAGCTGAGCAACCAAATCTCAGGATTAGAGCTGGGGCATGTGTTGGACTGAAGGAAAGGAAAGAATAACCTCCTGTTCTATGTATTAAAGGAGGGGGGAAAAGAATGTAAAAAAACTCACTATCTAACAGTGGTATGGTTGTAATATCCATTATCCATTAATGCCTTTAATAGTGAGTAAGAACTTCATGATGAGGGAGGGAGAGACAAAGAGAGGAAAAGAGGCTGAGACGGAAGAGTTTAGTACTTGTCAGGAATAGTTGACTTGGGGGTTAGAAAAAAATTAAACTTCCCCTTAATTCAAAAATGACTCTTCCTCTCTTTTAACCAACTCTAGCCCCTCTTTGCCTGCTTATCAATTCTTATCCTAATGTCTATGCCGATGATACTGTATCCCAACTCCAAACTGTAAAGTCCTTGAGAGCAGTGGCATCTCACTCATGTTCCATTTCCTTGTTCTTTCACAGTCCTGGCATATAGAAGGATTCTAGTAAATACTGACATTAACTGAACACACCCCATCTCCACCATGGTCTCCTGGTTTTCCAAGCAGAGTAAAATTAGGCATGATGATTTTTTCCCTATGAAAGCACAGGCTGTGGTATTTTAGACCCTCAAGAAATGCACTATCATTCCACAAAGAGCCAGCAGTCTGGTTACAAACTGCATTTGCATCTATTAATTCAAGATAGCCTAATTGAAGTAGCAAATATATTTGAAAGCAGTATTAATAGCCATGGATAATTGTTTTGCTTCCTGTCATATTGATAGACAAGGAGAAAGCATTTTTTTCAGAGATTAAACGCTTGATCTCAATGTCAATGGTTTCATGTATTAAAAAGTCCTGACATTAATATTAAAAAAAAAGAGCATCATTGAATCTGTCAGTAATGTGGACCACAGGAGAGCCTGAAAGTTGCTGCTAAATACATGGCATGTTTTCATAATTATAATCAGCTAGATTGCTTAAGTGAGTGATTCTGTTTAAATTAGGAAATTAAAAGTTTGAATTATTTTTCTGCAAATGTGCTACTGCTTCTTGAGGAAGCTAAAGTCTTGCTGAATGCCGAAATTCTCCATAGCCACTGATTGTGTGCTGTTTACAATCAATCTACAATTTGCCTAGCTGCTTCCAATAAAATATTAATGCAATCAAACCTAAACTGTTTTCTTTAACATTTATCTTCTCATCCTGGGGCAGACTATAAAGCTCTTTTATTAAAATGAGCCAGGCTGTTTAACTGCACATATGTAAGTTTGGAAATTTCATCCTGAAGCATTCATGAGTTTTTTTTTTTTTTTGAATTGGGACTTCATCATCTATAACTATATGATTTTCAACAAAGTATTTTTTGTTGATATATTTTTATGTCTTAGCACGGTTTTACTAGGCAAAATGTCGATTACTAAGAGGTATAGGATAAAGTCTCTGACATTTACTGTATGACTTGGGAGAAAATAATACATACAAAGAGTAAGAATATAAAACAACGGGTTCTCAAAAGAGTGCTGCAGGTTGTCATTTCTAAAGAGGATTGATTTTCACTGAGGGTTTAGAGTAGTGTCAGAATACTCAGGGTTGGAGAGCAGGGTAAGAAATGGAGGCCAACAGTATGTAAGCCCTCCTCCCCTCCAAGTGACTCCTCTCCTGTCCCTTATTCAAAAGTAGAGAGCAATTGTAAAAATAGTTTAATAAGAGGGAAACCTCATATATATTGAAATGGCCATGTATCGAATTAGAGAATTTTGTTGTACTTGAGCTGAAGTTTTATGACTAGCAATTGGGCAGATGGAAAAGTAAAGGGCAGGGCTTTCCAGCTGCAGGAAAAAGGAAAATGAAAATCAAAACGGCAAAACAAGAGCAAACCTTTGGGAATCATTATGACCTGGAATAAATGGGCAAGGGTAAGTGAAATAAAAATGATGAAAGCAGTCTGGAAAAAATGGGTTTATAGCATTTTTGAAATGCAAAGGTAAGGAGTTTTTGTCTCAAAAATAAATCCTGTGAAGGCCTAGATGGTGATGGTGGAGCTTTGATTCTCAGACATCACAAATATTATACTGGGCCTAGGGCTTCTTTTTCCTGGACGTGATTAGAACAATCCTAAACTTCCTTGATGTTGTCAGAAATTCTACATTTAGTAGCAAGAGAAGCCCGTAACTCACTTCATGCTATGTCCTGCCATGTGTGATAAGTAAATGGGGTTCCTGGCTTCACCATTCTGAGCCCCTAATAGAGTATCCCAGTTAAACAGCTTCTCACTTCATTCAAATCGTCTAATCGATCCTGATGCAAAAACTAATGTCTTACAAACATCTTTTGGTTTATGCCTCATGCCAGATCAAAATAGAGAGACCCCCCATAACTGGGTAAACAAAGCTGAATTGGCTGATTATTGGGCAAAGAGAGCTAGATCACTTAAGAAATAAGCTTTGTAGGTCTCCCTAAGCAGAAATGTAAAGGGCTAGCTTAGGGTTCCTTAATAGTGGCACTACTGACATTTGGACTGGATAATTTCTCATGGTGAGTGAATGTGTGTGGGTGTCTTATATATTGTGGGATGCTGAGCAGTATCTCTGGCCTCTACCCACTACATGCATGTTACCCCATATCCTTAGGGTAGGATGATCAAAATTGTCTCCAGACATTTGCAAATGTCCCTTTGTGGGTAAAATCACCCATGGTTGACAATCACTGGGCAAGATAAAGGAAAAAAGAATAGCAATTTATGCAGTATTCTGACTTTTAGACTTTGGTAGACCTATAAAATAGATTTTAAACTCTTTTTTTCCAAATGGTCTTTATATGATTAAATCTCAAAAGGAAGGATGCAGCTTTCAAAGAGGTCCAGGATGAGATGAATAAGACTACATATAACAAGGCGTTTGGATGTGCATGATACAGACTTGAACAATTTTTCTTTAACAGCCCACTTTATGGACCCCTATTGTCCCTGAAAATACAGATGAGGCCAACGTTGGGTTACATGTTAATAGCTTCCAGGTCTTCACCACTATATACATTATTACGAGCAGATGTTCTATGAAGAGGATTTAGATGAATGTTCTGGTATTCAGTCTGAGCAGAGCAAAGGCAGTTTCTTTTCCTTTTGTTGAAGAATGAGTTTTTGTGCGATCTGATAAGAAAGCAGTTATGCAGCATCATTTAAGACTCTGGAGACCAGACATCTGAGGACGTGAGTTGAATAAGAATAACCACAGTCATATGAGATAGGACTGGAAGATACTTCAGAACCAGCACTGAACATTCCCTATTCTTGACAAGGAGAACAGGTTCCAGAGACTTCCAGTGTCTATTTTTAATAACCAAGTTGTTCTTCCCTTTATTATGCATATAGATTATCCAGCTGTCTCTGTGGTATTACTCCATGTGCAGCAGGAAATGTTAGCAATAGCATATACTCTTCCTCAGCACACAGGTAGGAAAACTAGGGTGAGACTATTGTCCAGAAGCATTTAGGCCAATGTACTCGGTCTAGTTTGTTGTGCTCCTAGGGCTTATGCAGTGTTATTTATCAAAGGCCAGTATAAGAGTAACTTTTGGATTGGTGTCTGTCCTTTAATATCCTGGATTTTCCCATTAACATGTAATATCATTTTGATGAGATAACAAAGTATGGTATAGAAGTTAATATAATATACAAAACTGGCATTATGAATTTCTCCACTGTTTAAAGTGATGTCATGATAAATCTCAATATTATAAAAGGATTTCTGGATGTGTCTGGTTTAAATGAAGTCTTTTCATTAAAGGTGAGATGGTATAGTGTAGAATATCATCTGAAAATCTGTTTGAATCCCTGTCTCCTTTCATGTACTGATACAAATTTGCATGTGAAATATTGTTGCATACCACCATAGGCACTGTAGAAATCATTAGAAATGGTCGAGTCACAAATTTCTCACTTCCTAGTAATATATCTATTATCTTTGAGCTTCCTTATATTCTCCTGCATCCAGTCACCCATCCTGGCCAGCCTCACATTAGAACCACATTTGATAGCTACCTGTTCCCAAACTCCCATCTCTGTCTTGTTTCCATTCCTCCTTTAACAACCTGCTTCCACACTCCAAATTCCATTCAACCTACGGATTCTTTCCTTCATCATGTCCAAACTCCCCCCATTTCTTCTGTCTCCTCCTTAAATGGCCGTCACTGCACATTAACAGACCCATGGCTTGCTTCCGTTAGGACATTTCCCATTGGGACTCTAGTGGAAGGAATCCCATTCACTTCTCAGAATTAATAAAGGATTGTATTGTTACCCATCTGAATTTCTGGGTTTGATATTAGTTCATTTACACCATGTTTTCCACATTCTTGTTTGAATCACGCACAAACTTCAATGAATAAATCCATCTTAACAGTTTATATGTAAAGGGAAAAAATTCTACCAGTTTTTATTACAAATTTAATAGTAGCAACAGTATAGAATTGCTACCTCCATAAAACTAATTGGTTTGGAGATTGCAAAAATAGATATACAGTGTAGAGAAATAGGGAGCTTTTAGCTCCCAGTTTACTTTGAATTTCAATGTTTGAAATTACTTAATCTCTGACAACCACACTTTAAAGACAGATGTCAAAACCTCAGGATTGTACAGAGGAGGAGAGCCAGAGTGGTGGATATGTCTAGAAAGTGTGTCAAATATGAAAGATGTTGTATGCAAGGGTTATGCTTTTTCTATTTATATTTCTATCTATATATATGTATTTCTCTGTGTATAAGTAGGAAAGAGAAATATGAATAGTTAGGAAAAAAGTAGAAACTTGAGAGGTAAAGTCTCTGCATAACTGCAGGCAACAATGCATTGCTAATAAGCCACATTGACTAAGGGACAACATTCTTTGGACAAGGCTTGATGGATTTGGGGGGAGATACTAAGAAAGAAGTATCTGAGGAGAAAAGTGAACAAAAGGAAAGACCTCCTAAATAATTCTGTGCTAATGACTAGAGGCTTGTGGTTGCCCATCACTTACTTCAAATTCCAGGTCATGGTGTAAACCAAGTTTTCAACAGAAGAATTGAAGAAAATAGCAATGTTTAGCTATAAAAATAGAAAACATTAATAGCCATCACCAAAACTTAAGGACTGTCATAAAGAAGTGAGATTAGACCAAACAGTACCATCCTTAGACCCATTCAAGATACTCCCCTGCTCTGACCTATGTGATTTAGGAAGCTCTGAATCTCTCTCTCTCTATCTCTATCTCTATCTCTCTCTCTTGCGCGCACACACACACACACACACACATTAATGTGTTAGAGAATACTCAGGCACCTGTCACTCAGAATCTGGCATGCAGTGCTGGCACAGCTGGACCTATAACCCTAACACTTGTTCTTGTGACTTTTAGGCCTCTAGGAAATTCTTCCACCACAATTTCTTGCTTTACATTATTTTCTATTTCAGTATAGTCGAAACACAATGTTACATTGGTTTCAGGTACACAGCTTAGAAATTCAACAAATTTATACATTATGATACATTCACAAGTGTAGCTACCATCTGTCCCATTACATAGCGATTAAAATATCATTGACTGTATTCTTTATGCTATGCCTTTTATTCCTGTGACTAACTCATTTGATAACTGGAAGCCAGTATCGCCCACACCCATTCATCCATTTTCCCCACCCCTTCCCCTCTGGCAACCATCAGTTTGTATTTACAGGTCTGATTCTTCTTTTTGATTGTTTATTCATTTGTTGTTGTTCTTATATTCCACTTTTGAATGGAATCATATGGTATTTGTCTTTCTCTGACTTATTTCATTTAGCATAATACCCTGGAGGTCCATTTATGTTGTTTCAAATGGCACAATCATCCTTTTTTTATGGCTGCATAATATTCTTGTGTGTGTGTACATATACATCTTCTTTATTCATGCATCTATTGATGGACACTTGGGTTGTTTTCATATCTTGTCTATTGGAAATAACTCTGCAATGAACATAGGAGTGCATGTATCTTTTCAAAGTAGTGTTTTTGTTTTCTTTTGGTAAATACCCTAAGTGGAATTACTAGATCATTTGGCAATTCTATTTTTAATTTTTTGAGGAACCTCCATAGTGCTTTCCACAGTGGCTACCCAAGTTTGCATTCCCAACAACACTGCATGGAGGTTCCTTTTTCTCCACATCCTCACCAGCCCTTGTTTCTTGAGTTTTTGACTTTAGCCATTCTGACAGATGTGAGGAGATAATCTCTTTGTGGTTTTGATTTGCATTTCCCTGATGATAAGTGATGTTGAACATCTTTCCATATGTCTCTTGGCCATCTGCATTTATTCTTTGGAAAAATGCCTATTCAGGTCTCCTGCCCACCTTTTAGTTACATTGTTTGTTCTTTTTTAGTATTGAGTTGTGTAAGTTTCTGTATTTTGGACATCAACCCCTTATCGGATATGTAATTTGCAAATATCTTCTCCCATTTAGCTGGTTGACTTTTGTTTCGTTCACGGTTTCCTCTGCTGTTTAAAATCTTTTTGTTGGGGCGCCTGGGTGGCTCAGTTGTTAGGCATCTGCCTTCGGCTCAGGTCATGATCCTGGGGTTCTGGGATCGATCGCCACATCAGGCTCCCTGCTTGGCGGGAAGCCTGCTTCTCCCTCTCCCACTCCCCCTGCTGGTGTTCCCTCTCTCACTGTGTCTCTCTCTGTCAAATAAATAAAATCTTTTAAAAAAAATAATAAAATGAAATCTTTTTATTTTTTTGTAGTCCCAATAGTTTGTTTTTGCTTTTGTTTTCCTTCCTGAGGAGATATCTAGGAAAATGTTGCTATGGCCAATGTCAGAGAAATTACTGCCTGTGCTCTCTTCTAGGATGTTTGTGGTTTCAGTTCTCACATTTGGGTGTCTGTATCACCCAAAGCAATCTACAGATTCAGTACAATCCTTATCAAAATACCAACAGCATTTTTCATAAAACTAGAACAAATAAAACTAAAATTGGTATGGAACCACAGAAGACTCTGAATAGCCAAAACAATCTTGTGAAAGAAGAACAAAGCTAGAGGTATCACAAACCAGATTTCAAGATACACCACAAACCTGTAGTAATTAAAGCAATATGGTAACAGCACAAAAATAGAAACATAGATCAATGGAGCAGAATAGTCACCCCAGAAATAAACCCATGATTATATGGTCAATTAATCTATGAGAAAGGAGACAAGAATATACAATGGGGATAAGACAGTCTCTTCAATAAATGGTGCTGGGAAAACTGGACAGCTACATGTAAAAGAATGAAAATGGACCACTTTCTAACATCATACATACAGATAAACTCAAAATGGATTAAAGATCTTGCCCTATCTTTTTGGAACAAAAGGCAATCATGGCCAAAGGTTTTAAAGATTTAGATTGTGCTACTAACCCCTTTTTAGGTCACTGCTTTGAACTAAAAGAAGGATTTCGGCTATGGAAACACTTAATTTGGAAACGATTTAATTTGTGCATCCTTCCTCTCCAATAGCAAGAATGCAATAAAGTCTTGGAGAATGGAGTGTCTTTGGCTAGTGGTGCTAAGCAATTTTTTTTTTTTTTTTTGCTTGCTTCTCTTTTTCCAATCTGTAGTTCCAGAGATAACCACCAAAATAAAAAATTAGATTTATTTTAGTTATGATATGTGATACAATAGAAGAACCAAATGAAACAAGAGTGACCTTCAAATAAAGTGAATTAGGGTCTTTTGGCAGGAACTAAGCTTAAGTTTGAACTTGCTCTATTCACATCATTTGTTATAAACTTATTTTTAATAATATCAGTAAAAGCTTAGCAAAAAAAGGGTTAACATATCTGAGTGGAAAAAATGCAACATAATTATCATTCCAATAAAAAAAAACAAGATAATTAGAACACGGAAAGAACACCATAACCATGACTATGAAGAATAAGATTCATGTACAAATAATCCCAACACTGATTTCTAAAGAGAATAATTTTTTCTGGCAATATAGATCAAAGTATATGAACAGAAGTTGGAATAAAATTGGGCACCATACTGCTACTTTTATTTTCTGTGTAATATTCTAGCATTGAAAAATTTGAAAGAAGAATGCAAACAATAATCTATGGAACTATGTATTGCCTCAAGAGATGGTGAAAATGATAATTTAAGATAGCAATTTATAAAATGAAATTAAAATATTTTGCAATGTTTTCTAATGATGATACTTTACTATTTCCTAGCCCATTACAGTGTTTGATTGTATCATTTTAAACCTATAATTCCTTTTTAACATAACTTTAAATTTAGGAATTTTATTGACAATTCCAGTGGCTACTGTCTCAGTAGGCTACAATTTTCCATATTGAAATTATAGAATAACTAAGAACTGCAATAACTCAAGAAGAGCTGACAGAGGCTGCAGGTGGTTAGAGGGAATTATATAAACAGGGACTTAGGGAACTTCTTAGAGTGATGGAGATATCAAATAACTTCATTATTTTGGTAGCTACATGACTTTAAACATTTGTCAAACTCATCAACTATACACCCAAAAAGGTTGAATATCACTATTTGCAAAGTATACCTCAATAAAATTGATTTTAAAAAATTACCAATTTATGTTCTTTGAGCTCTGATAGATAATGATACACCATTATTTCAATGAATGATCCAGAATAATTTGATTGGTTTTTTTATTTTTTATTGTTATGTTAATCACCATACATTACATCATTAGTTTTTGATGTAGTGTTCCATGATTCATTGTTTGTGCATAACACCCAGTGCTCCACGCAGAATGTGCCCTCTTTAATACCCGTCACCAGGCTAACCCATCCCCCTCCCCCCCTCCCCTCTAGAACCCTCAGTTTGTTTTTCAGAGTCCATCATCTCTCATGGTTCGTCTCCCCCTCCGACTTACTCCCCTTCATTCTTCCCCTCCTGCTATCTTTTTCTTTTTTCTTAACATATGTTGCATTGTTTCAGAAGTACAGATCTGTGATTCAACAGTCTTGCACAATTCACAGCACTCACCATAGCACATACCCTACCCAATGTCTATCACCCAGCCACCCCATCCCTCCCCCCCACCACTCCAGCAACCCTCAGTTTGTTTCCTGAGATTAACAATTCCTCATATCAGTGAGGTCATGTGATACATGTCTTTCTCTGATTGACTTATTTCACTCAGCATAACACCCTCCAGTTCCATCCACATCGTTGCAAATGGCAAGATATCATTTCTTTTCATGGCTGCATAATATTCCATTGTGTATATATACCAATCTTCTTTATCCCTTCATCTGTCGATGGACATCTTGGCTCTTTCCACAGTTTGGCTATTGTGGACATTGCTGCTATAAACATCGGGGTGCACGTACCCGTTCGGATCCCTACATTTGTATCTTTGCGGTAAATACCCAGTAGTGCAATTGCTGGATCGTATGGTAGCTCTATTTTCAACTGTTTGAGGAACCTCCATACTGTTTTCCAGAATGGTTGCACCAGCTTGCATTCCCACCAACAGTGTAAGAGGGTTCCCCTTTCTCCGCATCCCCGCCAACATCTGTCGTTTCCTGACTTGTTAATTTTAGCCATTCTGACTGGTGTGAGGTGGTATCTCATTGAGGTTTTGATTTGGATTTCCCTGATGCCAAGCAATGTTGAGCACTTTTTCATGTGTCTGTTGGCCATTTGGATGTCTTCTTTGGAAAAATGTCTGTTCATATCTTCTGCCCATTTCTTGATTGGATTATTTGTTCTTTAGGTGTTGAGTTTGATAAGTTCTTTATAGATTTTGGATACTAGTCCTTTATCTGATATGTCACTTGCAAATATTTTCTCCCATTCTGTCGGTTGACTTTTGATTTTGTGGACTGTTTCTTTTGCTGTGCAACAGCTTTTTATCTTGATGAAATCCCAAGAGTTCATTTTTGCCCTTGCTTCCCTTGCCTTTGGCCATGTTTCTAGGAAGAAGTTGCTGTGGCTGAGGTCGAAGAGGCTGCTGCCTGTGTTCTCCTTTAGGATGTTGATGGACTCCTGTCTCACGTTTAGGTCTTTCAACCATTTTGAGTCTATTTTTGTGTGTGGTGTAAGGAAATGGTCCAGTTTCATTCTTGTGCATGTGGCTGTCCAATTTTCCCAACACCATTTGTTGAAGAGACTGTCTTTTTGCCATTGGACATTCTTTCCTGCTTTGTCAAAGATGAGTTGACCATAGAGTTGAGGGTCCATTTCTGGGCTCTCGATTCTGTTCCATTGATCTATGTGTCTGTTTTTGTGCCAGTACCATACTGTCTTGATGATGACAGCTTTGTAATAGAGCTGGAAGTCCAGAATTGTGATGCCGCCAGCTTTGCTTTCCTTTTTCAATATTCCTCTGGCTATTCGGGGTCTTTTAGGATTATTTGCTCCATTTCTTTGAAAAAAGTGGATGGTATTTTGATGGGGATTGCATTGAATGTGTAGATTGCTGTAGGTAGAATTGACATCTTCACAATGTTTGTTCTTCCAATCCATGGGCATGGAACATTTTCCATTTCTTTGTGTCTTCTTCAATTTCTTTCATGAGTATTTTATAGTTTTCGGGGTACAGATCCTTTGCCTCTTTGGTTAAATTTATTCCTAGGTAATATATGGTTTTGGGTGCAATTGTAAATGGGATCAACTCCTTGATTTGTCTCTCTTCTGTCTTGTTGTTGGTGTATAGGAATGCCACAGATTTCTGTGCATTGATTTTATATCCTGCTACTTTACTGAATTCAATCATTTGATTGTTTTTAAAAGTTTTCTAATTTAGTATTACTGTCAAGAAAGCAAAATGATATTAAAATTGTGATTATAATAATAAAGATGTGATAAAGTGAAAGCTAAGATTACATAGAATAAATATAATTTATGAATTATGTCAGTTTTAATTTATTAACCATCAATATACTACTGACCCATCAATAACTGAATATTCAGACAAACACAATGAGATTGTTTATTTACACTTTACATTTTGCCACCTTTATAGTCCACTAAAAATGGTATCTTAACATAAATTTCCATTTTTCCATTATGTAGCTATATTTTTAGAATAGGAAAATTAAAAAATATTTTATGTATCAGTTGTGTTAGTTTGATTATAACCTATAGACAATCAGTGTGTGATCCTTCATATTTTTTTCCATGCCACAGGTCCTACAAATATTAGAGGTGGGTCTGAGACCCCCTTAATCTATGAAGCTATTTATTAGAAAAATAATTTCAGTTCCAATAAAAAAGAACATGTTAGCCATTAATGATGCCCCAAACTGGAATGGACAAACTCTTTATATACACTCCAGTGTATGCCCTATAAGTAGAATGGTTCAAGGTCAGGTTAAACAGTTGCCAGAGAAAGATGCTTTAGAGCAGATTTCTTACATAAGAATAAGGTTGAAAAATGACATAGTAAGTGTATTTTTTTATTATTATGTTATGTTAATCACCGTATATTACATCATTAGTTTTTGATGTGGTGTTCCATGATTCATTGTTTGTGCATAACACCCAGTGCTCCACGCAGAACGTGCCCTCTTTAATACCTGTCACCAGGCTAACCCATCCCCCAACCCCCCTCCCCTCTAGAACCCTCAGTTTGTTTTTCAGAGTCCATCGTCTCTCATGGTTCGTCTCCCCCTCCGATTTCCTCCCTTCATTCTTCCCCTCCTGCTGTCTTCTTTTTTTTTTTAAACATATAATGTATTATTTGTTTCAGAGGTACAGGTCTGTGATTCAACAGTTTTACACAATTCACAGCGCTCACCATAGCACATGCCCTCCCCAGTGTCTATCACCCAGCCACCCCATCCTCCCACCCCCCACCACTCCAGCAACGCTCAGTTTGTTTCCTGAGATTAAGAATTCCTCATATCATTGAGGTCATACGATATTTTTAAACACCAAACTACCTTCTGAAGACATTAATATTTAGTTTACTGAATACTAGATTCCATGGTAAACACTTCTTAGTATTAACTCTTATAGGCTTTACAAATTTTAAGGTGGGTGCCATTATCTCCAGTTTATAGATAAGAAGGCCCAGTCTTAGCGATATAAAATAATTTTCCCAAGATTAGCCTGCCAGGATATTCAGAGTCTAGATTTGACATCTGGCCTGTAGCCTTCAGTGACCTTGTGATTATTCACCACATAATAGTGCCTTTCATTTATTTCTTATTTTTAAAAAGATGTTTCCTCTAGAAGACACAACAGATCCTATCAATGCCTTACCATAGCCTCTGAGCTTTTCCTTATTCCTTGCATCGCAGCCTGTCTTCCAGCACATCTAACTTCTAGCACCTGCATTTTGTTGCCAGAAGACTTTCTCTGACTCAGGAACTAGGTCTGCATACATGGATGACAGATTAGTAATACCAGGGAACTAAGGCTCCTTGAGAACAGTCTACTGACCAGTGACTGATGGGAATTACATGGTAAAGACCCTTTTTACTGGGAAAATTCTGAGGTACGTGTCCTAGTATTCCCCAGGAGAATTGAGCTCCCATCAGCTTATTTGGAATGTGGCATAATATCAGTTTATTTTACATAATAAAAGATACTCTATGAAATATATTATAAATATATAAATTTGATGTTATTATATTAATTAACTGTTCATCCATATCATATAGTTCCCAGTTAAACCTATGTAAGGCTGCAGTGCTTCAGGTTATTAATTTCCTATAGCCAGTCTACAGTATGTTCAGGGCTATTCAATGTAGAATCCCTAATGATTCAAATTAAAATTACTAAAGAAAATATTTTGTAATATATAAAAGTTAATGGTAGCTTAATTTAAAAATTGGCTATAATTGAAAGTTGGCTATAATTGAAAATAGGCCTTCCATCTTTTTAAACCATAGTCTGAAATATAATAATAATTGAATGATAGTCATTCTCATGTATTATAGAAATTGCATTATAGGTATTAAAGTATTTAGGGTTTTTATTTCTTAATAAAATCATTTACTTTCAAATCTTCAGCTTATCAAGTAATCCTTTGGTACAAATGGGTGCTGAACATTCATTACTTCCCTTCCCCCATTTCCACTGACTGGTTTTATTGTCAGTAAATAATTTTTTTTAAAGATTTTATTTATTTATTTGAGAGACAGAGAATGAGAGATAGAGAGCACGAGAGGGAAGAGGGTCAGAGAGAGAAGCAGACTCCCTGCTGAGCAGGGAGCCCGATGCGGGACTCGATCCCGGGACTCCAGGATCATGACCCGAGCCGAAGGCAGTCGCTTAACCAACTGAGCCACCCAGGCGCCCAAAAATTTTGTTTTTAACAGAAGAATCACACTTGGAAAATATGATTATGTAGTATAACTTGTTAGAATCAAATTATCTTTATATGCTCAGGGTTTAAAGAAGAGAGGTAGTGAAAGAATCAGAGGATTGTTGCAATGGATCCAGTGATTTCTTGTTTTTCTAAAGGAGAAGATGTATGGTTCATAGCTCTCAGTTGGTCTAGACAATGGCATAGGGACCCCAGGTGGCTCATGGAAGCTGAATATAGTGGAGAGGACCTCAGATGCTCTGATTCTTCAATTCTCAGTGCGCACCAATGTGGCCCCATGCAAAAAAATGGAATGTACCTCCTGATTAAGACTAGTTACTTGTTTTTCATTAGACATTTTTAAATATATCCTTTTAGTGGTTTTCTTTTAATTGCTCATTTATCCATATTCTATAAGTTTGTTTGGGGCATTCACTTTGGGATTTAGCCCAGTGTTTTGCATTAAACACTGTGTTTTGGGAATACTAATTCTATGGTATGTTAATAGAATTACGAGAAATCAAAAGGTTCTGTAGACATGGAAGTTTTGGAAATACTGTGAAAAACAAATGTTGGTCAGTGTGTTATTTACGAATTTTAATGTGCTGAAAGGAAGATATGAAACATAAAGGAAGAGGAAAAAACAGGAAGAAAAGAAAACAACACAGAACCAGTATTAATTAAGAAGGAGTATCAAGACCTATGTTGCACATGTTGCACTTACATCCTTTGAAACGTGTACTAATGCTTCAGCATAAACTGTAATGTAACATGGTAATTATCTTGGTTGCCAACTTTTTATTAATGGGGAAAACAGAAGAGTAAAGGAAAGAAAAGTATTCTTCCTACTGAATATACTTGTTAGAAAAAAAAACTAACAAAATTACAGGACATATCTCCATGCCCTCCAAATTCTCTGAAACTGAGTTGGAAGGCCAAATCAGAACAATATTACCCTTGGGTGGCTCATTCAGTTAAGCATCTGCCTTCGGCTCAGGTCATGATCCCGGACTTCCAGGATAGAGCCCCATATTGTGCTCCCTGCTCAGTGGGGAGTCTGCTTCTCCCTCTCCCTCTGCTCCTCCCCCGCTTGTAATCTCTCTCACTCTCTCTCAAATGAATAAATAAAATCTTTATATAAAAAATATTACCCTTAGGGGCACCTGGGTGGCTCAGTTGGTTAAGCATCTGCCTTCGGCTCAGGTCATGATCCCAGCGTCCTGGGATCGAGCCCCACATCGGACTCCCTCCTCGGCGGGGAGCCTGCTTCTCCCTCTCCCACTCCCCCTGCTTGTGTTCCCTCTCTCGCTGTGTCTCTCTCTGTCAAATGAGTAAATAAAATCTTTAAAAAAAATATATATTACCCTTAAGTATAGAGAACAAACAGGGCTGCTGGAGGGAGGTGGGCAGGGGAATGGGCTAGATGGGTGATGGGCATTAAGGAGGGCACTGGTTGTGATGAGCACTGGATGTTGTGTGTAAGTGATGAATCACTAAATTCTCCTGAAACCAATATTACACTGTGTGTTAACTAACTAGAATTTAAATAAAAACTTGAAACATAATTTAAAAGGATTAATATTACCTTGATATAGATTCTGCACAGTATAGTGTGGAAACGGTGAGAGGATAAGGAGATAATAGAGTAAAAGTGTTCTGTAAAATTATACATCAGGCAAATATAGGGGGTGATTATGAAATATTAGGCATAATTTCTATTATTATCTTTAAGTTAATTTATTATCATTAAATCATTAATAATTATTAAATTAAATTATCTTTAAATTACAAGGAGAATAACTTTAAAATAACCAGAGAACTACCTAGAAAAAAACTCACTACATGATATTTACCCTAAGAAATGTATAGTTTTTAAGACATTTGCAGGATTTCTATGTTGTTTTCATGAATGTTTCATGTAATGAATATTCATGTTTAAATAACTTTGGAAAGGAAATTTAGGGGATAAGATCAGGCAAGGTATCATCTGTTCTACCTAGATAATTCCACGTTACCTGATTGGAAGGGATTAGGAATGCCTGATCTTTACTTATTCCTGTTGATGTGAAGAACACAATCACTTTCCTCATGGTATTTTGCATACTTGCCTGGATTTTGGCTCCAGAGCGGTAAACACCTCATTTTGGGGGGAAAGCTATGTTGCTCTAAAGAAAATTAATTTCTCCATCTAATACTCCTTTCTATGAGCTTTTTTATTTTAAGTTTATAGCAGTAAGCTGTCTGATTTATCCCAAGGTACATTCTTTATGGTGGCTTTCTCTTGGTTCTAGTCGTCACTTTATGAATATTACTAAACTTGAATTAAAGTGGTAACTATTTAAAGAATAGTCCAATCTAATTTCAAAGAAGTAACACAAGTATCTATAACTGCAAGAAATCAGAGTACTACATAAGCATCATGAAAAAGTGGAAGGAAGCACTTCTCCTCCCAAGTCCTTAGATTCATTGGTATTACTAATTGGTGTTAATCTGTTATTTCTCTGTTAATGTTGAGTATTATACCCTTAGAATCTATTTCTCTACTCCAAAAACTACACACACACACACACACACACACACACACACACACACACACACCTGCATCCTTTCCACCACGAGAGAAAGAAAATACATATGTACCAAGATAATAAGAGAAACTCTAGAATTTCCACAAGGTAATATTTTTTTGTGGAGAATTAAAAATATCAAAAAGCTAAAAGGTTTGTATCCACAGAAAACTATGTTGTCTAGTATGTGAAATGAAACCAGGGAATGGAGTTGGTTGAGTGTTTTCTTAAAATTTTGTGAAAAATCTGTGCACATAATAGTCTAGCAGTGAAGATGAAGAAGCTAAGATAGTTTCTGAAAAAGAGCAGCAGCGTTGATCAATAAGAAAAAAAATGTACAAGCACATGAGAAGGGCATTGACGAGACTGGACTGAATTTTTTTGTTTAATCTGATAGAGTAGAGCAATACAGAAATCGCCCTTACAGTTATTATTACTCCCATCACTAGCACTGCTAACTACGGTTAATGCAAACAGAATAAACACAGAATCACAGCACTAAATGAGGATTCTGCAAATCAGAATTACTGTAATTGAAACAAGGAAGCAATTCTCTATATCGAGCGCATCACATAATTTATCATTTAATCTGCACAATGACTCGATTAGGCAGCCTTATCTGTTTCAAGTCATGAGAAATCCAGGGGTTATGAGATTCCTTGTCTCTCATTATATATATAAGATTAAAGGTGTTTGTTTATTTGCCTGTTTGTGGTTGTGCATTCAGTTAACGTATTTAGTTGGTAGGAGAAAGTGTATGTTCCTCAGTGATTTCTTCAGGATGTAAGACTCAAAACTGAAGTTGATAGAAATTAGAAAGTTGCAAAATAGTAATAGCAATTAACACATAAAACAGATTTACATAGTTAATATTCAAACAACCTTTGAGGTACATACTGTGGTAATCCTCATTTCACAGATAAGAGAGCTGAGGCAGAGAATTAATAAGCCTAGAAATCAAGCAAAAGTAGGGAGATTTGAAAAAAGTTGATGAACAACTTAAGTCTTTCAGAATCTTTAACCTATCAAACTGGCTTCTTCATGTTACCTATAACTTCAGGAACATGTAAAATTCTGGAAAGCATCCTTATCAAATTTTCCCAGAATTGGGAGACTGTCTCCTGAAAAGGCACTCCTGATTTCCATACTAAGGCCTTTGCCTTCAGCAAGCTAAATGTGGTGTGCGATGCACCACCCTATAACCACCACTATGGAATTCTCTGACTTTGCTTATGACAGTGAATGCTAGACATCCACACAAACAGATTAGATGGTATTCAAAAGGCATTACTTTGCCTAAGATGAACATTTTTTTCTTTCTGGTTATTTTTCACCTGGTCCATCTCTGAGGGAAGGAGTTTTTATGATAGCTGTAGGAATGAAGGGATTTAGAATAGGGTGTTTCACATTTCTCTGTTATTTAGAGGAAGATGTCAGAGCAGTAGTCTACAACCAAACAGAAATGAATGGTCTATTCCACTGGGCCTACGTGTGTTCATATTCTATAGCACTATATCAGAGCAATATATGACATTGTCACGTCTTCACATTTTTTAACTTCCCAGTTTCACCATTGTGCAGTCTTACCAGAGGAAAACAGGTAGAGTGTTATCCTAGAAAAAAAATGGAAAAAATAATTTAAAAATGCTGAAGAAATTAAGGGAAATTGAAACTGACAAATGCCCATTAAATTTTAGTATGATGTCATTGGTGATTGTGAAAAATGTAAAATCAGTAAAGACAAAGACTAAGGAGAAAAGAGATAACGATGTAAAGATAAACAAGTGTGTATTCTTTAAAATAATTTTGATGCAAGTGAGGGATGATATAGAGTCCTAGCTAAAAATTAGAATGATAAGACTGAGTGTAATTTCTTTTTATTTGTTTGTTTGCTTTTTTTTGGTTTGGTTTTGTTTCTGTTTTTTTAATATTGGGAGAAACTTGAGCGTAGAAGGCATAGAAGTTGCAGAGCAGAGACTGATGAAGACGGATGAAGGAGGGTGATGGGGTTGTGATCCATAGCAGAGGTGCAAGGTGAGACTTGGATGGGAAGTGGGGCATTCTTTCCATGGAAACCAAAATGAAACAGAGAAAGGCTGGTTGGGTGGAAATGAACTGGGATATTTGTGAGAGGGGGCGGGCTTAACGGACTTCACACCTAATGGAGTCAATGGTCATTAGGAAATAAGCCAAGGATGCAAGGCTGAGAATGAGAAGAAAGTGGGGTGGCAGGACTGCAAGGCGTGGCACTGATATAAATTACCACTTGAAGGGAAAGGTTTCTAAGAAAATCTGAGCATACAACTAAGGCTGGAGACAAGGAATGTGTGATGACTTCAGGACAATTGTGGATCTTTTCCTCCGGGACTTAGCAACATGGGTATAGGGACTGGAGAGATGAACAGTTGGATTTATACAAGGGGGTTATTACTTTTCTGGATACAAGTGGGTAAGTATTTGTAGGTAATTTGTGCTAAATTCGATAAGGAAAATGAATGAAAAATACAAATTCAAAGTACTGCAGCTTTGATTTCCGCTGAAGGAATTTGGATCCGGGACTGTGTTGGAGGAGCTTCCTTAGCCTCTCTGAAGCCACACTTTATACCTATATAACCAACAAGCCAGAGTCGCAGCGTGGTTACCTGCATGGGTACTTGCAATCAACCCTTGATTTCAGGCCCTGCCTTTGACACTTCCCAGCTATGTAATGTAGGGCCCGTTTCTAAATTGTTCAGTTTCCGTACCTTTAAAATGGAAATAAAAGCAATTGTACAAACCTCATGAAGATTCATTAAGCCACTACCTAGAACAGTGCCTGCCTGGTCACATTAAGCATTCTATAAATGTTGGTACTAATTAGACTCTATAGCAGTTGCTTCTTCAAATTCAATGCAATCTCCAAATGCTGAAAGCAGAAAGTTAAAAATGTGCAAGGAACGAAGCCAAGAAATAATTATTTGATTTTTCTATTAATGTTTTAAATAATATATGTAGTATTCCATCTCTCAACTTCATTAACTACTGAATGAGGATAAGGTTCAGGGTTAATTTTTATAAAAGCGGTTTGCTCTACTAGTGACAGAACCTATTAACTTATTGCCACTTACTCCATTTCTTTACACATGGGCAAAATCTTAATTCAGCTCTGAATATAGCTGTTCCAATGGCTGAGAGTAGTTTTATCACCAGCTCATTATAAAATCACTCTGAAATTTCTGGCTGAAATATATTTTAATGGCAAAAAGTCCTCATATGCTAGGTAGACCAGGGTAGTGAAATTTGAAGAGAATGCTCTTTGTTCTGTAATTGGAGGTAATGAGGTGCTTAATTAAGGATGATTGGCACATCCTGCTACATCCATTCATAGGGCAAAAGAAAAAATAATTCCTAAATGCCCAATGTTCCCCTCTGTTTCATTTGACCACTAGTCTTGGGAAAGTGCATTAGTTTAAGGAGGGTTGAGGGGGTGAACTTACACAGAGACTATCTTGGGCAGTTGTGCTCTAAGTAACTGGGTCAGCAATCTCAGCATCACCTGTTGGAAATGTAAAATCTCAGTCCCCACTTTAGACCTCTCAAAACAATCCTGAATTTTGGCAAGATGCCTGAGAATCCACATGCAGGTTAAAGTTCGAAGAAGTTCTTATGCTCTGGAAGAATGAAGGCTGATTTCTCAGCATTGTGCTGTTTTCCATTCCTTTGGTTTCTGACTAACTAGAAAAACTTAAAACAGACCTGGGAAATTTGAGAACAAGTCAAGAAAGCGCTTCGCTGCTACCAGCCTCCACATCTCCTCTCCTTTCCCACATCTGAGTGAAAGAGACTCTATTCATACACACCCCTGACCTTGATTCTCCTCATAAAGTGATGGATTTTTGGTTGAAGAAATAGGATGCTCATGCTGTGGGTACCAGTACAGCTCATCAATTTTAGCAACCACAGCTTTTGAAAACAAAATCATAAAATATGACTGAACATACAGTTTGAAGACCAGGGATAAATTTTCCTATGACAAGAACATTTTTTAAATCCACAAATTTGTCCTGGGTGATATGTGCTTTATCAATAAAGACAGTTGTTGTGACAAGTTGTCAGACTAAGTAGATTAAAGAGAACAAGGAGGGATGGGACAGCGAAGCCCAAACAGATTTGTTTAGTTATGAATTAAGTATTCCTTGTTTCATTTGTTTCACTGGCTTATGTAATCTTAATGTTTAGGAGAGAAGAGGGAATAATGAATTTGGTTTTCAGAACAGGATTTAAGAGTATAATTGAGTTTGAAGTTGCACTAATCATCTCTGATACCTTTTCAAATAGTAAATCATATCCTTCTTTTGAAAGTTTTCGATAAAACCCAAATCTCACAATTGAATATGAATGAAATTTTCTTCATGAAATCTTTGTAGCAATATGCCTGAAGTAATATTTAACGGATATTTCTCCCCTGAGGACAAGGCCTTTAAACATAGCAAATCATGGGTTTCCCATTACCATACCATCTCAATTTCTAGAACCAAATTATGTTCTCTATTACTGTGCAGATGAGTTGAACATTTTTTAGATAATAGCCCATTTTTCTTGCCTTGATATATCTTCTGTGGATTAATTCCATCTCAAAGTAAAAAAACAAGTTGAGAAAAACAAAGAAAGCCAAAGTGGGTGATACAAAAAAAAAAGCATGATTATGAATAAGTTGTAGCAATTAATCTGCTGTTGTGTTATCCTGCCTATTGAGATTTTAAATATTAGATAATCAGACTTTGGAGGTGCAAGAAATATTTGAGACTTGAAATTGAATGTTTACGTTAGGGCAATCCAAACATTATTACATGATGATCAGGAGCAGTGCTTCTCAACCCTGGGTGAAATGCAGTGTCCACACCAGCCTAACTGAATCAGAATCATTTGAGATATGTGGCCTATGCATTAGTATTAAAAACAAAAACTCTCCAAGTGATTCTAGTTGCAGTTAGGGTTGAGATCGACTTCCATCTGTTACAAGACATTAATGGACTTAGTATTTGATGTATATAAAATGCAATTCAACTATAATTTTCCTTATTGAAAAATTGTACCTAATTATTATCCATAATGTCTGAGTTTGAAAATGGTAGATGTTATTTTATAAGACTGATCATAAAACCTCCAGTTGAGTGAGATACTGGCTTGATATGTGAAAAAATGCATCCTGATGAAATATCTGGGCACATTTCTTTCTTAGGGAGATCACAAATGTCATTGTTTCTCACTCTTATTAGTTCATTGAGGTTTTATTGCCTTTAAAACTTTATACAGGGAAGATATAGTCTTATAAACATCCTTCTAAGAAAAATAGACTATATCGTTCAGCTTGGTTGGCTCCATTCATGATATAAATATCTTGGAGTTCAGGATATGGAAAAGGATTGTTATGTTTTATTTGAAGTAATGGTCATTAAGTAAAATATCCTTATTTACTTTTCTTATAATGCTCAGGTGTTAAAACACTTCAGCAAATTTCATACTGAAGCATTTTCGATGGCAATAAGCTGAGTTATTATCTTTGTTTATAGCTTAATGACTACCCTATGTTCTTGAGAAGCTACTAGAGAAAATAGGTACTTTGTTTCTTAAGACTATAGATTGTATATCCTACTTGAACTAAGAAACATATAATAGTTTTACTGGTTTTGAATAACTTAAAGGTATTATCTAAAGTCAGGTTTGGAATACAAAGGTAATTTGTCAATGGGTCACTGTAGAATCTAATGTCTCTAGTATAATTTAAAATATATAGGAAGCAAAAGCATTTTAAATTGTAAAAAAGGGAATGGCTGAGATACACACACACACATATATATATATATATATCTGTACATATGTGTATACGTGTGTGTGTGTATACATGTATAGAGATTGAAGTCTTGAAGCAGGGACTAAGAATGTGTCAGTTAGTTTGAAAGGAAGTGTTTGCTTCACTTCTCTGCCTGATGCTAGTATGGATATATGATGTAAGACTGGAAAAAACACCAAATGATTATGTTTTTTAGGAGAATTAAGAAGATACATTATTTAGCAAAGTAATAAGGAATATACTGGTATGAGAGCCCACGAGTGTTAGAGCCTACTAAGCTAGGATTTATGGGAGGAAGATATTGAAAACTGGCCTAATTGATAAGAATAGGGATGGTAAGTTCCCTCCAAATAATGGAGTCTAGATAGTGGCTCTTAACAGTTTAAAGCAAGGTAAGCTCAATGATTCTCATGGGCAGCCAGGTTGGAATGGCAATCAGAGAAGCATAGTAAGCAGAGAGCCATAGATGTGGCTAAAATAAAAGTTTTGTTGGGATCAAGGTACATGCACACTTAATGAAGGTATTGCTCCATCTCTCTAACAGCAACAACAAATCAAGGAAGGTTAATGAAGGAAGGAGACTTAAGGCAGCTGTCTTAACAAAATATCTCAACCTTTGTCCAATATCCAGATGTGAGCCAGTTTTCCAGCTTTGAACTCACTGAATAAAGGACAGACTAGATCCCAAAGAAGTATCCTGCAGTACTCCAGTTGTAATGATTACCTTATCTTTTCCCAAAGAGACCTACAGCCATTTACTTGAATGACTATATACTAGGGAAAAGGGAACACCCAAACATTCTGAGGATTGTTGCACACAAGTGTTAAATGGTCCCTTCTCTAATTGGCAAATGTATAATTTTCATGAACATTCCTGGCAATTGGCATAACTCCTACCTGTTAGGTAAAATCTGTGGCCTATAAGGTATAATCCCTATCATGGTGGAAAAGGCAAAAAATGGAAGCCTCAGACAACTTGCTCCTCGCCCCATACAGACACCCCAACACAGGCAAGATAGTGACAATATTTCAGGTGAAATGACAAGAGATTGGTACTACTTTAAAGATATAAAGGAGGCAGAGGTAATGTCTCCATAATATCTGCATTTGGTTCACAGGGTGGTAGGGAACATGACACAAAGGGCCCCAAATGGGAGCCTGTACAACTTGATCCTTCTTTTACCGTGAAGCATGATCATTTAGGTACTAGCTCTTTTAGCAGCCACTAATGTAAGTCTCCCTTCACTGCTTATTACAAATGCTACAAAACAACACAAATTTATAATCTTACAGTTTTGGAGTTCAGAAGTCAAAAATGAGTCAGCAAAACTGCAGTCCTTCTGGAGGCTGTAGTGGAGAATTAATCTCCTTGCCTTTTACATATGCTAGAAAACACCCATATTCATTGGCTCATAACCCTGCATCACTCCAGCTTCTTCCATGGTCATTTATCTGACTCTGACACTCCTCCCTTTTAAAAAGATACTTGGGATTATGTTGGAGCCACCTAGGTCATCCAGGATAATCTCCCATCTTAAAGCCCTTAATTACATCTGCAAAGTCCCTTTTGGCATGTAAGGTTAACCATCATAGGTTTTGGAGATTAGTCTGTGAACATCTTTGGAGGTGATTATTCTGCCTACCGTCTCACCCCCGACCCCCCATTCAGTATCTTCAGTTGAATAGTCTTTGACCTTGCTGCACCTGAGGAAGATCTGAGGAGTTAAAAAAAAAAAAATACCCATTCTGGATCCCATCTCCAGAGGTTCTTGTTTAAATGGTTTAGAATTGAGGTCCAGGCATCTGTATTTTTGAAAGATTTCCAGTTGTACCCTCAATTAAGAACCATTTCCATTACATGCCATGGAATTATTTTCAAAGTCTCAGGTCCAGCTCTCATTCCCAAGAAGATAGAATATTCAAATATAATTCAGTTTTCCCCAATTACTTATATATTCTAACCATTCTCACAAAAGCTCTTCCTTATTCAATGTGCCAAAATAAACTCAGCATTCCTCTATGTCCTCGGTTATAAATATTAACTTTCAAGCCTAGTTTGGCCTGTATCCTCCCTACAAAACTTTCTTTGTAGAATCTTTCAAAAGTATTCCTTTTCCGAATTCCTACTTATTATTTATACCTATCATTTCTGCTTAGTACCTATAATCCTGGGTATAGGTCTTTGTTGCCACAGAACATGGCTCACTTTGCTAAAATATAAGCTTACCTGAATATTTGGAGGAATAGTAATGGCAATAATACATTTCTCAAAATATTACTAAAATTAAAAATATTTAAAATAAAATTAGCATTACATCAAAAACAAAAGGAATAGTGATATGAATGCATTATTTTTCAGACTCTATGGTGGTCCTGATTAATGCTATTGGGTCAATACATAGAATCCTTTTGAAGAATAAGTGAGGTTTGGAAAGGTAACTTCTTTTGCTAGATTATGGGATAATGGGTGTAAGAGGGCAGGGCATTTAAAAAGACCATGTAGAATAGCCAAAAGGGGCTTGTGTAAAACAAAGAATTGTAAAATATGAATCAGTTCTTATTGGGCTGAGACTCAATGGGGTCTTCAGGAGAGTGGGGGACAGGTGCTTTCAAGCTTTAGGCGTATCTGCCTGCTTCTCTCCCCATCACCTCCTTTTCTTTTTTCCCTTCTGTCCTTCTTCACTTCTCCCTTTTCTCAACTGAAGATACCTCTGCCTTTCCCCCGTCCTCTCATGGACTGGGTTAAAAGCCATGAATATCATTTGTTTATAGCCAATCTCTGCTTTCATGCCTGCAACCACAGTTTCCTTGGGGAAAAACAAAACGAATGATGCCTGCATTCTTGGTAAAGGAAGAGAAAAATGTACACAAATTAAAGTCTCAATAAACTTTGTGGCCACATATTATAAATCACTTCTCAGTAATACTCTCAGGTAAGTATCATTATAAAATACAAACTGCTTGGTCCCCAATCATTTGGTGAGTGTATATAAATATATATGAACCCATTTATGGAAAAGCTAGCTTTGTCACCTAGGGTCACCTCTCTGAGCCTCAGATTCCTCATTTATAAAATGAGGATATTAGACCAGGTGATCTCTAAGGACCCTTCCAAGCCCCAAATCTGCCTCTATGTTATTGAAACTATATGAAGAAAAACAGCTCAGTGGGATAGCAACTTATGAAAAATTTAACTTATCCCAGGCAGAAATTCTTCATCTTAGCAGGTTTTACGTCATGATGGGAACAGATGCCATCTGACTTTATAATTTGAGTTTAATTGTTTTACAGGCTTTTGGTGCCCTGTAGTGCAATGGCTTCTCCAAGTAGGAGAGAATTGCTACTCTGGAAGATCTTTAAATTCTCTGATATGAAATTATGCTTGTGTTCCATGCAGAAATCACAATTGCCTTTCTGACTTTCCCAAAGACCTGCCCCTGGCCCGCTTTCCCTCTAGTCATTCTCTTGTCACGCCCTTTCCTCACATCCTCTATCACCTCCTTTTAGAAAACTTTGAACTGTGTCTCTCCAGACCCCTTTCGTGAGTTCATCCTGCATTTCCATCTGCTCGCTAGACATCTCCACTTTTATGATTCATAAGGTATGACACTCAACATGTCAAAAACAGACTGACTTTGTCTCCATTCTGTGTCATTTTTCTGTGATTATCATCTGCATTTCTCTGTCACAGAGGCTGGAAAACTGCTATCATGTCAGAATCCTGCCTTTCGCATGCCTCCTTGTCAGTTGTGGGGGTTCTAGAATAGCACAGTTGCTGAGTACAACTCTGGACTAAGACAGCCTAGGTTCAAATCTCAGCTCCCCTGCTCCCCAGCTGTATTGTCTTGGGCCTCAGTTATCACCCTCCAAAATGGAGCCAATTGCTTTTCTCTTAGGCCTGTTGAGGATAAGATTAAATAATGAATATGGAATTTTTGGCACAGAAAAAATCACCTAATAAGTGATAATCATGATCCTAATTGAGTTCCAGGCTCCTCAGTATTTTTCTGAAATCTCTATTCCCACTTGCACTAAGTTAACATGAGCTTTCTTTGCTTCACACATGATCTTTTCACTTGTCTCTCTTTTTTTTTCTTTTCTTTTTTCTGTCATTTTAACCCCCTGTTTAGCATATCAGTCTTTGGCTTCCCCTTTCCTACAGAATAGCTTCCAATTTCTGATCTCCTGTTGAATGAAATCAAAGTTCTTTAGTCTAGCATTCAAAAAAACTCATGATTTAGACCCAGCATCCTTTTCTTACGTGCTAATTTATTTATTTTATTTCTTAAATTTATTTGCTACAGTTCCATTACCTGTAACTTAAACCAAACAATGTTAAATGGTTACTTTCTTCCAACCATACTGTGTAATTTGCCCATACTCTTAATACTTCTTTTGCATGTTTTCCCTGCCAGTATCCCCATATCAATGAAGGAGCTCAAGTGCTACTTTGGTCTTCATATCCCTCATCATCTAGGAGTTTTTGCTTTTCTCTAATGTCCCATAATTAATCTGTCCTTTATTTACAGTACTCATCTCCTTTCTCCCTTTCATTAATGTCACTTGTATACCTAACTCATCTTCCTTATTTAACTGCAAGCTACCTCAGGAAGGAACCATTTAATTTCATATTTGTATACTCCAAATAGCTGTTCCATTGGAAATGTAAGTGGACATCATTTTTAAAGAAAGAAGGATTTAAATAAATAAACAATGAATGGGTCAATGAATGAGTGAGCTATCAGATAATAATTATTTATTTAAGCATGTGCCTTATAAATGGACAGAAAATTGGAAAAGCAAAGCACCAAAAGAAGATTAGGGTAGTAGAAATAAAAACAAGTAAAAATGAACTCAAGAAATCACAATGTAAATGTCACCACTGATGGAGTGAAACAAATAGAAAAAGTCAGGCAGGGTAATTAACATGGAGGAACGAAGCTTTTCATCTGCCATGCATCAGATTTGCTATCTTTGTTACCTACATATATATGCAGTTTTACCCTAATATATCTTGAATGCAACCAGGAACTAGTCTAATTGAATGTTAATACTAATACTAATTTCACACCTTACACTACTTTATAGTTTCCAAGTATTTTTAGGTACATCACCTCATTTTTGGTCTTCAAAATGATGTGGTTCAGTATTTTCTTTATTAAACGAAGGGATTTGAATATCAAAAATTATTAAGTTGCCCACCTACTTAGTAAGATAAGATCTGGGCTCAAATCCAGAGTTTATGAATTGAAATTCAGATTCTTTGATTCTTTCATTACTTCAACCTACATAGGGTAGATGGTAGGCATCCAAATTCAGCAAAACAAAGTGACAAACCTGTATATTATCCTTACAAAAATCCCCTCCCACTCTGATGGATGCTATTTTTAAACAAAATAGTAAGTTCAGTTTGTCAAGGCTGAACATGAACGCTTTACATGCTGCTCATGCTGTCCCTGACAAGGAATAATGGCACCTCTAAGATTTCTCACCAGAGTGTAACAAACCTGGGATGTAGAATCCATGCTGCCAACCTGCTCTGAGGAATTGTGTTGTTCCTGTTTAACTTGTTTACTTTCTCCCTAGAGTCCATTATCTCTGGATGATTTTAGTCCTGAAAAGAAGGCAGAGGTAGCAGCAAGCATATGAATGTTTGCTGACAAATGCTGCTTTATTGTTCTGGAACACACACAAAAAAATAATACGTGAAGGAATTGCATATTGCGATACTATGAAAAGAATCATTTTTTGCTTTTTTTAAAGTAGAGAATATTGGGAAATAAAAAGAAGTTGACTTAAGGCTTCTAAGTCTGGGTCAGACAGAAAATAATTAACTAATGAACTTGATCTGCTGTATTTAAAATTATTTATTTTGGGCGCCTGGGTGGCTCAGTTGGTTGGGCAACTGCCTTCGGCTCAGGTCATGATCCTGGAGTCCCGGGATCGAGTCCCACATCGGGCTCCCTGCCCAGCAGGGAGTCTGCTTCTCCCTCTGACCCTCTTCCCTCTCGTGCTCTCTATCTCTCATTCTCTCTCAAATAAATAAATAAAACCTTTAAAAAATAAATAAATAAATAAATAAAATAAAATTATTTATTTTACTTGGCTGCCAAAAGCACTGAAGTTTGAGTTTAAGCTGTATTTGTGCAGTTTTTCTCTTAAATGTATGAGATAAAATTAATTTATATTAACTTTATATAAATTATATATAACATCACAGAAAGCATGTAATTAAAATTAAATGTAAAAATTGAGCATGCTAAATTAATAATTTAGGAAATCTCAAAAATGGGAACAAATTCCAAATGCTTCACAAATCCTGTCCATTGGAATACCTACAGAGGACAGAAAAAGTCAAAATTACAAAAGAGTTGGGGGAAATCAACCTGAAAGTAAACCCATTAGTAAATAATTCACTGGGTAGGGGATGTATAGAACCGAATTTAAAATCAGGACCAGTAAGAAATACTTGTTTTTCCCAGAGGACTCAAAATTGACATAATTGACCTTCTGTCTCTCAACTTATAGTCTTAGAATTATCAGTGACAGGATAACTGAACAACCAACCCTCTCTTTCATTTTCATTCAATGAGAACAATATTTTCTCTCTGCCTCCACATCAATATCTCTCCATCTGTATCCATCTGTAGATTGCAACACACACACACACACACACACACACACACACATACACACGAGAAATTAAGTGTAGACTTGTGTTACTTTGGTGGAGTAGGGAACAAGAAATGCCAATTTTTTTAAGTTTTGTGGTTTAGTTAAAACATAGAAGTATAACTGAGAGTAGTACATGATGGAAAATGTAGTTCCTTTGTGCAATCTGTAGTTTTTCAGGGACCAAATCTATCAGAAAAGAACTTTTCTGAAACTAGCATTTAGTTGAAGTCTATGTAATAGTACACACTGGTTTTGTAGTGTATCATATCAATAATTTTGTATATATTTTAAGGTAATTTGAGAACAAAGCCAATATACATGTTAACAGTGATCAAGGCTTAAATCTTTACTTAATGACAAACATGGGTCTGGGATAGACCTCAGATTTTTAACAATCAGTATACAATAACCAAAATAATCTAGAATGAGATATATGAAAAATACTTTAGCACAATGAAACATTTAATATCATCCTCAATACCTCGGTGAATAAAAATACTACTGAAATATTTTTCAGTAAAAAAAGAAATGTTAGAATCCGTTGGATATTCTCAATACAATGAAATCTCATGAACTGTAAATAACACTTGCTTAGAACTGGGCCTAGAACATAGTAAGCATTCAACAAATTGTAACTATTGTTACTAGAGACAAAGAGGCCATTAGATAATGTTTAAAGGGGCAATCCATCATGAAAGTATAACTATCATGAGCATATATGCACCTAACACAAACCAAAAACTATATGAAGCAAAAACTAACAAGATTGAAAGGATAAATGCACAATTCAACAAATTGTTTCTCCCTCTGCTCCTCCCCCCATTTGTGCTCTCTGTCTCTCTCACTCTCTCTCTTATACTCTCTGTCTGAAATAAATAAAATCTTAAAAAAAAGTAACTGTAATCATGATAATGTGGTACTGACATAAGGATAGATCTAAACCCTTACATTTATGGTCACTTAATTTTTGTCAGTGGTGCCAAGACCTTTCTATGGGGAAACAGTCTTCTCAACAAATGACACTGGGACAACTGGATAACCATGCACAAAAGAATGAATTTTAATCCCTACCACACACCATATAAAAAAAATATTAACTCAGAATTAATTAAATGTGAAAGCTAAACCTATGCAACTATTGAGACATAGCTTATGTCTAAATGTTCAGGAACTTGGGTTAGACAAAAGTTTCTTTGATAGATGACCCACAAAAAGGGAGAAAATACTTGCAAATCATATCTGATGAGGCCCTGGCCCAGTAACTCAATGACAAAAGAACAAATAACTCAAAAATTGGGGAAATATTTGAATGAATGTTTCCCCAAAGAATATATACATTAGCCAGTAAGTACACAACATGATGCTTAAAACCATTAGTCATTAGGGAATTGCAAGTCAATGCCACAATGAGATACATCTTCACACCCACTGGCAGTGATAAAAAAAAAAAAAACCCAAACAAGAATTGTTGAGGATGTGAAGATATTGGAACCCTCATGCATTGTTTCTGCTGTTGAAAATTCTGCTCTTGAAAACAGTTTGACAGTTCCTCAAAGAGTTCAACACAGATTTACCATATGATCCAATAAATCTACTCCTAGGCGTATGCATAGAGAAAAAAAAGAGAGAGGACCAAATAAATAAACTTTAAATGAAAGAGGAGACTTTACAAATGATACCACAGAAATATAAAAGATCATAAGACATTACTATGAACAGTTATATGCCAAATAAGTGGACATCCTAGAAGACATGGATAACTTCCTAGAAATATACAGCCTACCAGTACTGAGTCATGAAGAAATAGAAAAACAGAACAGATCAATAACAAATAAAGGTATTGAATCAGTAATTAAAAATCTCCCCCCAAAAAATGCCTAGGACCAGATGATTTCACTGATGAATTTTACCAAACTTTAAAGAATGAATGCCAATCCTTTTTAGCCTCTTCCAAAAAATTGAAGAGGAGCAAATACTCCAAACTCATTTTATGGGGCCAGCATTATCCTAACACCAAAGCCAGGTAAGGACACTACAAGAAAAGAAATCTACAGGTCAATATCCCTGATGAATGTAGATGTAAACTTTCTCAACAAAGTATTAGCAAAGTGAATTCAACAGCACATTAAAGATCATGCACCATGATCAAGTGGGATTTATCCCTGGGATACAAGGATATTTTAAAATCCACAAATCAATAAATGTGACATACCACATTAATAGAACGAAGGATAAAATTACATGATCATCTCAATAGATTTAGAAAATGCATTTAACAAAATTCAACATCTTTTCATGATAACTTTCAAAAAATTGGGTAAAGAAGGAACATACCTCAACATGACAAAGGCCACATACCACAACCCCACAGCTAACATCATACTCAATAGTGAAAAGTTGAAATCATTTCCTCTTAGGTCAGGAACAAGACAAGGATGCCCACTCTCACCACTTGTATTCAGCCTAGTACTAGAAGTCCTAGCCAGAGGAATTAGACAAGAAAAAGAAATAAAAGATATCTAAATCAGAAAGGAAGGTATAAAATGGTCTCTATTTACAGAAAATATGATACCCACCAAAAATACTGTTAGAACTGATAAAACAATTCAATAAAGTTGCATGATACAAAATCAACATACAAAAATCAGTTGAATTTCTCTGTACTAATAAACTATCTAAAAATTAAAGAAAATCATCCCATTTACAACAGCATCAAAACAAATAAAATGATTAGGAATAAATGTAATTAAGGAGGTAAAAGATCTGTACACTGAAAACTATAAGGCACTGATAAAAGAAATTGAAGAAGATACAAATAATTTAAAAGATATCTGTGTTCATGGATCAAAAGAATTAATATTATTAAATTAATAGTATTAAAATTTCCATACTACCCAAATCTATATATAGATTCAGTGCAATCCCTAAAAAAAGAAAAAAAAATGGCATTTTTAATAGAAATAGAAAAAACAATCCTAAAATTCATTTGGAAGCACAAAAGACCCCACATAGCCATAGTAATCTTGAGAAAGATGAACAAAGATGGTACTGGCCTAAAAACAGACATAGTCCAATGGAACAGAATCGAGATCCCAGCAGTGAATGCATATATATATATATATATATTTATACCTGCTATATATATATATATATATATATACAGTCAAATCATCTTTGATTCTGCCATGTAGGACAACATGGGTGAACCTTGAGGGCATTATGCTAAGGGGAATAATTCAAACAGAAAGACAAACGTAGATTAGTGGTTGCCAGGGGCTGAAGTTTTGGGGAAATGATTAGATGTTGGCCAAAGATTTCAAATAGTAACAGTCATAAGATGAACAATTTCTGGAGATCTAATGAACAGTACAGTAACTATAGTTAACAATACTGTATTATATCATTAAAATTTGCTAGGAGAATAGATCTTAAACTTACCACACACACACACACAAAAGAAGTAACTACATGGGCGCCTGGGTGGCTCAGTCGGTTAAGTGACTGCCTTCGGCTCAGGTCATGATCTTGGAGTCCTGGGATCGAGTCCCACATCGGGCTCCCTGCTGAGCAGGGAGTCTGCTTCTCCCTCTGACCCTCCCCCCTCTCATGCTCTCTCTCTCTCTCATTCTGTCTCTCAAATAAATAAATAAATAAAATCTTTAAAAAAAAAAAAAGAAGTAACTACATGAGGTGATGGATGTGTTAACTGACCCTATTGTGGTAATCATTTCCCTATGTGTATATGTATATGTCAAATTATCACATTGTATACCATAAACTTATACAATATTATATGTCAATTATCTCAGTAATGCTGAGAAAAAGTTGACTACTATTAGTTTTTCCACTTACTCAATAATGCTAGAATCTTAGAAATTTCATTCTATTTGCCCTTTTCTTGAATGATGTTTTATTTTTATCATTTATTTTAATTCTTACATTTTAAATCACAAAATGTACTATTTTCTTCATTTAATATTCATTTTTTTACATCTGTATATTTACCATTTCTGCGATTCTATGTTTCCCAATATTTATGCTTAAGAACTCACTTTAATATTCATTATTTCAAAATATCTTTATATTACTATTATATTTTAATGTAATTATGGTTAATTTTCATTGTATGATTAAACAGTATATATATATGTATATATAGGTAGGTAGATGGATATATGTACATATATGGAGATAGATGAATAGATAGAGATAGATGATAGATAGATAGATAGATAGATAGATAGATAGATAGATAGATGATAGATCCATTCTAATGTTTATGCATATAGTTTCCAACTGTGGAGTAACATGCAGAATGACTCTGAGTTCCTATAAGGCCTATACCATTCTAGTTAGATAAACCCCAGGCTGCAGATGATAAAAGAACTGTCTATCCAAACATCAAGAATTCATCTGAGGGTATGTAGGCTATATTATTTTGGGGGGTTGATTTATTTTGGGCTTTAATTAGTTAAGTTTAACTTATAAAAGGAAGACAATGTGGTTTCATGATTTGGATCAAATATTAATATTTTTCAACATTAATTTTTAAGAGAATTTAATTTTTGGACTATAATATATACTATGAACTTCATAATGGAAAGAATTTATATATTTTTGAATTTATAACCTTTATTTTCAAACTTCACACTGGTATTCAGATATTTCTTTAAAACATAAATTATACAATTTAATCATGTTATTCTTTATAGAACCAAATTCAATCCAAAATAATTTGGCTTATCAGTCGTCACTGTTTTATATATTTTTTAAATTTGATGACACTGGACTCTCTCAGAAGAATATTATGAGTGACTGAGGATTTAGGCAGATGGTCTCGGAAATACATACACATCTAAAGATGTCAAACAGAGCTCCTGTTAAACTGATGGTATGTTTGATATAAAGAGATTAAAAAATGTCAGGAGTCACTTGTGTACCCAACATAGAACATGACCATGTTCTGCAGAGACCAGAAATCCTTATCCACTGCCTCCAGCACCATCCTAAACACGTGACCTCTTCATTCCGAAGTGGACTGTATATGTCTACTCCCACTTTTTTTTTTGCTTTTTGTAAATGAACATATAATGTATTATTTGATTCAGGGGTACAGGTCTGTGATTCATCAGTCTTACACAATTCACAGCCCTCACAATAGCACATACCCTCCCCAGTGTCCGTCACCCAGCCACCCCATCCCTCCCACCCCCCACCACTCCAGCAACCCTCAGTTTGTTTCCTGAGATTAAGAGTCTCTTGTGGTTTGTCTCCCTCTCTGGTTTCGTCTTGTTTCATTTTTCCCTCCCTTCCCTTATGATCCTCTGTCTTGTTTCTCAAATTCCTCATATCAGTGAGATCATATGATAAATGTCTTTCTCTGATTGACTTATTTCGCTCAGTATAATACCCTCTAGTTCCATCCACGTCGTTGCAAATGGCAAGATTTCATTTTTTGATGGCTGCATAATATTCCATTAGATAGATAGATAGATAGATAGATAGATAGATAGATATACCACATCTTCTTTATCCTTTCATCTGTTGATAGACATCTAGGCTCTTTCCATAGTTTAGCTATTGTGGACATTGCTGCTATAAACATTGGGGTGCACGTGCCCCTTCGGATCATTACATTTATATCTTTGGGGTAAATACCCAGTAATACAATTGCTCGGTCATAGGTTAACTTTATTTTCACTTTTTGAGGAATCTCAATACCGTTTTCCAGAGTGGCTGCACCAGCTTGCATTCCCACCAACAGTATAGGAGGGTTCCCCTTTCTCCACATCCTCGCCAACATCTGTGGTTTTCTGACTTGTTAATTTTAGCCAAGTAATGGAAAGAATTTATATTCCTATTTAACATATATCTTTATTGTTGCCATTGTTATGGATGTACCTAATTTTATGTAATTTTTTGAAGTGTCTTTATTCAATATATTGTATAACTTTAGTTGAGCTGTAATGGACTATACCTTTGAACATAACTTGGCATGAGAAAAAGAATATAGAATTGAATTTTCAGTCTTGTATATAGAGAGCCCTCGGACATAATTTAATCAATTCACTGTTTGTTTTGTTTTTTAAGATTTATTTATTTGAGAGCAAGAGAGCAGGGGAAGGGCAGAGGGAGAGAGAGAATCTCAGGCAGACTCCCCACTGAGCACAGAGCCCAGCACAGGGCTCGATCCCACAACCCTGAGATCAGGACCTGAGCCAACATAAAGAGTCAGTCGCTTAAATGGCTGAGCCACCCAGGCACCCCTCAATTCACTCTTCAAATAGATGTAAGTGATATCTGGGGAACTCTAAAATCTTGCTATATGCTAGTGGTTCTGAAAAAGATACATAAAACAACTGTAGCTGGTAATAGGAGAGTAGGTTAATAGACTGCAAGCTGCTGGTGGTTTCCTGTTCTGAGAGACACCAAGACTAGCTTTGATTAGGAATGAGTTTAATGGCTAAGCCCACTGAGAAAGGAACCACACACTATAAAATGTGACTAGGGAGGGGGGTCTCTTTCCTCTAATGTTATGATACCATTTGAAGAGAGCCTCAGTAGAGTAACATTTTTAGCCTTTTGCTCTTTTATTCATTCCCTCCCAGTAGTAAATTTGCCTCCAAATATGTCCACATTCTAATAATCCCTGCAACCCATGAATATGTTGTCTTATATGTCAAAAGGCACTTCTCAAATGTAATTAAGGATCTTGAGATGGGGAGATTATTCTAGATTACCTGAGTGAGTCCAATGTACTCACAAAGGTCCTTATAAAAGGGAAACAAGAGGATCAGAGAAGGAGAAGACAATGTGATAAGAGAGGTAGAGGTTGGAGTGATGAACTTGTGAAGATGGAGGAAAGGGGCCATGAGCCAAGGAATGTAGGTGGCTTATAGAAGCTAGAAAAGGCAAGGACATGTATTCTCCCTCGAGCTCCCGTGAGGAATAGCCTTGCCAACACCTTGATTTTAGGACCTCTGTACTCCAGAACTGTGAGATAATAAATATGTGGTATTTTAAACTAATAAGTTTGTAGTAATTTCTGCAGAAATAAGAAACTAATATGGAAGATTGTATCGATTTTGCCCCCTCCTTCCTCCTTTGTGATCTGTCTGCTTGAAGAGGACATACATTCTGTTCTGATCTTTCGTGACATATATTTTTCAGGCACATCCCTGTGGAAATCATTGATTTTTAAACTCTGCCAAGGACAGTGATTGGCTAAGGATGTCCAATTTAGTGTTAAAATATTAACAACCCTATTTGTCTAACAGATTTAATGCCATGTTCAACATAAGCACTGTAAGTAACGACTTGAATTTTTTATATACATTTATTTGGTTCCAATATCTATTTATCACTTTTTTTTTCCAGTTCAGAAAGGTAAAAAATTGGTGCTGTATATTAGCTCTTTCAAATTCCTGCAGTAGCCTCATAGGTTAGCTGTTAACATAGTGGGTGACTTTGGGCAAGTCACTCAGTATATCTGTATCTCTTTGTCTTTATCTCCAAAATGTGACTAATCATAATACTTGCCCCTTAGGGTTGTTACAAGGATTAAATAAATTAATGTTTATAAGTGCCTAAATCAATGCCTGCCATACAATAAGTACTTTATCCACATTAATTACCTCTTCTGTTAGCTGGTAAACTCTTGAAGGGTTTCTTCAGAAACTGCATTTCACAGTGCTTATGCAATAATATGTGAGCTAAGTACTCAGTAAATAAGACTAAAAGAGGATTCCCTTTAGCACTAAATATTTCTAAGTAAATAAATCTCTCAGAAATGCTTTTATTTACAAAATGTTTCAAATAGATTTTTTCCCAACTGCCAATTTAGCTCACTTGAGGGAGAAAGGAAACTCAGACAGTATCAAGCCTGAAGGTATACTATCAAATTTTTGTTTCCTCTTTACTAGAATAAATGCTCAGTCTGCCTTGAAAATAGTGATTCACTAGAAACATGGGTCACTTTCGACATTCAGTATGTGAAAAAAAAAAAGGCAATGCAAAAAGCTAAACCTAGCTAAGAAATCATACCAAGAGAAAATATCTTGCAAAGACAACAGCAGAGCTTCAATATAGCCATGAGATCATATATGTTCTAAAATATTAAATAATTCATTTTAAAAATTAGTTATTTGCTTAAATGATAGAAATGTTTGTTTTCCTCTATCTTATGTTTACTGACATAGCAATTTGAAAATCATGAGGTACAGATAATATCTCAGTCATTGGAATTATGGTTTTAAAGTATTATTGAACATAGTGTGACAAGCAGAATGTTCATGTCCAGGAAATCTGGCTAAAACTGTTTAAAGAGCAGTTTGTCTCAAACAGTGTAATTGATCTGGATAGCTGTCTCTTTTCATATAAATCATACATGTTTATCAACCTTCTCTGCCCTTGTCATGTTGACACTACTGATAGCATAATATTAATATACATACTCTAAGCCTTGGGGTCACTTGAGAGTGAATTACAGACCTGGAGGACCTTATAGGTCATCATAAGTACAGCTGTTCTATTTTGTCCACAGCTCATGCCTTAGGAAAAAGTGTTCCAAACAACTTATATTTCTCCTATTTGCACTCAGTATCTGGTAAAACAGGAAATAAGCATAGTGTTCTCTCCACACATCCATAAACAGGATTCTGGATCCTTTTTTACAACTAAGAATTTAAATTTTGCTGATAAATTTTCAACCTAAGTTCAGGAATTTAGTTTCTTAGAAACTCTAGAGCTGATACCATTATCCAGTGATTGTTTTATATAATCTTTTTCAGACTTCATTTCAGTACAACAAATTATATGAGACCAGATTTGAGATGCCACTGAAATGTTTTGTTCCATTAAAAATTCACTTAAGGGGTGCCTGGGTGCCTCAGTCAGTTAAGCGTCTGCCTTCAGCTCAGGTCATAATCTGTGTCCTGGGATCTAGCCCTGAGTTGGGACTCCCTGCTCAGCAGGAAGTTCTGCTTCTCCCTCTGCCTTTGCCTGTCCCCTCTGCTTATGCATGCTCTCTCTTCTCTCTCTCTAATACAATCTTTAAAAAATAAAAACAAAAATTCACTTAAATAGGGAAATATATATATGTAATATATATTTTTCCCCAAAAATGGTACAGTACCAGTATTTCTTAAAGCAGAAATTAGACTAAGATACTTAAGATGAAGAATTTTTCTCATTGATACAAGGTAACAAAATGATATAACAATGTTGGAGGTAGTCCACTAGGACTGACAGCTTCTATACTTGGGCAATTGAAGTAAATAAACATTGGTAGATAGAATAAATTAAAGATAAATGGCAACCCATTTCATCTTTTGGGTGACTCAAATTTTCCTTCTTCCTTATTGAGCTGTTGCAAAACATATGGAACATCTCTTTTTCCTCCTTTTCTCATTTATCAACCTTACTCACACATCTAATGTTTGGAAACTGTAGCAATTCTCAATGTATCTGTGAAGTCAAGGTTTTGTCAACATCCATATGATGAACTGAATACGTGAGTTGTGAGCAATTCTCTGAAGAATATAAGGTGGTATACCTCTTTGTTGAAATAAACTGGCACTTACTTCTGGTGAGTTCTATTCTCATTAAAGTTTTTATGTTTAACTGATGGTAAGAAATATACAATGGCTCAAAAATATGTTATTTAAGTAATATTTTTCCTTATTCGGCTCTACTTTTCTTTCTGTTCAAATGCTTTTGAAATTAAGACTCAGGCCCTTTCACTTTGAGTCAGTTTGTTGCAGGTGGTGTTAATAAGAGATTTTCAAATTTTTTAATAATTTTTCAGAATATTTTTTATAAGGCATGGAATAGTTTATCAGTAAACTCAAGAAGCACAGCAAATGTATTGAACTTTCACTTCAATCAAGATGTGTTTACTCAGTAGAATTAGAAAGCAATACTGAAGATAGGTCTTTTATGTAGTAGGGAAGTTTCTTTCAGGTATCATTTCACTATTTATTATTTTTTTAAAGATTTTTTTCATTTTTTTGTTTTTTTGATAGAGAGAGAGAGCACAAACAGGGAGGGGCACAGAGGGAGAAGGAGAGGGAGAAGCAGACTCCCCCTGAGTGCAGAGCGCAATGCAGGGCTCGATCCCAGGACCCTGAGATCATGACCTGAGCCGAAGTCAGCTGATTAACCAACTGAGCCACCCAGGTGCCCCATTTCACTATTTAAATTTAGCAGTTTTGCATAGCAAATCCTACTCTTGCTATTACAGGTTTAGATTACAAAGGCATTTTAGAGAAAGCCATTCAAAAGTATTTTGACTACAGTTGAACTGAACATTCCAAATCTCTGCATTTATAGGGCTGAATAGAAAAATAATACTCACTAGTTCATTTGCTGAGTGGCTAGTAAGACTGGAACAATGATTGCAGAATTTGCAAATAAGGAATTTCCAAATTTTCATATACTGACTACAATTCACCCGGACTGTGATTACTAATTCAAAGTGTTTAGGGGTGCCTGGCTGGCTCAGCCAGAAGAGCATGTGACTCTTGATCTCAGGGTCATGAGTTCGAGCCCCACGTGGGGTGTAGAGATTACTTAAATAAGTAAAAGTTTAAAAAAACAACCAAACCACAAAGTGTTTCTGTTCACCCCAATATATGCCTCCTTATTGTCATATAGATCCCAATCAGATGGTATTTCCAACATCTTAGACTCTAAGATCCTTGACTGAATTTCATCAATATATTTGAGAGAGCATGGCACAACTTGAACTTTGGGATCCACTCCAAACTCTCCTTTCTGTATATTTATGTAGTTATTCTTCCATGTCATGGAGCCCCTTTATCTCCTAATCTCTTTTCCTCAAGCTAATGCCCACCCATTTTTTTTTAATTTTATTTTATTATGTTATGTTAATCACCATACATTACATCATTAGTTTTGATGTAGTGTTCCATGATTCATTGTTTTCATATAACACCCAGTGTTCCGTTCAATACATGCCCTCTTTAATACCCATCACTGGGCTAATCCATCCCCCCATCCCTCTCCCCTCAAGAACCCTCAGTTTGTTTCTCAGAGTCCATAGTCTCTTGCGGTTCGTCTCCCTCTCTGATTTCCCCCCTTCATTTTTCCCTTCCTACTATCTTCTTTTTCTTTTTTTAACATATAATGTATTATGTGTTTCAGAGGTACAGGTCTGTGATTCATCAGCCTTACATAATTCACAGCGCTCACCATAGCACATACCCTACCAAAACTGAACCAGGAAGAAATAGAACACCTGAACAGACATATAACCACTAAAGAAATTGAAGCAGTCATCAAAAATCTCCCAACAAACAAGAGCCCAGGGCCAGATGGCTTCCCAGGGGAATTCTATCAAACATTTAAAAAAGAATTAATATCTATTCTTCTGAAACTGTTCCAAAAATAGAAATGGAAGGAAAACTTCCAAACTCATTTTATGAGGCCTGCATTACCTTGATCCCAAAATCAGACAAAGACCCCCATCAAAAAGGAGAATTACAGAGCAATATCCCTGATGAACAGATGCAGAAATTCTCACCAAAATACTAGCCACTAGGATCCAACAGTACATTAAAAGGATTATTCACCATGACCAAGTGGGATTTATTCCTGGGCTGCAAGGGTGATTCAACACCTGCAAATCAATCAATGTGATACAATACATTAATAAAAGAAAGAACAAGAACGATATGATCCTCTCAATAGATGCAGAGAAAGCATTTGACAAAGTACAGCATCCTTTCTTGACTAAAACTCTTCAGAGTGTAGGGATAGAAGGAACATACCTCAATATCATAAAAGCCATCTGTGAAAAACCGACAGCAAATATCATTCTCAATGGCGAAAAACTGAGAGCTTTTCCCCTAAGGTCAGAAACATGGCAGGGATGTCCACTATCACCACTGCTATTCAACACAGTACTAGAAGTCCTAGCCACAGCAATCAGACAACAAAAAGAAATGAAAGGCATCCAAATCAGCAAAGAAGAAGTCAAACTCTCACTCTTTGCAGATGATATGATACTTTATGTGGAAAACGCAAAAGATTCCACCCCAAAGTGCTAGAACTCATACAGGAATTCAGTAAAATGTCAGGATATAAAATCAATGCACAGAAACCAGTGGCATTCCTATACACCAACAACAAGACAGAAGAAAGAGAAATTAAGGAGTTGATCCCATTTACAATGGCACCATAAGATACCTAGGAATAAATCTAACCAAAGAGGCAAAAGATCTGTACTCAGAAAACTGTAAAATACTCATGAAAGCAATTGAGGAAGACACAAAGAAATGGAAAAATGTTCCATGCTCATGGATTGGAAGAACAAATATTGTGAAGATGTCAATGCTACCTAGAGTAATCTACACATTCAGTGCAATCTCTATAAAAATACCATCAACTTTTTTCAAAGAAATGGAGCAAATAATGCTAAAATTTGTATGGAACCAGAAGAGACCCCAAATAGCCAGAGGAATGTTGGAAAAGAAAAGCAAAGCTGGCGGCATCACAATTCCGGACTTCCAGCTCTATTACAAAGCTGTCATCATCAAGACAGTATGGTACTGGCACAAAAACAGACACATAGATCAATGGAACAGAATAGGGAGCCCAGAAATGGACCCTCAACTCTATGGTCAACTCATCTTTGACAAAGCAGGAAAGAATGTCCAATGGAAAAAAGACAGTCTCTTCAACAAATGGTGTTGGGAAAATTGGACAGCCATATGCAGAAGAATGAAACTGGACCATTTCCTTACACCCCACACAAAAATAGACTCAAAATGGTTGAAGGACCTCAATGTGAGACAGGAGTCCATCAAAATCCTGAAGGAGAATACAGGCAGCAAGCTCTTCGACCTCAGCCGCAGCAACTTCTTCCTAGAAACATTGCCAAAGGCAAGGGAAGCAAGGGCAAAAATGAACCATTGGGATTTCATCAAGATACAAAGCTTTTGCACAGCAAAGGAAACAGTCAACAAAACCAAAAGCCAACCGAGAGAATGGGAGAAGATATTTGCAAATGACACATCAGATAAAAGCCTAGTATCCCAAATCTATAAAGAACTTATGAAACTCAACACCCAAAGAACAAATAATCCAATCAAGAAATGGGCAGATGACATGAACAGACATTTTTCCAAAGAAGACATGCAAATGGCCAACAGACCCATGAAAAAGTGCTCAACATCGCTCGGCATCAGGGAAATCCAAATCAAAACCTCAATGAGATACCACCTCACACCAGTCAGAATGGCTAAAATTAACAAGTCAGGAAATGACAGACGTTGGCGAGGATGCGGAGAAAAGGGAACTCTCTACACTGTTGGTGGGAATGCAGGCTGGTGCAGCCACTCTGGAAAACAGTATGGAGGTTCCTCAAAAAGTTGAAAATAGAGCTACCATATGACCCAGCAATTGCTCTACTGTGTATTTCCCCAAAGATACGAATGTAGTGATCTGAAGTGGTACGTGCACCCCAATGTTTATAGCAGCAATGTCCACAGTAGCCAAACTATGGAAAGAGCCAAGATATCCATTAACAGACGAATGGATAAAGAAGACGTGGTATACACACACACACACACACACACACACACACACACACACACAAGGGAATATTATGCAGCCATCAAAAAAATGAAATCTTGCCATTTGCAATGACTTGGATGGAACTAGAGGGTATTATGCTAAGCGATTATAAGTCAGAGAAAGACATGTATCATATGATCTCACTGATATGAGGAATTCTTAACCTCAGGAAACAAATTGAGGGTTGCTGGACATTGGGCCCATCCCTTTTTATCAGTCCGTTTCCTTCCTGCTGACTTCACATATTGACCTATCCATCTACTTTCCATTGGTAAACATTCAACCCACTATGCTCTGCTCTTGCTCTCTTGGATTTTATATAGGACTCATTTGGTAAATTACCAAACCTGAAATAGACAACCAGCCTACATTTTAATATCTACACTTCGATAAGTCTGAAATCTAGCCATTGGTCATAGCAAACCCATGAGTTCCAGACCTATATTTTCATGAACATTCCCATCTTTATGTTTCATAGACATTTCAAAATTACCATATTCAAAACTTTTTGCCTCCACACCTCCTCCTCATATATTTCCACCTTTGGTTAATAGAAAGAGCCATCCTCAGTTTAAGTGAGCACAAATTATCGCCTATCATAGTAAGCCCTTATTAAGGAAATGGCATTTTAAAGTCTCTGTTTATTATTTTATGTGTAGTTTATTCCATTTATAAACTTCTGTTCGGGCTCTTACAATACAAATATTCTGAAATGGATGTCATCATATATTTCCAATGAATAATAGCAATAATTTTAGAGCAATCTAATATTATGTATGTCTTAGAAATAAGAATAAAGAATTGCATTTAAATAAGAAAGTCAGTTATATTAAGGAGTCTCCCAAATAACATCTGCTTGATTTTACAAAGCATTTATCACAGATATTATTTATATTTTTTTCTTTCCTAACACAATTTTGGATAAGAGGCTTTACACTGAAAAACATTCATTTTCTATAAATAACATATATTAGTTCTGACAAACCAGTCTGAGACATGTTCAGAATTTTAACTAACAAATAATAAATATTTTTCAAGCATGTTATAACAAAATACATCTCCCAAATCTCATTTCTGTTGCTTAATATTAGTCTCCTAGATGAAAGACTAGATGATAGGGTGACTAATATTCCTTCCTAAAATAATCATTTTTTAATTTTAGTTTATTTCATATCTTGATTAATAGCCTCATAAGTGAAAACAAAATTTCTGTTTAAAAGGAATCAGACTTTATCTTTAAAGGAAAAAATCATAACACTAATGTATATGCCAAATTTAACTATTAACTCCTGCCATATTAAACTTGGGAAAACCTTTAAGTCTTATTCTGTTAATAGAGATATAGGAAATAATTTAATTTCTCAAGCACTTTTAATTTTTGCTTTTTAATTTTCCTTACTTTCTGTGACTTTACAAGTTTTATGAAAAAACTGTGCCACCCTAAATCATTTTTCAACTAGTTTATTTCTAATGAAAATGTACATAGCTATCATTTAAGAATAGCTTAAATTTTATGCTAGATCATGGGCAATAAAGTTGAAAGCAGTAATATTTGTTAATTTCTATATATCTATTAGACACATACTGCTTAGGATACATGATTGTGGTCCCTTTTAGTTCTTGGGTTGTCTTTCATTAAAACAACCTAACATTGATTTGTGCAACATTTTTCAATCTACTACAAATAGCCTGTTTTCTTTCCATGACAGATGCTTTCCTTCCAATATAATTTCTGAGCTTCAAACAGGAAACATAATGTTGCCCTGGATGTTCTTTTGCCTTCTAGAGTAGCAAATGATGCTATATTCATGTCCAGAAATGGTACAGCCTTATGACCACCATTTAAAGACTCTTCATTCTGTCAGCCAGCTAGTTTTGATATTTACCAGCTGGGTGGCCTTAGGCAAGTTGCTTAACTTCTCAATATAAAATTAAGATACAAGTATCTATGCATAATCTTTGTAAGGATTAATATGTTAATATATGTAAAGTGCTTAGAATAGTGCAGGGCACATAAGTGCTCAATAAATGTTAGTCAACATTAAGTGAAAAATTCCATATAAAGAAAAAATGTAAGTCATAGACATATTCCAGCTTCCATAATTTCTCATTTGCCCCATCTAAGAAGGAACGTTAAATCAGATGGTTTGGTTCAAAATGCTTCTTTCCAGCATATGTAAATTGTGAGCAATGACTCTATTCTTCATCTTTATTTCCTTAAGGACAAGTTTTGTTTCTTTATTTTTACCTATGTACAGACAAACGAGTTAGGGGTGCAGAGAAGGGAGTTGGAATAATTACCCACAGATCAGTCCAGGAATAGTAGTATTACAAGTCTTATGTGAATGGGTTGTCTATAATACCACAGAAAACTTGAAACTCAGTTCATAGTCTTAGGTACAGATGGTGACATGAGGGGTTAGAAAAGGAGATCAGATACTGCAAATTGTGGCGTCAGCATTTAAAGCTACAAATGAAATACAGAGAGGGCAATGTAAGGCAGCTGATGGTATGAATTTGTGTATCAGCTGTAATATGACTCAGTGGTGTCATTTGAGTCTTATTCCTTAAGTCTTTCCTAAATTAACTTCTCTATTGCATTAAGCCTTAATAAATTAAAGTGACTATCTCCTATATGACAAAGCATATACTGGAAACTCCCTGAAATTAAACCATAAAACCTGCAACGGTCCTAGTGAAAAACAGAAGGTCCCTGCAAAAGGGATTTCACAGTGCTTGGTAATGTTGAAGTAACAAAACAAGGAGGCCATTAGACTGAAATGGCTCTAATGACTTGGTAGTCTGTGTAACCAAACCCAAACCCAACCTAAGCTAGAGTCACTGGACTAGAATCAGAGAAAATGAAACTTAGGAACAGCCATCCACAGCCAACTAGGTTTCCTCAAATAAGACAACCACTTAAGCTATAGCCAATCAAATAATTGCTTTGCTTTGCTTCTGAATCTTCTCTATAAAAACTTTGCAGCTAGTTCCTAACGATGGTGTGCTCCTAACCACTTCTGGTTTGGACTTGTCCAGTTGGAATAAATGTTTGCTCAGAATCTTAATGTGCTGAAGTTTATCTCTTTCTTTTTTTGAAGTTTATCTTTTAATAGTAACCACTAGTCACTCAATAATGATAACTTGTTATTATTAAAGCCTTACACTAAAAAACTTTGCTCTTAAGAATACCAACACTAAATAGATTTCCATTCAAAATACTATGGGGCGCCTGGGTGGCTCAGTTGGTTAAGCGACTGCCTTCAGCTCAGGTCATGATCCTGGAGTCCCGGGATCGAGTCCCGCATCGAGCTCCCTGCTCGGCAGGGAGTCTGCTTCTCCCTCTGACCCTCTTCCCTCTCGTGCTCTCTATCTCTCATTCTCTCTCTCAAATAAATAAATAAAAAATCTTAAAAAAAATACTACGGAAGTTGACTGATTAAAAAGTTAAATGTATCTGTGAATCTAGCTTCAAATATTAGTGACAATTATTTTTTCCTCTCTTTCTTTATTGTGTATGAATTCAGAGCCAAAATTCATTGAGAATATGCTGTAGGCAAAATGCTTTATATTACGTCAGGTGGATTTGATCCAATGAAGCATTGCCAAATATAGATGTTACTTATCAAAATGAGTGTAACTGATTTTTTCTACAAGTGAAATTATAAATGATTAGATGTATATTAATAGTATATTCTCTACTCATTTATGCCTGTTTAATTTTAAAATAATGTTTTCTATGCATGTCTGCAGCCAGGAATATTTCCATTAACATTCCAGTAAAGTAGATTATATCATATATTAAACTGGATTTCCAGTTGACTAGATTTTGAATCTATTGTAACAGGTTTATTTAAAGAGATAATTCACATGCCATATAATTTACCCATTTAAATGGTATAATTTAGTGATTGTGAGTATATTCAAATATATACACAAATATTACCATAGTTAATATTAGAACATCTTAATCACCTAAAAAATAAAATAAAATTCATACCATATAGCTATGACCCCTCCCCCACTTATTCTATCATACCACCTAACCCTAAGCAACCATTGATCTAATATTCTCTCTCTACAGATTTGCCTCTTCTGGCATTTCATATAAATAGAATAGTGTGATATGTGCACTTCCATGACTGGCTTCTTTCACTGAGAATAATGTTTTCAAAATTCATCCATGTTATACCATGTAATAATGATCCATGGCTGAATAATATTTCGTTTCATGGATCTGTATTTCTTATATCTATCAGTTAGTGGGTATTTGAGTTATTTATAGCATTTGGCTATTAGGAATAATGCTGCTATAAAAATTTATGTGCATTTTTGAGTGGACATAAGTTTTTATTTCTCTTGGGTATATATAAAGGAGTGGAATTCTTGGGTTGTGTGAAAATTTTATGTTTAACCATTTGAGGAATTGACAGACTGTTTTCCAAAGTGGCTGCACTATTTTATATTCCAATCGTCAGTGCCTAAAGGTTCTAATTTTTCTACATTCTCACCAACATTTGTTATTATCTAACTTTTTTATTTTAGTCATCCTGTTGGGTGTGAAGTGGTATCTTATTGTGGATTTGATTTGCACTTCTTTGATGACTAATAATAATGTCAAGCACTTCTCTAAATGCTCAGTGTCTTCTTTGAGAGTTGTCTATTTAGACCCTTTAATCATTTTATTTATTTTTTTAGATTAAATTAGCCAACATAATACATCATTAGTTTCAGATGTAGTGTTCAATAATTCATCAGTTACATATAACACCCAGTGCTCATCCTATCATGTGCCCTCCTTAATGCCCATCACCCACTTACCACATCTCCCAACCCACCTCCCATCCAGCGACCCTCAGTTTGTTTCCTATAGTAAAGAGTCTCTCATGGTTTTTCTCCCTCTCTGATGACTTCCCATTCAGTTTTCTCTCCCTTCCCCTGTGATCCTCAGCATTGTTTCTTATATTCCACATATGAGTGAAACCATATAATTGTCTTTCTCTGACTTATTTTGCTCAGCATAATACCCTCCAGTTCAACATCAACATAAATAGTAAGTATTCATCCTTTCTGATGTCTGAGTAATATTCTATAGTATATATATACACAACAACTTCTTTATCCATTTATTTGTAGATGGACATCTCAGCTCTTTCCACAGTTTGACTATTGTGGACATTGCCACTATAAACATTGGGATGCAGGTGCCCTTTCAGATCAATACATTTGTATCTGTGGGGTAAATACCGCGTAGTGCAATTGCTGGGTAATAGGGTAGCTCTATTTTTAACTTTTTGAGGAACCTCCATACTGTTTTCCAGAGTAGCTGCACCAGCTTGCATTCCCACCACCAGTGTAAGAGGGTTCCCCTTTCTCCATATCCTCTCCAACATTTGTTGTTCCCTGACTTGTTAATTTTAGCCATTCTGACTGGTGTGAGGTGGTATCTCATTGAGGTTTTGATTTGTATTTCTCTGATGCTCAGTGATGTAGAGCCATCTTTTTAATGTGTCTGTTAGCCATTAGTATGTCTTCTTTGGAGAAATGTCTGATCATGTCTTCTGCCCATTTCTTGACTGGATTATTTGTTTTTTGGGTGTTGAGTTTGATAAGTTCTTTACAGATTTGGATACTAGCCCTTTATCTGATGTGTCATTTGTAAATATCTTCTCCCATTCCATAGGTTGCATTTTAGTTTTGTTGACTGTTTCCTTTGCTGTGCAGAAGCTTTTTACCTTGATTAAGTCTCTATACTTCATTTTTGCTTGTGTTTCTCTTGCCTTTGGAGACATGTCTAGCAAGAAGTTGCTGTGGCTGATGTAGAAGAGGTTACTGTCTATGTTCTTCTCTAGGATTTTGATAGATTCCTGTCTCATATAGGTCGTTTATCCATTTTGAGTTTATTTTTGTGTATGGTGTAAGAAAGTGGTCCAGTTTCATTCTTCTACATGTGGCTGTCCAATTTTCCCAGCACCATTTATTGAAGAGACTGTCCTTTTCCATTGGATATTCTTTCCTGCTTTGTCAAAGATTAGTTGACCGTAGACTTGACAGTCCATTTCTGGGTTCTCTGTTCTGCTCCATTGATCTATGTGTCTGCTTTTGTTTCAGTACCATACTGTCTTGATGCTTAAAGCTTTGAAATATAGCTTGAAGTCCAGCATTGTGATGCACCAAATCAGCTTTGGTTTTCTTTTTTAACATTCCTCTGGCTTTTCGGGGTCTTTTCTGGTTCCATACAAATTTTGGGATTATTTGTTACAGCTTTGTGAAAAATATCAATGATATTTTAATGGAGATTGCGCTAAATGTGTAGATTGCTCTGGGTAGCATAAACATTTTAATAATATTTATTCTTCCAATCCATGAGTATGGAATGTTTTTCCATTTCTATGTGTCTTCCTTAATTTCTTTCATAAGTATTCTGTAGTTTTTAGAGTACAGATCCTTTACCTCTTTGGTTAGGTTTATTGCTAGGTATTTTATGGTTTTTGGTAAAATTATAAATAGAATCAGTTCCTTAATTTCTCTTTATTCTGCCTCATTGTTAGTGCATAGAAATGAAACTAATTTAGCGGCATTGATTTTATATCCTGCCACATTGGTGAATTCTTGTATAAGTTCTAATAATTTTAAGGTGGAGTCTTTGGGTTTTCCACATAAAGTATCAGGTCATCTGTGAAGAGAGAGAGTTTGACTTCTTCTTTGCCAATTTGAATACCTTTTATTTATTTCTGTTGTCTGATTGCTGAAGCTAGGAGTTCTATTAGTATGTTGAAAAACAGTGGTGAGAGTGGGCATCCTGTCCTGTTCCTGGCCTTAAGAGAAAAGCTCTCAGTTTTTCCCCATTGAGAATGATATTCACTGTGAGCTTTTTGTACATGGCTTTTATGATATTGAGGTATGTTCCCTCTATCCCTACACTGTGGAAAGTTTTAATCAAGAAAGGATGCTGTATTTTGTCCAATGTTTTTTCTGCATCAATTGAGAGGATCATATGATTCTATCCTTTCTTTTATTAATGTGATGTATCACGTTGATTGATTTGCAAATGTTGAGCCACCCTTACAGCCCAGGAATAAATCCCACTTGGTTGTGGTGAATAATCCTCTTTAATGTACTGTTGGATCCTACTGGCTAGTATCTTGGTGAGAATTTTGGCATCCATGTTCATCAGGAATATTGGTCTGTGATTCTCCTTTTTGATGGAGTCTTTATCTGGTTTGGGGATCAAGGTAATGCCTCATAGAATGAGTTTGGACGTTTTCCTTCCATTTCTATTTTTTGAAACAGCTTCAGAAGAATAGGCATTAGTTCTTCCTTAAATGTTTGGTAGAATTTCCCTGGGAAGCCATCCAGCCCTGGACTCTTGTTTGTTGGGAGATTTTGATTACTGCTTCAATTTCCTTGCTGGTTTTGGGTCTGTTCGGGTTTTCTATTTCTTCCTCTTTCAGTTTTGGTAGTTTATAAATTTCCAAGAATGTGTCCATTTCTTCCAGATTGCCTAATTTTTTGCATATAATTTCTCATACTATGTTCTTGAAGTTGTTTGTATTTCCTTGGTGTTTGTCATGATCTCTCCTCTTTCATTCATGATTTTATTAATTTGGGTCCTTTCTCTTTTCTTTTTGAGAAGTCTGGCTAGGGGTTTATTGATCTTACTAATTCTTACAAAGAACCAGCTTCTAGTTTTATTGATCTGTTTTACTGTTCTTTTGGTTTCTGTTTCATTGATTTCTGCTCTAATCTTTATTATTTCTCTTCTCCTGCTTGATTTAGGCTTTATTTGATGTTCTTTTTCCAGTTCCTTTAGGTGTAGGGTTAGGTCGTATATTTGAGACTTTTCTAAAATTTTGAGAAAGGCTTGTATTGCTATGTACTTCCCTCTTAGGACCACCTTGCTGTAATCCAAAGGTTTTGAATAGTTTTGTTTTCATTTTCATTTGTTTTCTTTTTTTTTAATTCTTCTTTAATTTCCTGGTTGACCCATTCATTTAGTAGGATGCTCTTAACCTCCAAGTGTTTGAGTTCCTTCCAAATTTCCTCTCATGATTGAGTTCAAGTTTCAAAGCATTATGGTATGAAAATATGCAGAGAACAATCCCAGTCTTTTGGTACCAGTTGAGACCTGATTTGTGACGCAGTATGTGATCTATTCTGGAGAATGTTCCATGTGCACTTGAGAAGAATGTGTGTTCTGTTGCTTTAGGATGGAATGCTCTTAATATATCTGTGTAGTCCATCTGGTCCAGTGTGTCATTCAAAGCTCTTGTTTCCTTGTTGATCTTCTGCTTAGATGATCTGTCCATTGTGTGAGTGGGGTGTTAAAGTCCCCTACTATTATTCTATTATTATCAATGGGTTTCTTTAATTTTGTTATTAATTGGCTTATATAATTGGCTTCTCCTGTGTTAGCATAAATATTTATAACTGTTAGATCTTCTTGTTGGATAGACCCTTTAAGTATGTTATATTGTTCTTCTTCATCCCTTACCAAAGTCTTTGGTTTAAAATCTAATTTTTCTGATATGAGGATTGCGACCCCAGCTTTCTTTTGAGGTCCATTAGCATGATAAATTGTTTTCCACCCACTCACATTCAATCTGGAGGTGTCTTTAGATCTAAAATGAGTCTCTTGTAGACAACATATGGATGGGTCTTGCTTTTTTATCCAATCTGATACCCTTTGTCTTTTGATTGGAGCTTTTAGCCCATTTACATTCAGAGAGTAACTATTGCAAGATATGAATTTAGTGCCACTGCATTACCTGTAAAGTCCCTGTTTCTGTAAATTCTCTTTGTTTTTTTCTGGTCTATGTTACTTTTGGGCTCTCTCTTCACTTACAGGATCCCCTTTAATATTTCCTGCAGGGTTTAGTGATCACAAATTCTTTTAGTTTCTGTTTGTCCTAGAAGCTCTGTATCTTTCCTTCCATTCTGAATGACATCCTTGCTGGATAAAGTATTCTTGGCTGCATGTTTTTCACATTTAGTACCCTGAATATATCACGCCAGTCCTTTCTGGCCTGCCAGGTCTCTGTGGATAGGTCTGCTGCCAGTCTAATGTTTCTACCATTGTATGTTAAGGAGCTCTTGACTCGAGCTGCTTTCAGGATTTTCTCTTTATCTCTGATAAGCTTCACTATTACATGTTGGGGTGATGATCTATTTTTATTGATTTTGAGGGGAGTTCTCTGCCTCCTGGATTTGAATGCCTGATGCCTTCCCCAGATTAGTGAAGTTCTCAGTTACAATTTGCTGAAATATACCTTCTCTCCCTCTCTCTTTCTTCTTCATCTGAAATACCAATAATTCTAATAGTGTTTCACTTTGTTATCTCTGATTTCTCAAAGCTCTCCCTTATGGTCCATTAACTGGTTTTCTCTCTCCTTTCCTCAGCTTTCTTCCTTTCCATCATCTTGTCTTCTATGTCACTAACTCTCTCTTCTTCCTCATTTACCCTAGCTGTTATAGCATCCATTTTAGATTGCATCTCAGTTAAAGCATTTTTAATTTTGTCCTCATTAGATTTTATTTCTGCACTAAGAAATTCTCTAGTGTCTTTAATGCTTTTTTTCAAGCCCAGCTGTAACTTTATAGTCATTATCCTAAATTCCAGCTCTGACAATCTACTTATATTTCCATTGACTAGATCTGTGGCAGAGAGTATTACCTCTGGTTCTTTCTTTTGTTGTGAATTCCTCCTTCTAGTCATTTTGCCCATAGAAGAATGGATGAACAACAGAACAAAATCAAAAATACCAACCATGACCCAAGCAAAATACACACTAGACAAATCCCAAGAGGTCAGAAACCAAAAAAGAAAAGAAAAAAATAAAAGGAGCAGGGGAGAGAATATAATCTCCCAGGTGAACAAAACAGGGTGATCCACTTGGTCCTAGGTATACTTAGGTCCATTTGTTAGAAGACACTAAATCCCAAAATTGTAAAGAAAGCAAAACTTATATATATACAAAAATAAAATTGAATAGAGTGACAGGAAGCCGAAAATGAAGAATATATCTATAAAATGTAAATGTAAAACTGAAAGTTAAAAAAAGACTTAAAAACAGTCGATAAAATAAGTAACTAGTTGAAAAGGAGAAAAGAAAAAAGGAAAGGAAAATTTTAAAATGAAAGATAAAATAATCATCAGGAAAAAAACCTTGAATTCTATATACTATTTTTCCCTAGCACTGGAGTTTTGCAGTTCTGTGTGCTCTGTAAACTTGGTATTCTCCTATTGTTCCAGCTGGTTTTCTGGGGGAGGGGCCTGCTGCACTGATTGTCAGGTGTCTTTGCCTAGGTGGAGTTGTACGACCCCTTGCCAGGGGGCCAGGCTCAGTTAAGCTGCTTCAGGTTGCTGTATGTGGCTTTTGTTCCCTGAAGGTTTTTCTGCACTGCTTTAGAGGATGAAAAAAAGAAAAATGGCAGTGTCCCAATCTCCTGCCCCCAGAGCTGAAAGATCGCAGCCCTCTCTCTTCAGTAGGGAAAAAGCAGTCTTCACTTTAATGTGCATCAAAACTCTGCAGACTCCTGGGGGCGTGGGGGGGAGAAGGGTCACTGCAGGCCTGTTGCTTACAGGGGACCTGCACAGAGGGAGGTCACCCCATTGTGCAGGGTTTGCAGTTTATGGCAAATGGAGCTGAGAACCTACTCCCAGGCTCACTAATCATAGCTGGTTTCCCCATTCCAGTGCTTGGGAACTCTGTCAGCTCAGGCACCCCTGTTCTTCCTGTGACCCCGGGGATCCTGAGACCAAACTATCCCACCTGGGATTTTGCCCTGCTTAGCCACACGAGCACCTTTCAGGCAGGGACATCTCTCACTGGGGCAGAGTCCTAAAAGTTCTGATTTTGCACTCTGGAGATAGATTACTTTCTGGTGCCAGCTTACAGAGGCTCCCTACCCCTGCCGTTTATCTTCTGATATATCCCCTGAGATTCACTTCTCCGCACTTCCTACCTTGCAAAAAGTGGTCGCTATTCTATTTGTAGAATTCTAGCAATTATTTTCTTACATCTCAGTTTGAATTCATAGGTGTTCAGAATGATTTAATAGATATCTAGTTAAATTTAAGGGACCAGATAAAACAAGGTCCCCTACTCTTCTGCTATTTAAGCTCCCTCCTCTTTGTTCATTTTAATATTAAACTGTCTTTTTAGATTTACTTATGAGGGTTCTTTTATATTCTAAGTATAAATTACATGATTTTTTTTTCTTTTTGGTTTCTTTGGATGTTTTTATTTTTTGTAGACATAGCCCATGAGTAACCCCCGGTTTGGTTCAACTCATGCCACTGCAGAAAGTGATTTTCTTCTTTTTTTTTTTTTAATTTTATTATGTTATGTTAGTCACCATACAATACATCATTAGTTTTTGATGTGGTGATCCACGATCCATTGTTTCCATGTAACACCCAGTGCTCCATGCAGTACGTGCCCTCCTTAATACCCATCACCGGGCTAACCAATCCCCCTCCCCCCTCCCCTCTAAAACCCTGTTTGTTTCTCAGAGTCCAAAGTCTCTCATGGTACATCTCTCCCTCCAATCCCCCCCCCCCCATTTTTCCCTTCCTTCTCCTAATGTCCTCCATGCTATTCCTATGTTCCACAAATAAGTGAAACCATATGATAATTGACTTTCTCTGCTTGACTTATTTCACTTAGCATACTCTCCTCCAGGCCCATCCATGTTGATGTAAAAGTTGGGTATTCATCCTTTCTGATGGCTGAGTAATATTCTATTGTATATATGGACCACATCTTCTTTATCCATTCATCTGTTGAAGGGCATCTTGGCTCTTTCCACAATTTGGCTATTGCGGACATTGCTGCTATAAACATTGGGGTGCATATGGCCCTTCTTTTCACTACATATGTGTCTTTGGGGTAAATACCCAGGAGTGCAATTGCTGGGTCATAGGGTAGCTCTATTTTTAATTTTTTCAGGCACCTCCACACTGTGTTCCAAAGTGGCTGTACCAACTTGCATTCCCACCAACAGTGTAAGAGGGTTCCCCTTTCTCCACAACCTCTCCAACATTTGTTGTTTCTTGCCCTGTCAATTTTTGCCATTCTAACTGGTGTAAGGTGGTATCTCAATGTGGTTTTGATTTGAATTTCCCTGATGGCTAATGATGATGAACATTTTTTTCATGTGTCTGTTAGCCATTTGTATGTCTTCTTCAGAGAAGTGTCTGTTCATGTCTTCTGCCCATTTTTTGACTTGATTGTTTTTTGGGTGTTGAGTTTGAGAAGTTCTTTCTGTTCTTGGATACCAGCCCTTTATCTGTAGTGTCATTTGCAAATATCTTCTCCCATTCTGTGGATTGCCTCTTTGTTTTGTAGACTGTTTCCTTTGCTGTGCAGAAGCTTTTTATCTTGATGAAGTCCCAAAAGTTCATTTTTGCTTTTGTTTCACTAGCTTTTGGAGATGTATCTTGAAAGAAGTTGCTGTAGGCGATGTCAAAGAGGTTACTGCCTATTTTCTCTAGGATTTTGATGGATTCCTGTCTCACATTGAGGTCGTTCATCCACTTTGAGTTTATCTTTGTGAATGGTGTTATAGAATGGTCGAGTTTCATTCTTCTGCATGTGGCTGTCCAATTTTCCCAGCACCATTTATTGAAGAGCCTGTCTTTTTTCCATTGCATGTTTTTTCCTGCTTTGTCAAAGTTTATTTGACCATAGAGTTGAGGGTCCATATCTGGGCTCTCTATTCTGTTCCATTGGTCTATATGTCTGTTTTTGTGCCAGTACCATGCTGTCTTGGTGACCACGGTTTTGTAATACAGCTTGAAATCTGGCAACGTGATGCCTCCAGCTTTGTTTTTCTTTTTCAACATTTCCTTGGCGATTCGGGGTCTTTTCTGATTCCATACAAATTTTAGGATTGTTTGTTCCAGCAATTTGAAAAATGTCATTGGAATTTTGATTGGGATGGCACTGAAGGTATAGATTGCTCTGGGTAGCATAGACATTTTAACAATGTTTATTCTTCCGATCCATGACCGTGGAATATTTTTCCATCTTTTTGTGTCTTCTTCAATTTCTTTCATGAGTGTTCTGTAGTTCCTACAGTATAGATCCTTTACCTCTTTGGTTAGGTTTATTCCGAGGTATCTTATGGTTTTTGGTCCTATTATAAATGGAATCGTTTCTCTAATTTCTCTTTCTACAGTTGCATTGTTAGTGTATAAGAAAGCAACTGATTTCTGTGCACTGATTTTGTATCCTGCCACATTACTGAATTGCTGTATGAGTTCTAGTAATTTGAGGGTGGAGTCTTTTGGGTTTTCCACATAAAGTGTCATGTCATCTGTGAAAAGAGAGAGTTTGACTTCTTCTTTGCCAATTTGAATACCTTTCATTTCTTTTTGTTTTCTGATTGCTGTTGCTAGGACTTCTAGTACTATGTTGAACAATAGTGGTGAGAGTGGACATCCTTGACGTGTTCCTGATCTTAAGGGAAATGCTCTCAGCTTTTCACCATTGAGGATGATATTCGCTGTTGGTTTTTCATTGATGGATTTTGTGAACTTGAGGAATGTTCCCTCTATCCCTATACTCTGAATTGTTTTAATCAGGAAAGGATGCTGAATTTTGTCAAATGCTTTTTCTGCATCAATTGAGAGGACCATATGGTTCTTCTCTCTCCTCTTATTAATGTGTTCTATCACATTGATTTGCGAATGTTGAACCCCACCCTTGCATCCCAGGGATAAATCCCACTTGGTCGTGGTGGATGATCCTTTTAATGTATTGTTGGATCCTATTAGCTAGGATTTTGTTGAGGATTTTGTTGAGGATTTTGGAATCCATATTCATCAGGGATATTGGTCTGAAATTCTCCTTTTTGTTGGGGTCTTTGCCCGGTTTGGGGATTAAGGTAAAGCTGGCCTCATAGAATGAGTTTGGAAGTTTTCCTTCTGTTTCTATTTTTTGAAACAGCTTCAGTAGAATAGGTATTATTTCTTCTTTGAATGTTTGGTAGAATTCCCCAGGGAATCCATCAGGCCCTGGACACTTGTTTTTTGGGAGGTTTTTGATCACTGCTTCAATCTCGTTACTGATTATTGGCCTATTCATGTTGTCAATTTCTTCCTGTTTCAGTCTTGGCAGCTTATAGGTTTCCAGGAAGGCCTCCATTTCATCCAGATTGCTCAGTTTATTGGCATATAGTTGTTGATAATAATTTCTAATAACTGTTTCTATTTCCTTGGTGTTAGTCGTGATCTCTCCCCTTTCATTCATAATTTTATTAATTTGGGTCCTTTCTCTTTTCTTTTGGATAAGTTTGGCCAGTGGTTTATTGATCTTATTAATTCTTTCAAAGAACCAACTTCTAGTTTCATTGATCTGATCTACTGTATTTCTGGTTTCTAATTCATGATTTCTGGTCTAATTTTAATTATTTCTCTTCTAATGCGTGGCTTAGGCATCATTTGTTGCTTTTTCTATAGTTCTTTAAGGTGTAGAGTTAGTTCGTGAATTTGGGATTTTTCTGTTTTTTTTTGAGTGGTTATGTATATCCCCCTTAGGACCGCCTCTGCAGTATCCCATAGGTTTTGGACCAATGTGTTTTTGTTCTCATTGATTTCCAGGAATTGTTTAAGTTCTTCTTTGATTTCCTGGTTGACCCAAACATTCTTGAGCAGAGTGGTCTTTAGTTTCCAAGTGTTTGAATATCTGCCAAATTTTTTCTTGTGATTGAGTTCCAGTTTTAAAGCATTGTGATCTGAGAATATGCAGGGAATAATCTCAATCTTTTGGTATTGGTTGAGACCTGATTTGTGACCCAGTATGTGGTCTATTCTGGAGAAAGTTCCATGTTCGCTCGAGAAGAATGAGTATTCTGTTGTTTTAGGGTGGAATGTTCTGTAAATATCTATGAGATCCATCTGTTCCAGTGTATCATTCAAAGCTCTTGTTTCCTTGTTGATTTTCTGCTTAGATGATCTGTCCATTGCTGAGAGTGGAGTATTGAGGTCTCCTACAATTAACGTATTGTTATCAATATGACTATTTTGGTTAACAGTTGGCTTCTGTAGATGGCTGCTCCCATGTTGGGGGCATAGATATTTAAAATTGTTAGATCTTATTGTTGAATAGACCCTTTAAGAATGATATAGTGTGGGGCACCTGGGTGGCTCAGTTGGTTAAGCGACTGCCTTCGGCTCAGGTCATGATCCTGGAGTCCCGGGATCGAGTCCCACGTCGGGCTCCCTGCTCAGCAGGGAGTCTGCTTCTCCCTCTGACCCTCTTCCCTCTCGTGCTCTCTCTCTCTCATTCTCTCTCTCTCAAATAAATAAATAAAATCTTTAAAAAAAAAAAAGAATGATATAGTGTCCTTCTGTGTCTCTAATTACAGACTTTAGTTTAAAATCTAATTTGTCTGATATAAGAATTGCTACCCCAGCTTTCTTTTGAGTTCCGCTGGCATGGAAGATGGATCTCCATCCCTTCACTTTCAGTCTGGATGTATCTTTAGGTTCAAAATGAATCTCTTGTAGGCAGCATATGGGTCCTGTCTTTTTATCCAATCTGCAACCCTCTGCCATTTTATGGGAGCATTTAGGCCATTCACGTTGAGAGTAATTATTGAAAGATATGAATTAATTGTCATCATGTTGCCTGTGAAGACGTTGTTTTTATAGATTGTCCCTGTAAATTTCTGTTGTATATCACTCTTGGGGTCTTTCTCCTTTTATAGAAACCCCCTTAATATTTCTTGCAGGGCCGGCTTAGTGGTCACATTGTCTTTCAGTTTCTGCTGGTCCTGCAAGCTCTGCATCTCTCCATCCATTCTAAATGATAGCCTTCACGAATAAAGTATTCTTGGCTGCGTGTTCTTCTTATTTAGTACCCTGAATATGTCTCACCAGGCCTTTCTGGCTTGCCAGGTCTCTGTAGATAGGTCTGATGTTATTCTGATGTTCCTCCCTCTGTATGTAAGGAATCTCTTCCCCCTAATTGCCCTTAAGATGGTTTCCCTGGTTCTAGGATTTGAAAGTTTTACTATTACATGCTGGGGTGTTGGCCTGTTTTCCTTGATCTTGGGAGGGGTCCTCTCTGCCTCTAGGACGCGAATGTTTGCTTCATTCCCCAGATTAGGGAAGTTCTCAGCTACGATTTGCTCAAATACATCTTCTAGTCCTCTCTCTCTCTCCACTCCCTCCGGGATTCCAATTATTCTGACATTAGAACCCTTCATGGTGTCACTTATTTCTCTGATTCTATTTTCATGAATTCTGAGTTGTTTTTCCCTGGCCTCCTCTTTTCCCTTTTTATCTATTATATTGTCTTCCAGGTCGCTTATTTGTTCTTCTGCCTCACTTACCCTAGCTGTTAGATTATCTAGATTGGATTGTATCTCATTGATATCATTTTTAAGTTCTGCCAATTCAGCTTTCATTTCTGCCCTTAGAGACTCTATGTTGCTATTAATTGATTTCTCCATTCTAGCCATTGTCTTCACAATTGCTAGCCTGAATTCCATCTGCGACATCTTGGTTATATCTGCATCTAGTTGTAAATCTGTGGCATAAGTCATAGTCTCTGTGTCTTTTATACTTTGGGGGTTCCTCCTCCTAGTCATTCTGTTGATGGGTGTTTGAGGTAATGTATAGAGTCCAAATTATTGACCAGAACCCAAGCAAGATGCACCTATTTTTTGGGACCTTAGGGTTGCTGGCCTTTTGCTCTCCCAGCCTGTCTTCTGGGGGAGGGGCCTGACGCACTGTTACTCAGGCAACCCATTTTGGGCGGAGTTGCCCTGCCCCCCTGTGGCGGGGGATGGGCTCAGCGGGAATCAGTTTTTGGGGCCTTTGTTCCCTGGCGGCTTTCCCTGGCGGCTTTCTGCGTCTCTTCTGCGAGTCAGAGCAGAAGAGACCGTTTCCAACCCTCTGTCTCAGAGCAGAGAGATCGCAGTCTGTTCTCCAGGCCACACTATCTCCATTTCTGTCCGTGCTGCTATAAACTGCAGCGGCCTGGGTTGTGTGCCCCTCCACAGTGCCCCAGTCTTGCCTCCAGGTCTGGGCACGTCTCTACCCTTTGTTCTTCTAAAACTGCCAGCCGCTCCCAGTTCGCCGGCGTGACCCCTCCGCTCCGGGTTTCCGCCCCGGGGGCTGCCCTAAAGTCCTTCCCCTACCGCTACCGGTTTGTGAATCTGTGCCCGTCCCCAGCGCCCGAGGCTGTCGCTTACTGGTGGTGTAGGATCCTCCAATATTTGCCCGAGGAATCAGGGCTCCCCGCTTCGTACCTTAAAACCAACTGCCTGTGATACTCTGTTTGTAGAGATCCAGATCTTCTTACGTCTCAGGCTGGTTTCATGGGTGCTCAGAGTGGTCTGGTAGATATCCAGCTCAATTCTGGGGACCAGTTGAAATAGGGTCCCCTGCTCTTCCGCCATCTTTCCTTCTCCCAGCAAATTACATGATTTCAAATACTTTTCCCATTCTCTGGGTGATCATTTAATTTTCATAATAGTGTCCATTGAAGCAGAGAAGTTTTTAATTTTGATGAAGTCCAATTTACTTCTTTTGTTGTGGTTTAAGAATTAATTGCTATGCCCCAGTACAACCACTGCTCTGGTCCAAACCACCGTGAGCTATCACCAGAACTACCGCAACAGGAGGGGCGGAGCAAGATGGCGGAGGAGTAGGAGACCTAGATTTCGTCTGGTCTCAGGAATTCAGCTGAATAGGGATCAAACCATTCTGAACACCTACGAACTCAACAGGAGACCGAAGAAGAGAGTAGCAACAACTCTCTGAACAGAAAAGTGACCACTTTCTGGAAGGTAGGACGTGCGGAGAAGTGAATCCGAGGCGATATTCGGGAGGATAGACGGCGGGGGAGGGGCCTCCGTCGGCCGCTTCTGGCAAGTGCTAGAGCCGCGGAGCACAAAATCGGACCTTTTAGAAGTTGGCTCCGTGGAGGGACGTCGCTGCAGTGGCTAAGCGGGGGGTGGTATCCTCCCGGGACAGTGTGGTCTCAGGACCCTCGGGGTCACGGAGAGACCGGGGGTGCCTGAGTGCGCCAGAGCTCCCAGGTATCGGAGCGGGGAAGCCGGCTGCAGAGACGGAGCAGAGTCGCGGGCTCTCAGCTCGGGGTTGCCATAGACTGTGACCCGCGGCCCAGTCGGGGCACGGCTCCTACAGCAGGGACCCAACAAGCGGCAGATCCGGGGAGACTCCCCTTCCTTCCCGGGGAGGAGCGGTGCGGGAACGCACTGCAGGGATCTGCTGGGTTTGGAGACTCTGCGCGGGGTCGGGTACCAGAGATAGCAACGCTCGGTCACAGGCCGGGTGAGCACGGGGCGCGGCCGGAGACCGGGGACACGGAAGTGACTGCTTTTCTCTGGGGGCGCACTGAGGAGCGGGGCCCCGAGTTCTCGGCTCCTCCGGGTGGAGATTGGGAGGCCACCATTTCTGCCCTGGTCCTCCAAGGCTGTACGGAGAGCTTGCAGGGAACAAAAGCTCCTGAGAGCAAACCGGAGCAGCTTCCTTAGCCCGGACCGACAAGGGCGGGGCAATTCCGCCTCCGGCAAAGACATTTGGAAACCACAGCAACAGGCCCCTCCCCCAGAAGATCAGCACAAACAGCCAGCAAGCCAAGACCAAGTTGATCGATCAAGGAGAACGGGAGAACTCCAGCGCTAGGGGAATACTGCACATAGATTCATGGCTTTTTTTTTTTTTTTTTTTTTTACCATGATTCATTATTTCATCAACGTTAATTTTTGTTGACTGTTTTTTTTTATTTTTCTTTTTCCCTTTTTTTAACCAACATCTTATCAATCCCTTTTTAAAAAAAAAAAAAAACATTTTTCATTTTTCATTTTTAGAGTCATATTTTATCCCTTCATAGTAGTTACC
>NW_027397072.1:64300551-64304330 GCF_003265705.2 Callorhinus ursinus | reverse complement strand
TTTTTTACAATGATTCATTATTTCATCAAAGTTAATTTTTGTTGACTGTTTTTTTTTTTATTTTTCTTTTCCCCTTTTTCAACCAACATCTTATCAATCCCTTTTTTAAAAAAAAAACACATTTTTTATTTTTCATTTTTAGAGTCATATTTTATCCCTTCATAGTAGTTACCCTTATTTTTGGCATATATATATAAGTTGTTCTCTCTTTAAAATTTTGAGGTACAGTTTCTTCTAACAGATCAAAATATACCCTAAATCACTAGTGTATGGCTTTGTTCTAGTCTCCTGCCTGATCACATTCTCTCCCTTTTTCCTTTTTTTTTTCTTTTCTTAAATCTTCTTTCTTTTTTCAAACAACTTATCTTACCAATTCCTTTTATAAAACCTTTTATAATTTTCATCTTTACAGTCATCTTCCATCCCTTCATTGTATCAACCCTTATTTTGTACATATATGTCTTTCTTCCTTTAAAATTTTAGGAGGCACTTTTTTCTAACAGACCAAAATACGCCCAAAATCTAGTGTGTGGCACTGATCTATGCACTAGCCTGATCATATTTGATCATATTCTGCTATTTTTGTATTGTTTTGTTTTTGTTTTTATCTTTTATTTTCTTTTTTCTCTTTCTTTTTTCTTTCTTTCCCTTTCTTTTCCCCTGGTTTCAGGTCTTTTCTGATTTGTATACAGTATATTTGCTGGGGACGTTGTAAACCTGTTAGCATTTCGTTCTCTCATTCATCTATTCTCCTCTGGACAAAATGACAAGACGAAAGAAATCACCTCAGCAAAAAGAACAAGAGGTAGTACCTTCAGCCAGGGACCTACTCAATACAGACATTAGTATGATGTCGGACCTAGAGTTCAGAATCATGACTTTAAAGATACTAGCTGGGCTTGAAAAAAGCGTGGAAGTTATTAGAGAAACCCTTTCTGGAGAAATAAAAGAACTAAAATCTAACCAAATCGAAATCAAAAAGGCTATTGATGAGGTGCAATCCAAAATGGGGGCACTAACTGCTAGGATAAATGAGGCAGAAGAGAGAATCAGCGATATAGAAGACCAAATGATGGAAAATAAAGAGGCTGAGAAAAAGAGAGAGAAACAACTACAGGATCACGAGGGCAGAATTCGAGAGATAAGTGATACGATAAGACGAAACAACATTAGAATAATTGGGATCCCAGAAGAAGAAGAGAGAGAGAGGGGGGCAGAAGGTATATTGGAGCAAATTATAGCAGAAAACTTCCCTAATGTGAGGAAGGAAACAGGCATTAAAATCCAGGAGGCACAGAGAACCCCTCTCAAAATCAATAAAAATAGGTCAACACCCCGACATCTAATAGTAAAACTTACGAGTCTCAGAGACAAAGAGAAAATCCTGAAAGCAGCTCGGGAGAAGAGATATGTAACCTACAATGGTAGAAACATTAGATTGGCAACAGACCTATCCACAGAGACGTGGCAGGCCAGAAAGGACTGGCAAGATATCTTCAGAGCACTAAACGAGAAAAATATGCAGCCAAGAATACTATATCCAGCTAGGCTATCATTGAAAATAGAAGGAGAGATAAAAAGCTTCCAGAACAGACAAAAACTAAAGGAATTTGCAAACACGAAACCAGCCCTCCAAGAAATATTGAGAGGGGTCCTCTAAGCAAAGAGAGAACCTAAAAGCAGCAAAGAGCAGAAACGAACACAGACAACAGACAGTTAACAGTCACCTTACAGGTAATACAATGGCACTAAATTCATACCTTTCAATAGTTACCCTGAATGTAAATGGGCTCAATGCCCCAATCAAAAGACACAGGCTATCAGATTGGATTAAAAAACAAGACCCATCAATATGCTGTCTGCAAGAGACTCATTTTAGACGCAAAGACACCCCCAGATTGAAAGTGAGGGGGTGGAAAACCATTTACCATGCTAATGGACACCAAAAGAAAGCTGGGGTGGCAATCCTTATATCAGACAAACTAGATTTTAAAACAAAGACTGTAATAAGAGATGAGGAAGGACACTATATCCTACTTAAAGGGTCTATCCAACAAGAAGATCTAACAATTGTAAATATCTATGCCCCGAACATGGGAGCAGCCAATTATATAAGGCAATTAATAACAAAAGCAAAGAAACACATTGACAACAATACAATAATAGTGGGGGACTTTAACACCCCCCTGACTGAAATGGACAGATCATCTAAGCAAAAGATCAACAAGGAAATAAAGACTTTAAATGACACACTGGACCAAATGGACTTCACAGACATATTCAGAACATTCCATCCCAAAGCAACGGAATACACATTCTTCTCTAGTGCCCATGGAACATTCTCCAGAATTGATCACATCCTAGGTCACAAATCAGGTCTCAATCGGTACCAAAAGATTGGGATCATTCCCTGCATATTTTCAGACCACAATGCTTTGAAACTAGAACTCAACCACAAGAGGAAAGTCGGAAAGAACTCAAATACATGGAGGCTAAAGAGCATCCTACTAAAGAATGAATGGGTCAACCAAGAAATTAAAGAAGAATTAAAAAAATTCATGGAAACCAATGAAAATGAAAACACAACTGTTCAAAATCTTTGGGATACAGCAAAGGCGGTCCTGAGAGGAAAGTATATAGCAATACAAGCCTTTCTCAAGAAACAAGAAAGGTCTCAAATACACAACCTAACCCTACACCTAAAGGAGCTGGAGAAAGAACAGCAAATAAAGCCTAAACCCAGCAGGAGAAGAGAAATCATAAAGATCAGAGCAGAAATCAATGAACTAGAAACCAAAAGAACAGTAGAACAGATCAACGAAACTAGGAGCTGGTTCTTTGAAAGAATTAACAAGATTGATAAACCCCAGGCCAGACTGATCAAAAAGAAAAGAGAAATGACCCAAATCAACAAAATCATGAATGAAAGAGGAGAGATCACAACCAACACCAAAGAAATACAAACAATTATAAGAACATATTATGAGCAACTCTATGCCAGCAAATTAGAGAACCTGGAAGAAATGGGTGCATTCCTAGAGATGTATCAACTACCAAAATTGAACCAGGAAGAAATAGAAAACCTGAACAGACCTATAACCACTAAGGAAATTGAAACAGTCATCAAAAATCTCCCAAGAAACAAAAGCCCAGGGCCAGACGGCTTCCCGGGGGAATTCTATCAGACATTTCAAGAAGAATTAATACCTATTCTCCTGAAACTCTTCCAAAAAATAGAAATGGAAGGGAAACTTCCAAACTCATTTTATGAGGCCAGCATTACCTTGATCCCAAAACCAGACAAAGACCCCATCAAAAAAGAGAATTACAGACCAATATCCTTGATGAACATGGATGCAAAAATTCTCACCAAAATACTAGCCAATAGGATCCAACAGTACATTAAAAGGATTATTCACCATGACCAAGTGGGATTTATTCCTGGGCTGCAAGGCTGGTTCAACATCCGCAAATCAATCAACGTGATACAATACATTAACAAAAGAAAGAACAAGAATCATATGATCCTCTCAATAGATGCAGAAAAAGCATTTGACAAAGTACAACATCCTTTCTTGATCAAAACTCTTCAGAGTATAGGGATAGAGGGTACATACCTCAATATCATAAAAGCCATCTATGAAAAACCTACAGCGAGTATCATTCTCAATGGGGAAAGGCTGAGAGCCTTTCCCCTAAGGTCAGGAACGCGGCAGGGATGTCCACTCTCACCACTGCTATTCAACATAGTATTAGAAGTCCTAGCCACAGCAATCAGA
>NW_027397072.1:64189417-64300541 GCF_003265705.2 Callorhinus ursinus | reverse complement strand
GATCCAGCAATTGCACTACTGGGTATTTACCCCAAAGATACAAATGTAGGCATCCGAAGGGGTACATGCACCCCAATGTTTATAGCAGCAATGTCCACAATAGCCAAACTGTGGAAAGAGCCAAGATGTCCATCGACAGATGAATGGATTAAGAAGATGTGGTATATATACACAATGGAATATTATGCAGTCATCAAAAGGAATGGGATTTTGCCATTTGCAACAACGTGGATGGAACTGGAGGGTGTTATGCTGAGTGAAATAAATCAATCAGAGAAAGACATGTATCACATGACCTCACTGATATGAGGAATTCTTAATCTCAGGAAACAAACTGAGGGTTGCTGGAGTGGTGGGGGGGTGGGAGGGTTGGGGTGGCTGGGTGATAGACATTGGAGAGGGTATGTGCTATGGTGAGCGCTGTGAATTGTGCGAGACTGTTGAGTCACAGATCTGTACCTCTGAAACAAATAATGCAATATATGTTAAGAAAAAAATGGTCGCGATTTTATTTTTAGTAAATTTCACCAGTTCTTCAGGAGAGCATGTCCACAAAGCTAGAAATCCTTTTAAGTTTTGAGTTTTGTACTAATAGAAAATCTATAAGAAATACATTGAAAATATTGTTTGAAGTGTTATCCTGATTATATTGTAAAGAAAAAGTAAATTAGATACGTTTTTTTCTATCAGAAATTCTTAAAATAGTTGTTACATTTTCCTTTGTTGTTAATTTAACTTTAATATCATAATTGAACATGACACAAAAGATGTTCTGCTATGTTTATTATATATAATTTAAGAAACAGCATGAAATAGTTGCTATTAAATTTTGAGTATACTACTACTAAATTTCAATATCTGTATTAATGTTCTTCATAAAAATATTGAAAATTACCTGTATATTTAAAATAAAATACATTTCTTTTCTCTTCCCCCTTTTTAAAATATTTAAAAAAAAATAATCCATCTAGTTCAGCATTTCTCAGACTGAAGTTATGTTGTGGTCACTGAACAATTTCTAATGTTTCAAAATCAATTTAGCTACCTAATAACAGCACTGTTTCTTTGCTGTGGGATGAAATTATTTTAAATAAGCTTACACACATAAGTTCTCACATACTGAAAGAAGGTCTACTTAGCTATTAAGAATGCTATTCAAAACAGTATGGAGTTTTTTAAAAAGTTTAAAATAGAACTACCCGATGACCCAGTAATTGCACTAGTAGGTATTTGTCCAAAGGATACAAAAATACTGATTTGAAGGGACACATGCACCCCGATGTATATAGCAGCATTGTCAGTGATAGCCAAACTATGGAAGGAGCCCAAATGTCTGTCGACTGATGAAAGGATAAAGAAGTGATATATGATGGAATATTACTCAGCCATAAAAAGAATGAAATCTTTCCATTTGCAATGACATGAGTGAAGCTAGAATCTATTATGCTAAGCGAAATAAGTCAGTCAGAGAAAGACAAATGCCATATGATTTCACTCAGATGTGGAATTTAAGAAACAAAACAGATGAACATGGGGGAAAAAAGAGACACAAATAAGAAAACAGACTCTTAACTTTAGAGAACAAACTGAGGGTTGCTGGAGGGGAGGTGGGCAGAAGGGATGGGATAAATGGGTGGTGAATATTAAGGAGGGCACTTGTTGTGATGAGCACTGGGTATTGTAAGTGATGAATCACTAAATTCTACTCCTGAAAATAATATTACACTATATGTTAACTACCTGAAATTTAAATAAAACTTGAAATTAAAGAAACAACAACACAAATAATTTTTAAGTAAAAATGCTAAAAAAAAGAATATTATTCAACTTTCCAGAATTCATCATGTGTGGTATGAAATGTTAGGGAAAGAAATATTTGTCTGGTATGTTATCCTATTGTTTTCTCCTATTATTGAAAAATATATGTCTATGCAATAAAAGTGCAGTTATTTTAGTTCCTCTTTTGCCTGACAATTTTGCAAAATATCTTGTATTTTTTTAAAGATTTTATTTATTTATTTGAGAGAGAGAGAATGAGAGATAAAGAGCACGAGAGGGAAGAGGGTCAGAGGGAGAAGCAGACTCCCTGGTGAGCAGGGAGCCCGATGCGGGACTCGATCCCGGGACTCCAGGATCATGACCTGAGCTGAAGGCAGTCGCTTAACCAACTGAGCCACCCAGGCACCCAATATCTTGTATTTTTTAATGTAACATATTTATTGAGAAATTTGGTCCTAAGTAATCAAGAGAAGAACGTGATTTTTTTTTTGTTTTTAATATAACCACTCTAAAGTAAAATTTCTAGCACCATTTGCATTTCTTTTCAAAGAAGACAGTATGAAGAAAGAGGTTGGCAGCTCTGTGCTCCTAGGAATCCAGATGTGCTAATTTTTGAAACTGTGTTCTCCTAATCTATTTTAAGTGATATGTTTAGTGTACTCATTTTCTTTTTTACATAAGAAAATATATTTTTTACATTTTCATTTTCATCTACATCATGATATTAAATTGTTTATAATTACTTTTAATAGGAAAGATGACTGTTAATTACCCTTTTCTTCAGTGGCCTCTCATCATTTAAAATCACTTTCCAACGTGGTTCCGGATGACTCGTACTTGTTTACAAAAAGACGAGCTTGCCTCCTGAGGATGTAGTTGTTCCTTAGTCTTAATTAGTATCAGCATTAATCAAGACTTAATGTGGGAAATTACTCTTATTACTATTCTATTTAATTAAGTCCTTATTATTTCTTGAAATAAATGACCCTAACTCAGTTGCTACATATCTGTACCTTCATGGTACACATGTGCTAATGCACACACGTCCCATCTTATCACATTTATGGAAATGTTCCAAAGCCATAGAATGGAAAAAATTTACCATACCATTTTCAGAGTGCTCTAGAATTAAATATACGAGCTTTTGGGATTACTTTCTTTGATGTATGAACACCCCTCAAAATTTATATTAATTTTAATATCCAGGTATTAAAATATTTGCTATCTTCAGTTACACCTGGTAGAACTATAGGGAGTGATATAATTCAGATGAGATCCCGCATTCAGAATGATGAATCTTGAGGAAAAATGTTTCAGTAGCAGCAAGTAGGGATTGCTGGAGTGTGTGAGCAGTCATTATAGTTGTTAACACTACCATAACTTACAATTCATTTCAAAAAATAGAAAGTTACTTTTTAAAAATAATTTCTCCAGTTGTACTGGGTTCTTAGTTACAGGGTTTTCTCCTGTATTCCCTGCATTCTAAACATACCATGTGTCTACATTGAGCCTACATGTGGTACTTCCAAGATAATCATTTCCAAAGCAAGCATGCACAAAGCTCTGTGATTGGGGCTAGAGTGCACACTGATTTAAAGTGAGTAATCTGCTCTGAAGGAGTTTTTATGAAAGCTAGAGAACAAGCTATATATATAATGATTATTGAGGAAAAGGACAGTGCCTATAATAATACTAATAATACAAGTTATCATTCATGGGGTACATTTTAAATATTTCCCAAAGAATATTTAATATAATTCAGTAACACATTTAATTATAATTCCCATTTTATAACTGAGAAAACCAGAGCTCAACAGATGAAAATAAGCTACCTAAATTCACAGTTAATAAACTGCAGAACCTGGACTCAAATTCCTCTTTATATACACTGTCAGTAAGAGCTGAGTCTTCTGGTTTCTCCACTTTTTGTTTCATAGTTCCCTTACTATTCCTGGTAATATTCCTGATTTTTTTGAAAAATATAATTTCACTCTGAGATGAACACTATAAAACATCTTCCCAGTCTTTTCCCATCCCCAATAGATTTTTCACTTTTGCTTGATGTGCTTCTTTCACATTTCACATGCTTCCCCAAATGTATTTTCAACTGAATACCAGCAATGCCTTTTTCTTAGGACTTCTAACTAGAGAGTTTGTAAGGACGTGTCAGAACATCAAGTTAAGTGATTTATAATTAGTGATCAGCAGCCCTTGGCTTTCTTAAAACTCAAGTTGATCATGTGTTCCAAAATTGTTTTAAAAGACAAAATTATTATTTCCATATAGTTTACCCCAGCATTATTGTTCTTCCTTCCAGTACCTTTCATGTTAGCCCCTTAACATTCCTACTGCTACTATCTCTTTTAGGCCCTCATCACCTAAAAAGTGGATGGTGACAATTGCTATGCAACTAGATTCTATGTATTTCGAGGTTCTCAATGCAATCCACTCTGAACACACTGCCACACACTGCTATAGTCTTCCTAATGCAGTAACTTGAAGTGGTCAATGATGCCTATGGATCTGTATTACCTCCAGCATAAAGTCTAATCCCCTTCACTTGATAGCAGATAAAGATTCAAATGTTCAATTAACATAAAAGAAAAAGTAAATGACTCTAAGAAACCAGAGAGGAGGGGTAGAAAAAACTTCTCAGAATAAAAATTTGCCATAGTTTTGAAGCATAATAGGCAAATTAAGCAAGTAATCAAATGTGCAAAGCATTCAATCAAAATTGTTATAGACTGAATTGTGTCCGCCTCCCCCAAATTCATGTGTTGAAGTCCTAACTTCCACTACCTCAGACTATATTTCTAGATAGGGTCTTTAAAGAGATAAGTAAGTTAAAATGAAGTCTTTAGGGTGGACCCTAATCCAGTATGACCAGTATCCTTACAAAAGGAGATTAGGATACAGGCATACACAGGGAAAAGATGGCTATCTACCTACAAGCCCAGGAGAGGAGGCTGTAGAAGAAACCAACCCTACCAACATCTTGATCTTCAATTTCTGGCCTCCAGATTTGTGCAAAATACATTTGTTTCTGCTATCCAGTCTGTGGTTCCTTATTCTGGAAGCCCTAGCAAACTAATACTAATGTTCTCTGTAAAGGACTTTTATTGTGTAGAGATACTCACAAGAACAGGAGAAGACGAGTGCATTAATGATTGCCAATTGAGTGCCAAGTATAATATTTTTTTAAAAGTAGAAAATACTCCAAAAGTGCTTTATTTGGATATTAAAGAGATACATTAAGTTGCTACTATAAATAGAAAAAAATGGAATACATGGAAAGGGGTTCTTGTTAATGGAAAAAGCAAGCTTGAGAATAATATGTAAAATATAATCCCATATAATAATAAAAGCCTTAAAGATGATTTTGCTTATTTTATCTGCATGTTCTCTTGGATATCAGTTTTTAACAGTAACATAGCTTACAATTCATTTCAAACAAGAAATTTACTTTTTAAAAATAATTTTTTCAGTTGAATTGGTTCTCTTTTTAGCCCCAGAAAGTTTGTTTTCACTTGTTTTTGCTGATTATCTTTTTCTGTTGTACGTAACCCTTTAAATGACCTTATATAAATTTTTCATCATTTTATAATCTGTGCCAAGTATTTTACTCTTCTATTCTTATGCTTTTTATTTTGACCAAGATTAAATTATTTTCCTGTTTAATCCTGAAATCACTCTGCTGCTTCTTCTGGTCGTGTGTTAATACAAAAACTAAACATGAAAGGGGATGTCTGGGTGACTCAGTGGTTAAGTGTCTGACTCTTGATCTCAGCTCAGGTCTTGATCTCAGGGTCCTGAGTTCAAGCCCCACATTGGGCTCCATGCTGGGTGTGGAGCCTACTTACAAAAAAAATAGAAAGAAGCACACATCTGTTTTACTGCATTCTCAGCACTGGGGTGATTTTTTAGTTACTGGTACAATCAAGAAGCATTTAGTAACCTGTTTACTTCCTTGAGTCTATGCTGCAGACCGTAATCTTGAGGACAAAGGCCCCATCTGTCTTTACTACCCTAGCTCTGGGACAGCAATGCTTGACATATGATTGGTTAAATGAAGAAATAAATAAACTTTGTAGGCATCTCTGAAAATGCTCAAAAATTTTATTAAGCAAATATTATATGCTCAGGACTTAACATAGCTGATACAGGAAATTCTTAAAGCAATTTTTATAAGCTTAAGAGAAACAATTTGCTAGCTCAAATTTGGAAGATACTTTAATAGATATGAAACAAAAGGTAAAAAACATAAAAGGAAAAATGATGTCATTCAGATTGTAAATGCTGAATGACCTTGGTATCTAAACTATGGTCCATGGACCAGCACATTAACACCCCCTAGGAGGTTGTTAGAAATGCAGAATCTCAGGCCCTATCACAGACCTACAGAAATAGAATCTGTATTTTCGTAGAATCATCAGGTGATTGGTATGCATGTCAGTATTTAGGAAACACTTTTGGACAGACATCAAATAATGTAGATATTCAAAAGGGGCCAGAAAGTCAGGAAAAACCTCATATGGAAGGCACTCAATATATAATTTCCAAAAATAATAGACCTGCTCCAGAACTCTAAGAACTTTCTAGACATAACTAAAGTTGTACAACATTGTTGGTTTTCCTTGTATTTAATTTACATTAAACAATTTATATTCATTAGAAGTAAAAAATTAAAAAAAGAGTATCTTGTTTCATGCTTTTAATGTTTGAAACATCTATTCTAATACCCCGAATACTCCCTTATCTGAAATTTTTAAATTGATGTGGACAGCAATTAGACATCATTTAGGATTGTATCAACAGAATGTATCATTAATTGATGTGAAATTAATGAAGAAGCAGCACAGACAATGTATAAGGAGAAGATTGAAGACCTTAAGGTTGGTGCAGGTAAGTCAGGAATGCCAAGTCCCCTGAAACTATTAACCGCCCATTAATTTTTCATGAACATATACTCTAGGTAGGTAGCATTACACTTAATATTTGTTCATTCTTTTGAGGCACTTGAATCACGATAACATGAAAAAGGCACAACTATAGATCAAACCATAGTAGCTAATAATTTTTGGACTGATCTTATTTTTGTATCTGTATTCTCTTCTAACAGACTGAATAATTTTCACAAATGACCTTAATGGTGATGGCCATTTAAGAAAAACACTGGTTTAAGGACAGTACTAGTTGTTAAAAATAATTTAATCAATCATTGGTTAAACGGAACGGATGCTGTTTTAGCTACATAATGTGATGACTCAGAACTTCATAAAGCCAGTATCAACTACACATGTTAATTGTGGAGGACAGTGAACAGGTAACACAAAATCAAGAATAATCCAAAATCCCTTTGTACTAGTCATTGAAATATCAGTAAGTGATTTTTCAACTCTGACTTGCCTTCCCCATTTGTTCTGTAAAGCAGTACTACATGAAAGTTGGGTCCTTACTAGAAATATATAAAGAATGCCTGAATACATAGGAAAGAAAAGTTAATTTAGAACAGAAACTTTATCATAATAACCATAATAATTTCATTATCATGGTAAGTTTATATTTATAGATTTAAAATAACCTCTAATATAAAATTTTGACTGATAGGAATGGCTCTGAGATTCTGTAAGGATGTTAATCTTAGACAGAATGATATCATTCCTGCATATGCTTTATCCTTGGGAAGAAAATGATTCATAATGAGGACGTTTTTAAGCAGAGTGTCTCAAACATTCCATAGTTAATATTTCATGTTTCCCTATTTATTATATCAGCTTTTTTCACAATATCATTTTTAAAGTTTATTGTCATTATAAATGAAGATTGTTTTGATTTATTATAGCTTCTCTCTATACAATGAGTTTATAACAGATATTAATGCTAGGATTTGAGGCATTTTTAAAAGAGATACATGTGTTTCGGTTTTCTGCTCTCAATCATTGCTATTATACAATTAATATTACTTCTTAATAAGTTATTTTACACTGAAATGGAATTGAACTTAACCTCTGGCATTTCACTTTCCTGAGACAGTATTATATTGAAATAGCAAGTATTCACTTTCTAAGCATTCATCAAGCAACCCTCCTTCCTTTAGTTGCTATTCATTTATAATGTCATGATAACAGAACTAATATGTTAATGATTAACCATGAAGCATCTAATTCAAAAACTAAGTAAAAAGTAAGCGCATTTTAATATGAATCCTTTTTTTAAGCAAAACGTGAAATGACATAGCCTTACAAATTATCTTGCCTTGCCCCTTTAATATTTAAAAATTTAAAATTCAATGTTTTTTCATTTTGAAAAACTAGTGTGGGTTCTCCTCTCTAGCCCAACCCTGGTGATGCTACAGAAGAGAACATCTCTTTTTCCCCCAAATCTAACAATTAAAAAAAAAAGATGGGGGGAATCCCGTTAGGAAGCAGAATGTGTGGAAAATAAGTGGTAGCTTAGAAAGAAAGATGTCACTGATGGGAAAGGGGATAAAAACACTTTCCTTTCCTCTCCATTGTTTTGTTAACCTTGCCTATATCATTGCCTAATCACAGGTTAAGAAAACCACAAGTCAGACCGCATAGCCAGTTTGGCAGGGAAACATCAGGCATCCCTGGATCCTAGCATCACCATGACAAATGTAGGTGAGCTGGTCCACACCTGAGAATTTGCTCTTCTCCATCCTCCATGGTTTGAAACAAACAGCAATCTGTTCTGGAGCTTTTCAGTCACCCATTTCCTAAACACCAAAAACAGAAGTTAGGTCACAGGGTTCAACACCTTCCCAGTGGTAACACTATTGGTCACAAAAGCTGAAAATCATGACAAGTATGAGGTGGATTTGGAAACTAATGTGTCACCAGTGAAATTTCAAGCTTTATGGAAGACAAACAAGAGATTAAGTAACATGTAACAGTCCCCTAGAAAACAGAGTTTGGGGCAAAACTTATGCTCTAAAACTACTATAATGTGTAATCCCTGTGTAGTGTGAGTGGGGGTCAGGGGAATTGAGGCAGTGAAGTATAGGAAGCCAATACGGTGATGCATCCCCACGCTGGCCATGCTGGCGTAGAACTTCCCCTCCATAAGCTCCTGCTCTACTCAGAGGACAAAAGTGACTTTCCGTGTCTCTGATACCAGTGTCAGCTCAGACCCCATATCGAACAGTCCTCAAAATGTTTTCAGTATTTGTCAAATGGCTGCAGATATTGATGGAAGTATTAAAACATGCATTTTCAGGGGCACCTGGGTGGCTCAGTTGCTTGAGCACCTGCCTTCAGCTCAGGTCATGATACCAGGACCTGGGATCAAGCCCCATGTCAGGCTCCCTGCTCAGTGGGGAATCTGTTTCTGCCTTTCCCTCAGCTCATGTTCTATCTCTCTCTCAAATAAATAAATAAAATCTTAAAATAAATAAATAAAGCATGCATTTTCAATAGGTGTGATAGTACCTTTATGGGGTCCAAAACTGGTTCTTGGTGGTGGGGGAAGGGGTTCCAAAAATTTATTATACTTAAGTAAGATGCATATGTATAAAGAACAGATTTGGGGGGCCTGGGTGGCTCAGTAGCTTAAACAGCTGACACTTGATTGTGGCTTAGGTCATGATCTCAGGGTCGGGGATCGATCCTCCCATTGGACTCCACACCCAGCGGGGAGTCTGCCTGAGCTTCTCTCTCTCCCTCTCTCTCTCTCTCTGCCCCTCCCCCTTGCTCTCTCTCTCTCTCAAATAATAAATAAATCTGAAAAAAATAAGATAAAGAACAGAAATACTGCAATTAGGGCCAGCTGCCTAATTTGCAATGCCCTGTGCCAAATGAAAGTGTGGGGCACCTTATTCAGAAAGCAGGGAAAGCGTACCATAAAGATACTAAAATATTTGGCTTTTTCTACTGCCTGCAGCTTAGCGCTGTACTTGGGATGGTGTTTATTTGCTATTTCATGTCATTCAAAGTAAAGAAAAATTAAAATTTTAAATTTGGGGGTAAATTTTTCCATTCATCTTTATATCATGCAATCACCATTTTAAACGCAAATGTAAGACCAGTCTATTTAACTCCTCTGTGGAATCACTAAAATTATGCAATTTGTATTTCACAGCCCATATATACCAATGTATTTTTTTTTTTTTGACAGAACACTAGAAACATCGGACAAAAGTGTCTTCCAAAGTGAGGATTTATGTACTGGCTCTTCTCTATCTCCTATTGATCAAACATTTACTTCTAGGGAGTTAACTCCTCACACACTTAAAGGTTCCATCTGCTTTTGGAAATATATTACTTTTTTGCATAAATAGTCTATTTTCATGAATGTTCCTTGTACTTTTAAAAAGAAGCTTTATTTTCTAGCATTGGTACACAAAGTGGGATATCTATTATGTATCTTTAATATCTTCCTTTAAATTGTCATTTAGGACTCCTTGGCTTTTTATTTATTGATTTATTTTACATAAGTGTGTATTCTAAAATCCCTCCTTACCATAACTCTTATATCTTCATTGTAAGTTTTAGTCTTTACATTTATAAATTACTTCTTTGTCTTGTTCCATGGTGCTTTGCTTTGCTTAAATTCAGACTTGTCAGATAATTATGTTTGTCACCCTGTTCTTTTGTTGGGTTGTTGCATTTGCCTAGTATTTCCTTATCATCTTGTAATTTTAGCTTTTGTTAATGGCTTTGTTTTAGGTGTATCCCTTTTATATAGCAGATGGCTGGGTCTTGCTTTCTATGCCATCAGAATATCTTTTCTCTTTTAAAGATTTATTTATTTATTTTAGAGAGCGAGAGGACAGGGGGAGGGGAAGAGGGAGAGAATCTTCAGGCAGACTCCCTGCTGAGTGCAGAGTCCAGTGCGGGGCTCAATTTCATGACCCATGAGATCATGACCTGAGAACCAAGATTTGGATGCTTAACTGACTGAGCTGCCCAGGTGCACCTACATCTTTTCTCTTTTAGAAAGGTGAGATAAGTACAGTTAAATATTTTGATTAAATGGATTTGTTTAGTTTCTGTCCTGTCAGATTATTTTATGCTTTGTGTTAAGTTATATTTTCTATTTGTCTTCCACCATGTCATCTGCTTTCTTTGAATTGAAACTTTCTATTGTTTTGTATTTCTTTGGGTATTTATGACTTTGTTGTTGTCCCACTGGGCACACTTAGGCTATTATCTTTATATAATTTCTTCAGTCCCAAGCTACCCAACCTAGAATCTTACTGATGTTGTGTCCACTGAAAATATTATGCATTGCTCTTGTTTCTCATCTGTGTGATCATCAACAGTGCAATTTTATATTTCCCTTCACTTTTCTCTCTCCTCCCACTTTTAAAAAAATATCGATATTTTAGAGAGAGAGAGAGACAGCATGTGCATGCAAATGAGGGAAGGGACAGGAGAGGTAGAGAGAATCTCCAGCAGACTGCCCGAGGAACACAGAGCCTGACTGGCGGCTCAATTCCAGGACCCCAAGATCATGACCTGAGCTGAAATCAAGAGTCGGACATTTAACTGACTGAGCCACCCAGGCACCACTCTCCTCCCCCTTTTAAGTTGCGTTATTTCCACTTTGTCAGAGCATGTACTGTGTGTATTGTTCTTACTCTTTTATACCTACCATTGTTATATTTTAGATTTGTAATTAAATTTATCCAATGCTTTAGAGCAGCTGTTTTGCTAAAGTTTCCCCATTTGCCTCCGGGGTGAATGGAGTTCGATGTTAACAAAATATTAAAGAAGGGCTCATTAGTACAAAACTACTTAGTATTGGATGTCCAACCTGATTTTTCATAGCCTTTCTTTTTGAAGGAAAACTTAGTTCGATATATAAAAGAACACAATATTTTCAAGAAACTCAGATTTGATAATTATGCCTGTTAAAATTTTATATATAGCCATGAGATAATAAAAATGTAATGTGTAATGCAAATGAAAACTTAAAAATGTAATTACTGAAACACTCTAAAAAAGTCAAGAAATGAAAAAAGGAAGTATAAAACTGGTAAGGGCACTTGAAAATTACAGATGGTATTATAAAGTTATGAGCAAATATTTTGATAATTTCATTTATGTAAGTGTTCTAAATGATCTGATCAAAAGACAAAGATCATCAGACTGGATTTTTAAAATGTAACTTTTTAGAGTAAATCCATCAAATACAATTAAAAGACATAATAAAGATATGACATGCATATATCCACATTAATAACTGCAAAGTGACCTTTGGACAAAAAGCATTTGTACAGATATGTAAGGTCATCCTATAATGACAAAAAGTTTGTTTCATCAGGAAAACAAACTATTTTGAATTTTTATGTCTCTATATGATCTCAATATAAAAAAATTAAATATTACTGGAAAAGATATAAAATTAATAATTATACTGGGAAATATTAATACACACTTCTCAGTGATAGAACAGTCAGACAAAAATAAGGATAGAACATTTTTAATAAAGGAGACTTATCTAGAATGCTGCATCTATAAATTTTGGATGGAACATCTTTATTTCACACTCACGTGGAGAATTTATGAAGACTAATCATATACTGCTGTGCCATAAAGCAGTGCCAGTGCATTTCAAAGTTCTGAATTCATGCCGAACTTGTTTTCCGACCCCTTGGAAATTAAGCTAGAAATCAATAAGAATGATTAAAATCCGAAAAGACCTCGGTGTTTGAAAATTAGCAGAGATGAGCCTTCCAGGAATTGAAAGTCATGATGTACCTTGAACAGAGTGTATTTTTAACTTGATTCTGTGTAAATAAGAGGATGCAGGAGGGGGCGAGGGGAGAAAGACAGACAGAAAACAAGGCATGCATTTCTCAAAGTGGTCACAACATGGTGAGAAATATAATTTAAAAGGAAGAGTAAATGCTACTCACCAAATATATATTTTTTCTATTTCTGATTTTGTTATTTTATTTCTTTAACTTTTCCACCTTTGGCTTCCATGATTTTTAAAATGTGTGCAGGCAAAGTCTTCCCCGAAAACAAGCAGCTCAGACTAAGTGAATCAAGGAGGACCTAGCGGCTCTCTGCATTAAGGCAGGCTGTCGCTATGAGAGGTGTCCTCTTACTTGACTGGTAGGTTTTTCATGGGCACTGATACCCACTCATGTGGCAGATATCAAATGAAGACTTTTTCTCCTCTGAGATTTTTCAAATTGGGACCTCAGCCTGTAGGTCTTTTATGTGCTTCAGGTGCCTTCCAGCAGACAACTATGATTTCTCTCAGTCCCTCGATTTCCACAGCCTGTCATACCCAGACATTCTGTTTTCTCCTAGTAAGTGCCTCTTTGGGTAGACTCTTTCCCAAGTTAACTAACAGTGGCTCCCGCCACATTAGACCATGAGAGACAGGCCCCTGACCTCTCCTGCTAGTGGACATAAAATGAAATTTACATTCATCCTCTCTGTTCTGCCATCAGAGGCTGCACAGGACACACCTTGCCTTTAGACTTTTTAAAATATGAGTCACATATATTCCCTATGGCTCCCAAACTCTGGTGACACTTGTTAAACTTTTCAGATGGTTCTCTGAATTCTCCTTAACTTGGCTTGGTTGAAAAGAGAGGAAATGTCCCAGTTTTCTGATAACTCTTATTATATAAGTCCTTACTCACCCTCTCCTGACCCAGCATCACGACCCTGGAAGCACACAGAAGGACAAAATAAGCCACGTGCTACAAAGTTTGTTTTACAATATGTTATCATGCAATAAGTAGATAATTTAGTACCTGAAATTCAAGCTTTTAAGAAATCTGAAATTCTGAGACAACAGGAAAATAAAAATTAACTTCCAGCTAAAAATATGGATATGTGCACATATGTGTATGTGCTATTACATATAAATGTTAATGCCATTGCATATACATAGGCACCAGTTTTATATGTTGCTACATACATACATACAAACACACATACATGTCCAACACACACACAGCTAATAAACCAGCATAACATCTGGAGTTTGTGTGTAATATATCAATGTATCTCACAAGTTATTGAATCAGTTTATTAACTGTTAGACAACTATTACCATTATAGACATGGAAACTGATTATCTTGTTATTCTTTTTGCCCCCTGAATTCGGGAGAATAGAGTCTAAAATTTGAAAATATGCAAATGCAAAGAGTCATTTATTAAGTATCATGTTAATTTTAGATCATCAATATTGACAGACGGTGCTCGCTTTGGCAGCACATATACTAAAATCAATATTGACAGATGAAGAAGGTACCAAATTTAACAAAGTTGGATTTGGGATAAAATTGGGATGATTACTTTGATTGCAATAATTTTTTTCATTGGAAGACATTTGGCCTACCATTTAATCATTGGGTATATTTGATTTAGGTGTATAGTCTCTGACCTATATAAAACTAAATCTATAATACAAACCAGAAGTCCAAAATCCTAAAATTGTAAGTAGATTGTGTGCACAAATGGAATAAAGGAAAGTCCCAGAGTTGCCTAAATTCTTAAACTGGTTTTCCCAGAACTTGTCATCAGGATCTAAGAAAAGATGAGGTTAATAATAAACAAAGAAACAAAAAATAAAGCTAAGATAACAATTTAACAAGGATTCTTCAGCAAAAGAAAAACATAATGGATACCATATGTAAAAAATGCTCAACATCACTAGAAACTGAAAAAAAAAAAAAAAAACACAATGAGATGCCCTCTTTAACCCACAAATGAGCAGAGTAAAGGTGGACTGAGATGGGCACTTGGATACACTGCTTAAAGGAGTGTAAATTGCTATAACCCTTCTGAATAGCAATTTGACAATCAAGGACCTGAGAACGCTTCATTATCTTTGCCCCAGTAATCTTACATCCAGCGTGAGTAAGTAGCTCTAAATATAACCTCATGAATAAAGGCATCTTTTGTGAAGTTATTTATAGTACTGAAAACAATCAAAATGTCCAAGAAGAGAATGCTTACTTAAATTGTTACACTCACATATGAATGTTAAGCAATCTTTGAAAATTATGTTTATGCAGAAGTAGTTGTAACAGTGAAATTAATAATAACTGACAAAAATTATATAAAAATATGATCCCAACTATGGGCAAATATGTCCCCTAACTTCTGGCAAAAACAAATACAAAACCTCTTTGCAGGAAGGTATCCTTGAACTCAGATTCCTTAGTGCTCCCACAAATGAATTCTATAAAATGTGAACTGAAAAAGAATCGTGAAATTGAGACACTAACCTGCAACTATAAGAGTATTTCAGATATAATAACTTCCACTTATAAAGGGGAAAAATTACCTTTAGTATGCTTGAAGAAACACAGAGGAAAGAAATGATGACCAACAAATAAGAAACCATTAAAAATGGTAAGAAAATTTTGATAATCAAATAGAACCTCTCAAATAAAAATACATATGATATGTAATATATGACAATAATATTTAATAAAAAATAAAACTGAATGCTTATTTAAATACTGCTAAAGAATGAATAAACTAGATAATAGGACTGAATTTCACATGGCATGTTCTCTTAAGGTGGCCCTTTATTTCCAACAATCCACATTCTTCATACTTGAATTTGAATACAGAAACAGATTCTGCAAACATCCACTTAAATAGGATTGGTGACATTTGCACTCACATGAAGATATTCTGAAATATTTCTTTCTTTGGTCCTGATGATTTTATTTCAAGATGTCTCTTCCTTCTGTGCAATGCACAGAACTGATATAAGAACCTGTTCTATTTATATTAGTGACCTGTACTCATGTATTCTCATTGCCTGGGGCCTTGTTTTGAGCCAATATGGATGCCAAAATTGGTTCTGTCAAAGAATGCCTTTAGAAGAGTTGATTGTGACCTTCACATAGAATATGAAAGTTCATAATCTTGTCCACGTAAGCTCCTAAAACTGTAAAGTTGGAATATGAGGAACTAGTCTGAAGTATAAGCAATAAACTCTGATCCAGTTATCTCTTAACTTTTGAAATGCAGATCTCTAAACTTCAACATGCTATGTTGGCAACAAGTTTCTCACATGCTCAAAAGAAGCCTTGGATGACTTATTCAAATGACCCAGAACAGTACTGACACATGGTATGAGCCACTCAAAACTAATGAATGTGATGATACTCATAGTATCACCATTGCTAAGAGTGAACAATAAAATGCTTATAAAGTGGGGGATAGTTAAATACACTGAACAATATTTAGCAGCAATTATAAGTATGAGGTAACGCCAAATACACAAACATAAAAGATTCTCCAAATACTTGTTAAGTTAGAAATAAAAAATAACAAGCATATAAAGCATAACCCCAGTTGCATTGCAAATGTTAACTAAAATTATATACACTCACACATGCTGCTATTGATTTTTATACATGGGGAAACACTATCATTAGCAGTATTTATTGCTGAAGGGTTAGGTTGGGTTGAGAGGGAATGAAGTCATTTTATAACTCTTCCCAGTACCAACTCTTGTATTGTTTACTTTTATTCACTAGCATTTATTCTTATATTATTTGATGAATTAAAAATAATGCATGTGATGGGTAAAATAGGCGATGGGGATTAAGGAGTGCACTTGTTGTGATGAGCACTGGGTGCTGTATGGAAGTGTTGAATCACTATATTGTATACCTGAAACTAATATTACACTGTATGTTAAATAACTGGAATTTAAATAAAAACTTAAAAAAAATTTCACAAGCAAAAAAAAAAATGCCAGTAGAGTTGCAATATAATCTCATAGAGAATAAAATCATAGATTAATTGGGAGGTAGCTGAGTTTTTATTGCTTTCCCGGTACAAATTCATACTTTTAAGCATCTTTTTCCCCCAAATCCAAATGCTTCATCTCCAACTTTTTAGTATACCACCCATTTATTTTAACCTGTTTTCTCCACAATTTGGCACTTCCATCTGGCACTAATTTCCTCTGTGTGTGTTCTTCTTCAGCTTAAGATTGTACAGGAAGTCAGGAAGGAAAGTGACAGGCAGGTATCAAGACCTGTGCAGAGTCTGAGATTTTTCCCTATTTGAAGCCGTGATATTCCTGGTCAGAGACAAAGGACTTATTACTAACAATAACAATATCAAGTATATTAGTATTTTCTTGTATCATTTCTGTTGACCCACCTTGCTACTGGGAAATGCAAAGAGGGCCAAATGACACCTGCACATATAGTGGGTTACATTACAGGAAAGGAACCCTGCACTTACAATATAAATGTACTATAAATGATCAGTTAGCATGTCTGACACTATTTCTATCAACCAAAATTGTTTATTATGAAAACATGCTTGAAAAGTAGTCCAGAACCAGAAGAAAATCAGTGCCTGTGCTGCAAGACAGAAATGCTGAAATACAAAACATCAAAAAACATACTAATGTCATTTTGATGAGTCACTTTCTCATCCCTTTGATGAGCGCTCTGCAAGGGTCTGTCATGTCACTGAACTGTAGAGTCATGTTTATCATAAGTAAATACCTTGCACTTTTTAATTGGGTGAGCTTTGATAGTATCTTAACAGTTGTTTAAAAATACACAGAGAAGGAAGCTAAGATTTATGGAAAATCTTAGAGATGGGTGGGAGAAATTTCATTGAAATTTAAGATAAGGGACAAACTATTCCTAGTAGAAATAGTCAAATATAACAAAAATATCATAAAACAATACTCCTGGCTGGAACTATAAGGATAATTGGAGAAAATGAGCTATATTACCGTGTGTTTTGTGAGACTATACTAAGAAATTCAGAAGAAAAAGATTAAAGGTAAATATTTTTAACTCATTCTTCCTTTCTCCTGGAAAATTAATTGATTCCAGAGCTGTTTTTAGGAAAAAATAGATATTTTCAGTGGAGAAACCTGGCAGATACTATCTTAACCAGGTGATCCAGTTAAATATCACTAGCACGTCACTACTTATTGACATCTTGTACTTCTTAATAGAGGCATTGAGAAGGTCACAGCATTACTTCTGTGGTGTACTTGCCAAAAAGGCATATGCTTAATCCAATCATGAAACAGTATCAGATAAATCCAGATCTGGAGACATTTCACAAAATAACTGTCCAGCAAAGTGTCAAGGTCATGACAGATGAGGAAAGATTATAGACCTGTCACAGAATGGAGAAAACTAAGGAGATGTAGTAATAAGGATCCTGGATTGGATCCTGAAAGAGAAAAATAATATTAGTAGAAAAATCAATGAATCCTGAATAAAGCCTGTATGTTAGTAAATAATGTTGCCCTAATGACAAATTCTTAGTTTTCTTAGTTGTACTATGGTTATGTAAGATGTCAACATTAGGGGAAATGGGTGAAAAGTAAATGAAAATTCTCTGTACTGTTTTTTTTTTTTGGTTGTTTTTGTTTTTGTTTTTGCTTCTGTTGTAAGTCTAAAAATTATCAAAAATTTTAAGGTGTATGAAGACAAGAAAATAAATGAGACAAATAAGCCATTATTTTATTTACTGTGGGGCATCATTATAGATTATTAAATTAATGGCCTCCAATGAATCATGTCTCCTAGTATTCACACTTTCAGACATTGACTCAGACATGGGTCTTGTGATTTGGTTAGCCAATCACAAATCAGCAAACATGAGGTAAATAGAGGCTTGATGAGTGCCTGACCATTGGTATTTATCCTCCTAGGATCCCATGACTGCCATTTGCTCCAGCAGGTTATTCTGCTGAAATGTCCAAATGGAGCAGGATGAGGAACCCCAGACAACAGGCATAGCAAACCACCAGGCATGTGAATGAGACCCTTTTGGACAACCCAGCCTGTCAAGCTACCAGATGACAGTAGCTTTAGAGGAGACCCCAGACAAGACCAGCAAAAGTATCACCCAGTTGATTCTAGCCTAGTTGCGGAATTATAAACAAATAACCTGTATTAGTCTTAAACTATAGATACACATATTATTTATTGTGGCAACTACTCAACTATGTGCATAATATGATGTGTCATTTATGTTGAATAAAGTGAATGTGGTAAACAATAAGTTTTTAAAAAATGGGTATGCATTGGTTGTAATCTAACATCCTAACTAAGGTCAGAATTATGGTCAGGGCCTCGTAGATGTCCTGTATGTGTGCAGATTTTCTGTCTTCTACTTCTGAACAATGAAGGGGAACAGTATCTCTAAGCAATGAATGACTTCTTGTAGATGTCTTCTAATCAATAGCTGTAGGAAGAAAGAGCTCATCTCTGAACTGGAAATAGTGTCTGTTTGGCTATTGTCTACTTGCATTGATATCTCCTCTCCTTTATTCAGTGCAAACCTCTTATTATAAAGCTCATGGTAATTGAATGGACTATTCAGACTTGTTGCTTAAAGATACGGCCTCTTGACTGTACAAACAACAAAAACAGGTACAGTCAAATGTGCATGCTTTGGCCAGTATTTTTCTCTGCATTTACAAAATCTCTGAGCTAAAACACTTACCCACAAGTATTCCCAATGGTTCAGTCTTTCCTTACAATAACTGTGCAAGGTTTCTCTGACAGTCCCTGATTCAGGAGAATAAATGAAGTGGGTTTCTTTCAAGAAGCATAGACAGCTCATAGTCTCTGAGTACAGCTCTCAGGTATTTGGATTGTTGCTCTTTTAACCCTGTGCCCTGTTGGCCAATAACAGTCCTCATCAGATCTTCTTTAAGGGGAAACCCTGGGATTCCCCTAAAGCCCAGATCTCAAGATGAAGACCTCAGGTTCTTGTGTTATCAGCCTCCTTTTTTACTAAGGACACAAAAAACTGTGCATTGAATACTTCCCTCAGGCCTTCATAAGATATATTTCTTCATTACCAACTACTCTTTTTCTTTCCATTTTAAATGTTTTGCTTTAAGAAATGCTACCATGTTGATACAGAAATAATGAAAGGAGAAAATAAATTGTAAAGCACTCTATTTTTTCTAGATGGTGTGTCAAATGCTGCAATCCTTCAATGAAGAAATCTTGTTTGATAAAATGTATATGAATTTAAAATGAAATATAAATCCATCATTATTTGCAGATGATGTGATCGTATATATTAAAAACCCCAGAGTATCTACAGATACGTTATTATAATTAAGAAGATAATTTAGCAAAGTTGTGGGATACAGTGCCAATGTACCAAAATATATCAACTCTATTGACTATAAGCTAGGAACAAAAAATTTGAAAGTGGGCTATAAATGCTACCACTTATAATAGCTTCAAAAATTATTATTATTTTTAAGTAGGCTCCACACCCAGAGTGGAGCCCAACTCAGGGCCCAAACTTATGACCCTGAGATCAAGACCTGAGATCAAGAGTTAGACACTTACCCAACTGAGCCATCCAGGCACCCCATAAGATTATTAAATACAAAACCACAACAAAATAATGTTTTGCACTCATTAGAATTTAAAACAAATATCAAATGTTGGTGAGGATATGGAACAAGCAGAACTCTTACATGTTGTTGGTAATCAGAAAGTGAAGTGTTGGAACTAATTTGGAAATAGTTGTGGCAATGTCTTGTAAACTAAATAGTAATCTTTCCTATTCCCTTATTTTTTAAAAAGATTTATTTACTTAGCATGCATGGGGCAAGAGGGGGTTGGAGTGGAAGGGCAGAAGGAGAGGGAGAGGGAGAATCTCAAGCAGACTCCCTGGTGAGTGCAGAGCCCAATGCGGGGCTCGATCTCACCACCCTGAGATCATGACCCTGAGCTCATGACCTAAGCCAAAATCAAGAGTCAGATGCTTAACTGACTGAGCCACCCAGGTACCCTTTTCCTATTCCCTTATAAGCTTACTTCTAACTATTTACCCAACAAAAATAAAAATATATGTCCCACACGAAGACTTGGACTAGAATATTCATAGTAATTAATTCATAATAGCACAAAGCTGGAAATGACTCAAAATGTGCATAATCAGAAGAATGGATAAACAGTGTATGGTATATTAATGATAATAATGGAATATTACTAAGCAATAAAAAGGAGCTATTGGTATACACGATGACATGAATAAATATGACCAACATATTCTTAAGCGTCTAATGTATAATTCTATTTATATCTATTAATCTATAGTTAAAAAAATCAAAAGTGTTTGCCTCAGGGGGATGATTAACTGGAAAGAGGCAGGGAGTAAATTTCTGAGGTGATAAAAATATTCTGTATCTTGTTAGGATTGTGGTTTATACTAGTAAATGTAAAATTTCCCTTAAAAAAGGAATGGACTAGGGGCACTTTGTTGGCTCTGACTCTTGATTTCAGCTCAGGTCATGATCTCAGGCTCATGAGATCGAGCCCTGCGTGTGTGTATAAATTGCTAAGCTGATTCAAAACTTATTTGGAAATACAAAAGGCCATTAATAGCTGAGACAATCTTGAAGAAGAACAAAAAAGTTGAAGGATTTTACAACCAAATATCAAGGATCATCATGAGACTACAGTTGTTAACATGATATAGCATTGGTGTAAGGACAAATGAATAGAAAATTGGATAGCATAGACTAGAAAGAGACCAACATATAAAGGCTTTGACATGAGTGACACTGAATTAGAATAGGGAAATGATGAATTTTTTTTTCTGGAAATTGTGCTATGACAATTGGATACCCATATGGAAAAAAAATACCTCACACTGCACAGAAAAATTAATTTCAAGTGGATCGTGAACCTACATGTCAAAAAGGAGAAACAGTTTCTAGAAGAAAATAAAGGAAACTATATTTATCATCTCAGAGTAGGTATATATTTCTTGAACAGCAAACAAAATCATAAAGTAAAAGAACAATGAACTTCATTAAAATTTAAGTCTTTTTTTCTTTAAAAGTTTTTTTATCAATAAAAGAGGCCAGCTGTAAGGTGGGAGAAATGTTTTTGAAATATATTTATCTCACAAAGAACTCAAAGAAAACATAAGAAGTCTTACAAATCCAACTAAAACAATAAGCCCAATTTTGAGAATTGGCAAAAATGTTAATGGGTACTTCAAAAAATTTAAATGACCAAAAAAGTTATAAAAAGTTGCTCAACTTTCAAATTCACCATTAAAATGTGAATTACAACTACAGTGAGATACACAACCACTAGAATATCAAAAATGCAAAAAAAACAGCAAAATCAAATGGTATTTAAATAGTAAAACTAATACTCTTATGGACTATTTGGAGATATGTAAATAGACAAAACCACTTTGGAAATCTACTTAGCAATGTATAATAAAGTTGAATATAGGTTATTTTATGACTCAACAATTTCATCTCTGGAAATTTACCCAACAATATACCCAGCATATATATATACACATATATATGTATATATATGTATATATATGTATATATATAAATAAATATATATAATATATATATTCATAGGGAAATCATATATTTATATATGATTATATATATATTCATAGGGAAATCGTTTTCTAGTTTCAAACCACCAATTAACAAATATGCAATTTTCTAGGAGTTCAGAGATACTTATATTATCATTGACTTACCCTCTTTTTCTAAGAAATGCAAGCACATGTAGAGAATATCAACAAAAAAGAAAACAGTTTTATTGTTATTTTGTAACAGGCACTATCAAAGAAAAATCTAGTATGTCAGAAATGATGATTTTGAGCCAATTGTTTTTTCAATTCCTTCATATCTATTTGCATTCAAAAATGAATTGAATTCACACTATTTGCTATAAAGTGACAATAAGAGAAGATGCCTGCACATAAGGAAATTAGACTCTAATAAATTTTAATAGATAAATTTATTCAAGTATTAACTATAAAAATGTGTTGTGGTAATGCAAGCATTTTTCCATCATTCCTATACATTTAATACAAATTTGGAGACAAAAGTTCTCCATGTGTATCAGTCAAAATCATTTCCCTTGAGACATTTTTTTGGTCACAGTTTTTGTTTTCCAGAAAAATATATACAAGATTGTTAATAAGCTAAATAACTGGGGGCTGCCTGACATCTCTCCAAAATTTGGTCCATGAATCTAATTAGAATCTCCTTTTTAAATTAATCACTTGCTTTATTTTTTAATCATTTGCTTTATTATCTTTCAATATAAAACTTAATTTAGTAATAACAGTCATTACTGAATGTAATGTACAGAATTATCAAATATTCCTGTATCAGTACCTGACACATTGAAGGGGACCAATAAGAATTTGCTGAATGACTGAGTAAATGTTAATAAAGAAACTATGCGATTATTTTAAGTAAAAAATGTAGAAGCACACAGGAACTGAATGTTATTATTTACTTTTCATTTAATTTAGTGCATCATTTTATTTGTATTTGAAGAAATGCTTTGTCTTTCAGAAACTGACATTCTACTTCTGAACTAAGTCCAGAAATTGTGTATGATAATGTAGAAGCTTTCAAATTATTTTTAACTTGGCAAAATTATGAAATTCAGTTCACATGTCTGAGGTCTTTTCCCATATTCTCTCCCTCAGTTGATAGACCGCCCTTTGCCCCTTTATTTTACAGGCCTTCAGGAACATAAAATTCTGTCTATTTCTTGTTAATAAAGTTAGAGGCATCACAAGATCCTGCTTATAATTCATGCTTATCTTTATTATCTTTACCCTTGGGTTGACCTCTGCCTTTTAGTTTTGTTTGTTCAGTTTAGTTTAGTTGTTTTGTTTTTTTGTGTTTTTCCAATTGCCAAATTCCCCAATGGGTCTTTCCGTGAGAAATAAAATTATATTCTTGGTACTAACATCTTCATACATGGAGCACTTTAATATTAAAATATTTCTTTTGGTTAAAATAAAGAAACTACCCAGTTAGATGCATTACAAACAGTCTCCTAAATATTCTATATTATAAAATTATGAAATTATTCTGTCTTTTCCAAGAAATGTACAAGGGAATGGTTTCTCAGTGATATTCTTTGACTAACAATATTTAAACAAATGTAATTAATATGTTTCCCTAAGAGTATAAAATAGTTTATCAAATGAGAACTGCATGTTGTTCTATGTGGTTTAATACTTTTATGTTAAAGGTGTCAAATATTTCTGATTCATTAATCTGTCATTCATATGCCTTCAAAACTTGCAACAATCTACTTATTTTGTGTGTTTATGTATTTATGCATTCACTCACTCATTTGTTAATTTAGCTATGCTTATTCACCAATTACAATAGTCCTAAGCTAGTTTCCAGAGTTAAAATAGTAAACAATGTAGTGCTTCACATTACATTTTATTGTTTTCATTTGTGAGCTTCCTCTAGGCTCTAACTGAAATAGTAAAAGGAAGACAAGTTTATATAATTGCTCATGGCATCCAGGAGGCAACTAATATTTTGCAGAAATTCTCATCCATTATTTTCTTCTATTATTATAATGTATATAAATTTCTATCTGAATATAGTATGGCCCTGGTCCAGAGGAAAGATGCCCACATTTCTGGTAATAAAAATAATTTACCTCAGCCTCTATGATCTTACAAAAGATGTTCACTTTTCAACAAAAATTACAAGGCACACAAAATAGTAACACACATATTTCACTGGGACTTTTAAATACCTATGATTATTATATTAAAAACCATTATGGAAAAAAGTGGACAACATGCAAAATCAGATGTATAATTTTCAGTGGTTTGATGCAAACTATTAGTAAAATCCTAATGAAATGGTAGAAATGAAAAACACAGTTAAAAGCAATGAAGTATGTATTCAACAAGCTCATCAGCAGATTCAACATTTCTCAGTAAAGAATCAGTAAACTTTTCCCCTAATATCAGGAAAAAAGGCAAGAATGACCTTTCTCACTGATTTTGAAAGTCCTAGTCAGAGAAATAAGACAAGAAAAAAAAAGCATAGAGAATGAAAATGATTAAATAAATCTCTATGTACATAGGACCTAATATTTACATGTATTACATTCCCAAAGAATCAACAAAAAGCCCTTAGATCTGATGAATAAATATAGATATGCCACAGGATACTAAGTCAATATGAAAAATTCAACTGCATTTATGAATAATGGCTGTGAACAATTGCATATTGAATTTTTAAAGTAACATTTGCAATAGCATCAAGAAAATGAAATATTAAAAAAAGAAAAATGAAATATTTAGATATAAAGTTAACAAAATACATATAGGATCTGCATGTTAATAACTACAAACACTGAATAAAAAATTAATAATGTGCTAATAAGTAAATATATTGGGTGGATTAGGATAATTAACCTTTAATGATGCCAATACTCTACAAACTGATCTATGGGAGTGAATGCAAACCCAGTCTAATTTTTTGTAAAACATTTTTGTAATATTAATAAGCTTGTGCTGAATTTATGTAGAATGAAACAGTAACTGGAATTACCAAAACTAGTGGGAAAAAGAAAAACAAACTTGGAAAATTCATACTTCCTGATTTCAAGATTCACTAAAAAGTTGCTCTAATCAAGATATTATGTTATAAGCAAAAGAAAAAAACATATGCATGAGTAGTACCAATTAGAAAGCAGAAAAATAAACACACAAAATATAATCAGCTGTTTATTTGTAAAAATGCAAAGGCAATTAAGCAGAGAAAAATTTATTCAATAAATGGTGGTAGGCCAACTGGACTTCAATACATACCTCAAAACTTATGCAAATTATTAAATCAATATGAAGCACAAACTGAAATCTAAAATTTAAAACTTCTAACCCAACAAAAAAATATATATAGGAAAAAATTTGTTGTCTTCAGTTACACAAAGGGTTTGTTTTATGCCATACTACAGGCACAATCCATAAAAGAAAAATATTGGTAAGTGGGACTTCATCAAAATTAGAAATTTTTATTGCATAAATAAGTGGCTGTCACCATGTTAAGTGAATGAAAAGACAAGTCATTCATTATCTAACAGAAGGAATCAAGGATTCTTAGAGAAGTGATAGATTCCAAGATGTGTCTGGAGCACTTTGCAGTGCCTAAAATAAGGAAATGTTCAAAAAAGTATGGGGGCATGTTGAAATGGCACAGAAAACAACCTAAAAAAGTTCCCAATAGCTAAAATTAGAAAATTTTGAGCAAAAAATAAATAGTGCTAGCATTGTTTTGTGATCCAGAAAATAAAATATAAATGAGCTCATGCTAATAAAAATAAATAGGTAAAAAAACAAATCGATGTGAATCAACAGCTATTCCTTCCAGAAGAATCCAATTAATAAATCTATAAAGTTGGGAAATAGAAAATCATCACTCAAATACCAATATAATAACTTTTGCAGTCTACATCCAATCTGAATTCTGAAATTATTGGGCAAAATTAGAGGACAAACAAGGTATTTTCATCGTCTCTGTTTCTCCCTAGAGATATTTATTATTAATAATGAAGAAAGTAACTTTATACTGAAGAAACCTGGAAGCCGTTATCTTAACCAGGTGATCAAGATTAACATTATTAGTAATAGTATAAAGTCATCATGTAACTCCTGATATGAAGCTTAGAGAAGGGCATATTTCTTTATTGGTCATCTTTTCCAAAAATGCATAACTTCAACCTCATGGTGAGAAAACATTAGACAACACAAATTGGAGGACAGTGTACAATATAATTAATCACTACTATTCCAAAATTTCAAGGTCATGTAAGACAAAGAAAGATTTAGGAAGTGTCATAGATTGGAGGAGACTAAGGAAGCATGCCAAATGAATGCATTATAAGATCTTGATCCTGGAACAAAGAAAAGCTTTATTGGCAAAGCTGGTGAAATCTGAATAAAGCATGTAGTTTAATAATAGTAGTATAAGAAAATTAATTTGTTGGATATACTAATTATAATATTTTTATGCAACATGTTAACATTAGGGAAAGTTGGATAGACACTAGAGGGGAAATTTCTGTACTTTTTTTGCAACTTTTCTGCAAATCTAATAATTAAAAATTTAATTTTAATGTTAAAATTTAGAAAACAGATACATACAAAAGTAAAAGTTTTGAAATATATTTACCATGCAAATAGTAAACCTAAGAAAGCTGGTGTTGATATTAGATAGATCTCACGAGATGAAGTATTACCAGAAAAAAGAAAGGCATTTCTTTTCAAGTGTGTCAACTTCATCAATTCTTGTAAATGTTTGTTGTGCACTTGAAAAGAACACTTTGCAATTATTTATATATAAAGATGCAACACTAAAAACCCACTAGAAAGCCTAAAAATAAAAAGACTGACCTACCCAAACCATCTGCAGATTCAGTGCAATCCCTACCAAAATACCAACATCATTTTCACAGAACTAGAACACATAATGCTAAAATTTATATGGAACCACAAAATACCTCAAATGGCCAAAACAATCTTGAGAAAGAAGAACAAAGCTAGAAGCATCACAATCCCAGATTTCAAGATATACAAAACTGTAATAATCAAAACAGTATGGTACTAGCACAAAATAGACACATAGATCAATGGAACAGAATAGAGAACCCAGAAATAAAACCATGCTTATATGGTTAATTAGTCTATGACAAAGGAAGCAAGAATATACAATGGAGAAAAGATAGTCTCCTTGACAAATGGTGCTGGGATAACTGAACTACTACATGCAAAAGAATAAAACTGGGCCACTTTCTTATACCATACACAAAAATAAACCCAAAATGGATTAAGGACTTAAATGTGAGACCTGAAACCATAAAACTCTTAGAAGTAAACATAGGCATAGGCATTTCTTTTCAAGTGTGTCAACTTCATCAATTCTTGTAAATGTTTGTTGTGCACTTGAAAAGAACACTTTGCAATTATTTATATATAAAGATGCAACACTAAAAACCCACTAGAAAGCCTAAAAATAAAAAGACTGACCTACCCAAACCAAATCCTACCCATAGTTAAAAGAAATAGAAACAGATGGAGTAGAATAATACTAATTTTTAAAAAAAAATTTCCTTGTAGAAATGGAAAAATAAATATAATTTTAATTATATTCCACAGCTCTTGGATAATATGTTTACTATAGGTCTATTTGAGTGTGATTTATTATCTCTTATGTCTCTGTTACTTTGTAAATTTTTGAAAATACAATAGTAAATAAGACATGACTTCTTATATTTGCAAGTTTTCATTTATATAATTAGGAAACCATGTTTTAACTAACGGTTTCTCTCTCTCAACCTCTGCCTCTCTGTTTCCCTCTGTCTCCGTCTCACACACACTTGTGCACAAGCAGGTATAATTTTAAAATTCTTTCTATGAATTTGATGTACTCCAAACTCTAACCAAAACCTTATTACCTTGAGGGTCTTTTGAAATATAACTATGATCCCACAGCTACTGAACTTTCTTAGGTTCCTACATGCCCTATAATAATGGATGGATAGAAATAAAAGCACACAGCTCACCTTCCAGTGCCTAATGAAGTCGACATACCTAACAACCAGTTTTTGAAGAAGAGACATCGGGTGCAGCTGTAGGTCCATTTCAGGGCTGGTAGTTGATTGAAATACTAAGGATGAAACTTCAAACTTAACACTGGGAGAAAGAACTGATTTATGTTACTTCATAAAAAAAAAACCAACAAAGTAAGATTCTGCTCATTAATGAAACATAGGTTTAATCTCTTTTCAACTCGAGCTGTAAAATAATTCTAGATCTTAATGAAACTAGTTTAATGGTATTTTGAGAGATGCAAATGTATTGACTTACCAAGATCTAAGTTAAGCAAAACCTTACAGAATTTACAGAAATTATGATTTTCTGAACTCCTGCAGTTCCTGGAATTTATATCTTAGCTGCTATGTGTGTATGTGTGTGTGTAAACAAATAATAAACAACAGCCTACTCTTCTGACTCTTGTTAGTTTCTCTTCCTACAGCATAAAGCTGACAGACAAGCTCCTCTCTTCATCCACTCATTTGTCATAGTATATGACTAGAAATCTTTGTTTTGCCCCTTTGCTTATAGCCCAAATGGCTAATACTGAACTTTCTGCTTTCTTCCAAGACCAAAACTATTTTTAGATTCCTACACGGGATTAAATAGTTTTGCAAAGTAATCACAGAGCCACATTAGGAAAGCAAAAGTGTTCTGAATTTTATGGGGACTCAGAAGTTTACAAGATAATCAGGCCTAGCATTGAAACATCTTATGGTTGGTAATTTAGACTACACATTCCTTGGTCTTTGCCTAAAATATGCTGATTGATAGCACCTTAGCAGAACGCAAGCCTTTTAAATTTAACTTCATATTTGAAAATTTCCAATTTCCCCAGGATATTAGTAAGATAAATAATATCTTAAGAAAGAGCTCAAGGGGTGCCTGGGTGGCTCAGTCGTTAAGTGGCTTCCTTCGGCTCAGGTCGTGATCCCAGAGTCCTGGGATCGAGTCCCACATCAGGCTCCCTCCTCGGCGGGAGGCCTGCTTCTCCCTCTCCCACTTCCCCTGCTTGTGTTCCTGCTCTAGCTGTCTCTGTCTCTGTCAAATAAATAAATAAATCTTTTTTTAAAAAAAAGAAAGAGCTCAATATGAATCTCAAATATTATAAAATATATATCTAAGAATCTTACAGAAGTTAATCTGATTTGTCATTCAATACAAAATTTCTCTACAATACAAAAAATCTATACAATTCTTCAAGATGGCTTTCCATCTATACAAGCTCTATGGAGGCTCCTCAAAAAGTTAAAAATAGAACTACCCCGTGATCTAGCAATTACACTAGTAGGTATTTACCCAAAGAATACAAAATACTAATTCAAAGGGATATATGCACCCCGATGTTTATAGCAACATTATCTGCAATAGCCAAATTATGGAAAGAGCCCAAGTGTCCTTCAACTAATGAATGGATAAGGAAGATGTTGTATATATATGTACACACACACACACACACACACGCACACACACAATGGGATATTATTCAGCCATATAAAAGAATGACATTTTGCCATTTGCAAGTTTGTGGATGGAGCTAGAGAGTATTATGCTAAGCAAAATAAGTCAGTCAGAGAAAGATGTACCATATGATTTCACTTATATGTAGAATGCAAGAAACAAAACAAATGAATAAAAGGGAAAAAAGAGAGAGGCAAACCAGGAAACACACTCTTAGCTATAGATAAAAAGTGATGGTTACTCAGGGGTAGGTGGGTGGTGGGATGGGTTAAATAGGTGATGGGGATTAGGAGTGCACTTGTGATGAGCACCTGATATTGTACGGAAGTTTGGAATCACTATATTGTACACCTGAAACTAATACTACACTGTATGTTAACTCACTGAAATGTAAATAAATATTTAAGAAAAAAAACTTCAGCTCAATACTTGTTAACTATATTATTTTGGATGGCTTAAGCCCATAAACACTCAAGATCTTCAACTGTAAAATGGGGAAAGCAATATGTAATTCATATTTTGAGGGGATAGGGAATGAATTTATGTTACCAAACCATTAGAAAAAACCACTTTCATGTAATAAATACTTGAAATATGATTACTTGGAATTCCAATTTTGGTCATAATGGGGTAATGAGTATCAAATTTAGCTTTATTCTATACAAATTTATAAAATTGGACAAGATATGTGAAACAACAACATATGAAGATATATGAAAATGTTTTTCAAGCATTGGACAACACATCATGTAGTACTTTGGTAATTCACAGAAGTGAAATACATTAGAACAGTTATATATTTATCCCAATTTTCCACCTGGGGAATTTTCCAAACTTCAGTCCAGAGAAGAGGAACCTAAATAAAGAGCAGTGGTTTCACTAGTTGGAGGAAAAGAAATCATTGTTCATGAGTGCTGAGATGGCTGGAATTTGGAGCCCAAGGTTTTAAAATGGAGGGATATTCACAAAGAAGAGTTCCAGATGTGTGTGTGTGCGCGTGCGCATGCACACACACACACACACACACACACACACGGTTCTCCTGACTCTTTGACCAAATACTAATCTAATAGAGCAAGAGTCTAGGGTAGAGAACACACCAGAAAGACTAGAGCAAAACGGAGACGGGAGGGATTGCAAAAAGTCAAGAGTCTTTGGAGTTTTGACAAGAGTGAGTAGAGTTGATTTTGAATATATAAGTTGATTTGAAGTTGAAGAAGACCCAAAGATATCAGAGATGTTGGAATTAGCAGGCAAGGGATTTAAGCAATGAATACAAATATCTACAAGAAACTCAAGAAAAAAATGGGCATAAATCTTGAACATATGAAGAAACTTAGAAGAAAAATGGAAGCTATAACAAATGGAAACTATAAATTAAAACATATAATAACAAAAATAAAAACCCACCAGTTATCCTAACATCAGATTATATGGTGTCAGTTAACCTGAGTACAGGGCAATGGAGACTATCCTGACTGTAATATGGAGAGGACAAAGATTTTAAAGAAATCAACATTGATTATAAATATTATAAATCTTTTTATTGACTTGTAGGAAAACTTAGTGGTAGAATATACATAATTGGAGTTCCCAAAAGAGAAAAGGGGTTAGGACATGAAAAAAAGAAGATTTATAAATTTGATGAGAAGTATCAACCCATTTTTTTTAAATGCTCAACAAATCCCAAGCAAGATAAATACATAGACACACATGCACAGACAAATACAAGCAGGCACAGCAGAGTCAAACTGTTGAAAACCAAACATACAAAGAAAATTATAAAAGGAGAGAAAATGAAACATTATATAGATTTAGATATATATGAGATCAGTGGATATGAATGACTGTCAACTTCTCATTAGAAATGCCACAAACCATAAAGAAATGGAATGGCACCTTTAAAAAGCTGAAAGAAGAAAAATGCCATGTCAATTACAATTCTACATATAATTCAAAACTATCTTTCAAAAATGATGATAAAAAAGGATTTAAAATGGAAAAATAGCCAAGAGAAGCCCTGCCCTCCAAGAAATATTAAAGGACATTATTAAGGCTGATGGAAAATTATATTCAATGGAAACATAGGCTCACATAATGCAAAGAACACTAGAAATAGCAAATAAATTGGCACCTAATAAATTTTCTTCTTAATTTATTTAAAAGACAGTTGGCTGTTTATAGCAAAATAATGACAGTGCATTATAGGGTTTATAGCATGTTTTGAAGTAAAATATGTGACAATAATAGAACAAAAGTTGGGGGTTGAATACATGAATGTATACAGTTGTAAGATTCTTAAATTTTACATGAAGTGTTATAATAACTTGAAGTTAGTGATAAATTAATGATATATATTAATAATGTTTTGTGCTGAAAATAAATGTATAAAACAGATTTGGCTACAATGTGAGTAAAGGAGATAGAATAATAAAAAATACTTGATTTATAAAAAAGAAGGCAAGAAATACCAAAGAACACAGGAACAAATAAAACAGGAATATGATACACAAACGAATAATATCAATTACTATATGAAATGTAAATGAACTGAAAACTCCTCCAAAAAAAAAAAAAGATATTCAGGTTGGATAAAAAAGTAAGACCCAGTACTCTATGTTGTTTACAAGAAATGGCTATAAATATCAGGGGCCAAATAGTTTAGATAAAAAACAAAAATAGAAGATATATTATGCAAGTTCTAATAGTATAAAAGTTAATTGGCCAAAATAATATCAAATCATGTATATTTTAAGGCAAAAGAATTGCTATAGATAAAGACATTTCATAAAATGATAAAAGTATCAATTAATCAAGAGGCTCTATCTCTCCTAAATGAACTTAATAACAAAGAATTAAATTATGTAATGCAAAAACTAAAAATCTAAAGGGAGAATTCAACAAAACCACAATACTAGTGGTAAATTTTAATGTGCCCCCTCAGTAATTGACAGTTATTTTTGTAAAATGTAATATATAGTGTGTGTGTGTGTGTGTGTGTGTGTGTGTGAATGTAAACTTAGGCATTATCAACCAACTTAATGTAATCAACCTTTATAGAACATTAGACCTAAATGATAGAATGCACATTCTGCAGTGCACATACACTGTCCACCAAGATAGGTCATATGCTGGTCTGTAAATCAATTTTGAATACATTTTGAAGGAAGGAAAATATACAGTGAATGCCCTTCAAGAAAAAAATGGAATTGAGTTTGAAACCAATAAAAAATAAGATCCCTGAAAAATCCCCCGACACTTAGAATTAAGTAACACACTTGTAAATAACCCATGAGTCAAAAGACCTACCGCTGCCTATCTTACACTATGGGAAAAAATTAATTTCATATAGCTCACAGATGTAAATGTAAGGGCTAAGACTGTAAAACTTCTAGGGAAAAATTACTTGGGTAGGTAGACATTTTTTTTTTACAGGACAAAGAAATACCAATAAGAGAAACTATTGATAAATTTGACTTCCTTAAAATTCAAAGCTTCTTCTCACCAAAGACACCACTAAGAAAATGAAAATAAAAAACACAGACTGGGGGTAAAAAAAAAGGCTTTCAATATATACATATTAGACCAAAAAAAAAAAAAAAGGAAAAGAAAGAAAGAAAAAAAAAAGATGTATGTCATTTGCACCAGAATGCCTAAAATGTAGAGAGGGACAAGACTAAATGCTAACAGTAATATGTAACAAAGTGAACTCTAGGATGTTTCTTGTGGGAGTGTAAAACATTGTCATCATCTGGGAAAACAGCTTGACAGTGTCTCATAAATTCAAATGTATGCCTACCCTATACCTATGATGCAGCAATTTCATTACCAGATATTAAGCTAAGAAATTAAGTGAAAATATATTCCATAAAAAGACTTTTACAAAAATCATCGTAGCAGTTCTATTCCTCATAGATTTAAACTGGAAACAGTCCATCAGCTGGAAAATGTATAAACACATTGTCATATATTCAAATGATGACATACTACTTAACAACATATGGAATAAGGAAGAATAAACTAATGGAATATTAATAAGTAATAAAATATATCATATAATATCACAGATATTATGCTGAATCTAAAAAGCCAGATGCAGATGGACATTAAGGAGAGCATGTGATGTAATGAGTATTATTATATAAGTATTAATATATGTAATGGGTATTATTATATAAGACTGATGAATCACTGAACTTTACCTCTGAAACTAATAATACACTGTATGTTAATTAATTGAATTTAAATTTTAAGAAATTCCCCAAAAAAATAAGCCAGATGCAAAAGAGTACATACTGTATGATACATTTATATAAAGTTCTAGAATAGATAAAACTAATCTATGGTAGTAGAAATGTGAACAGTGGTTGCTTCCAAGAGTATAGGATATAAATTGAAGAGGTAGGAGGTTACTTTTTTGAGTTTTAGAAATATTCCATATCTTGATAGCTTTCTGAGTGACAGAAGTATTTGGATTTCTCAAGGCTTATCAAACTGTATACCTAAACTCTTTGCACTTCCCTATATGAATATTATACAGTGATGATGTTGATGATGACAATAATAATAATAATAAATGGTTATCTTTTCTCCTCTCTTCCCTTTCCCCTTCAATTTCTTGGTTTCCTCCCTCCAAATGTTCCCTTCCCAAGGACACTATTTTATTTTTGTGCTTTTTCAAATATGACCTAGAGTATGGTGGCTTTTAAAAGGATTAATCATCCCTCTTTTTCCCAGAAATATGATGATGGATTTAGGATGATTATTTATGTAATTTTGTCTCCTTGCATCATATTTTATTTTAAGAAATATAAGAATTAACACAAATGGATGTTTCTTTGACTTTAATCAGAATGTTTCTCTCTTATTCCAGTTTTAATGTTATTGTTCAAAGTGCTTTTATTTATTTAATTATAAGTATTTTATTTATTTATTTATTTGAGAGAGAGATAGAGAGCAGGTGTGAGGGGGGTAGGGGTGGGAGAGGAGCAGAGGGAGAGGGACAAGGAGATTCTGCACGGAGCATCAGGCCCAGTTTGGGGCTTGATCTCATGACCCTGAGATCACGAACTGAGCCAAAATCCTGAGTCGGACACTCAACTGACTGAGCCACCCAGGTGTTTTTAAAAATAGTGCTTTTAAAAAATAGTGCTTTTAAAAAATAAAGGCCCTTTGATATTCTCTTTGGATTATGTTTAGAACTCACATGAGAAAATTGATCTCCTAAGTTAATGGCAAAATGTTGGTTTTAATAGAAATACTATATGGTATTAGAGTTCCATATTATTCACTAGTAGTTGTAAATGATTGGTTTCTTTTTTTTCTTTTTCTTTTTTTTTTTTAACAAAATGTCCATCAATCATATTACTCTAAAAGTGGGATGATTCTCTGTACCAGGAGGCCAGGAGTTGAACCCCTGCTGTGTCATGGAGAAGGAGATACAGATTATAATTCTTTTGTTCATACACAGAGACACACGGACACTGAAGAAAAGTATAATTTATAAACCTAAATGTTGACAATGAATGAAGCCTTAAAATTAGAAATATAAAAACATGATAACTGAATTTATTACAAATCTATTGTATTTATAAATTTAAGTCAAGTATCTTTCAAATTACGTTCAAAAAGGTGCACTCAACAAAATATTATATAAAGTTTTATATTAGAAAGCATGAATCTACAATACCTCTCCCTCTTGTAAGGACAAATACAAATTAAAAATAAGAAAAATAAATGTTAATTTTTCCCAATTAAAAAACAAGGGGGGAGAGACCCTCCCTCCTATTTCTTAGAGCACTTACTTTAGAAAACTTGTAATTATGTATTCTTTCTCTGCCCCTTTGAGGTATCTGTATATGTTTTCTTTAAAAGATTTTATTTATTTATTTATTTATTTGAGACAGCACGCACAAGCAGAGAGAGTGGCAGAGAGAGAGAGTGAGAAGCAGACTTCCCACCAAGCAGGGGGCTCGATCCTAGGACCCTGAGGTCATGACCTGAGCCAAAGGCAGATGCTTAACCAACTGAGCCACCCAGGTGCCCCATCTATACGTATTTTTAAAGCTAAATAAGCAGGGTGCCTGGGTGGCTCGGTTAAGCATCAGCCTTTGGCAGATCCCAGTTAAGTCCTGGGATGGAATCCCGCATCCGGCTCCCTGCTCGGCGAGGAGCCTGCTTCTCCCTCTCACTTTGTCCCTCCCTCTCCCTCAAATAAATAAATAATCTTTAAAAAAAGAAAAGAAAAAGAAAGCAAGATAAGGGACAAAGAGTGCTTGTTCCTACACAGCAGCTTAATGAAATAAAGCTAAATAAGACACTCGTCAGCTTTACAACCCAGGAATATTTTTCTCAAGAATTTGGAAAAAAATGTCTTTAAAATGTCATCATCAAGGAAGATGGTACCCCTATCTCCCGGTTTCTATGGGAAGGGAGGAGGCTAACTGCAGCTGGCACCTGGCTCCAAACCCACCTCCTTTCACACACATAAGAAATTTATTTTCCTTTGGATAAAGGCAATTAGCAAACACAGGTGGCTCCTCCAATTACCAGGTGAATTTAGGATAAACTATGTGTGACAAATAATGTTGTTGAGGCCTCTTATCTGAGGACTAATTGTTTATTTTGAAAAATATATGCAATGAGTTGTATCTGTTTGACTATATTAAACGGATTTCTTTTTGTCTTTGCCATCTCTTTAGTGAATTGCCTGCAATGAGCATAACATTCGGATTAATGCTTATTCGATAATAAAATTGTTTTCTTCCTGTGCTGCTTTTTGGAGCTGTTTTCTGGTTTGACCAGAGATTTTGCTTTTAATTATATTTCCCCAACACTACCCATCCCAGCTTTTTGTAATCCTGACAAACTGGTAGACTAAGCTTATCCCACAGAGCTGGAATTTACATTATCAGGTCCAGAGACAAGTTGCCATTTCTGTAAACCTTGCAGTTCCAACCCAGATTCCCAGAGAAAGATTGGTGCTCATAAAATATGTTCACTACATGATTATTCTCTTGATTTTATAAGAAAAAGAAATTAAGTTTCAGGATAGTTAAATATCTTTTTTTTAAGATTTTACTTATTTATTTTGACACAGAGAGAGAGAGAGAGAGTGTGTACAAGCAGGGGGAGGGGCAGAGGCAGAGGGAGAAGCCGGCTTCCTGCTGAGCAGGGAGCAGGCACCCCAGGATGGCTAAATATCTTGAAGCAGAATTAAATATATACATTTAGTCAACAAAACTGTGGAATTTTGGAACTTCATGGCAATATTCTTTATTGAATATTGAACCAAAGATGATTATTTGCTTATATTTCTAGCTATGGATTATTTAATGCAACATATTTTAATTTAATCATCTAAATCTGAAGGTTTTTTTTTCCTTTTGAAACTACAATTTATTGAGTGAACAAATTATATAATAATAGTATTGCTTCACAGACCATTATAGGGAACCTTTATTCTTTGAGAGTACTGTCAGGAAGGATTACAGTTGGTTTGCCAAAGGGCATATAGACAGAACATGAACAATAAGGTTACGTTCACAAGAATCCCTGACCTCTTTCAGTAGACTCGAGAAAATGATATGAATCCTAAAATTTTATACTTCAATGGGCCTTCAAAATAATCTTTTAGTTTGGGTGAGAAGCCTGGCACTCAACATGGTTAAATTATATGATTAAAAAGACCAGCATCGGGCGCCTGGGTGGCTCAGATGGTTAAGCATCTGCCTTCGGCTCAGGTCATGATCCCAGAGTCCTGGAATCGAGTCCCGCATCGGGCTCCCTGCTCAGCGGGGAGGCTGCTTCTCCCTCTGCTTCTCTCTCTCTCTCTGTCTCTCATGAATAAATAATAAATAAAATCTTTAAAAAAATGTTTATAAAAAGACCAGCATCAAATTTATTGAAACAATTCTTTCTGGAGTTGGTTTACAAAATATTTCTCAATATCACTCTTCTAAGATTTTTTGAAGTTTCTTAGCTGAATGGAAATATCTTCAAGCTAAGAAGTATAATTTGTATCCATAGGTAGCAAAATATCACATACCAAAAATGTCAGTGAACTTGAATTCAGGAAAGTCATGTACCTGTTCTGCCTTTACAGCTGAGAATTATTGTGATCCTGTGAAAGTAATTTCATCTCCTGTACCTTTATTACTTCATGTGTAAAATAAAAGCACTGCACCAGCAATGCTTTTCAACTGTATGTTTTTAAAGTGTTCTTGAGATGCTGTTCCAAATTAATAAAAGATCAATGAGAGAGACATAACATAGTGATGGAAATACAAACACAAACTATAGTGTGATGAGCCTTTGTTCGAGTAACATTCCTGGCTAATCAAAGGAAAGCAAATTTTCTTTATGATCGCATTTTTTGTTGCATCCATTCAGATACTGATGTAAGAATGTAATTGTCTATATTTTTATTTTTCTTTCATATATTTGACCTTTGGTATGTTTCTTTTTCTTTTTAATTTGTCTAAAAAGAAAGTCACGGAATTGATAAGTTAACATGAGGACATGTGCAATTGAATGCGCTTTTCCATTTTCGGTGACCTTTTCCTGATGAGTGCATTAAAGTGCATTGTCTGTGACACCCCAGAGCTGCTCAGGAGACTTAGTGAATCCAGGAATTTCTGAAAGGTCATAGATTTTATTGCTATTCATTTGACAGCTTTTTTTTCTTACTTTGAATCTGCTCCATAAAACTCATTGTTGTGTGTAGATGGCTAGTCAATAGATTCACTTGTGTACTTTGGATCTTTAGATCCAATTATTTACCATTGTTATTGAAATTCTTTTACTGTTGGGACACCTGGCTGATTCACTCCCTTGAGTGCGGGACTCTTGATCTTGGGGTTGTGAATTCGAGCCCCACATTGCGTATAGAGATTACTTAAAAATAAAGTCTTTAAAAAAAAGAAATTCTTTTACTGTTCAGATCATTTGGGAAAATTATATTTCACAAGGATAATAATTCCAGCAAGGGGACACATCTCCAGAGGATGCGAAAAACTTGAAACAAGTCAACTATACTCTAGGTGGATCTAATCCTTTTTCTGTTTTACCTAACATGTTCATGATCCCAAGGTACCAATTTGACTGTACTTTTTTTTTTTTTTACTTAAGTCAACTGGTTCATAGGGTTATCTATAATTTTAAAGATAAATATGTAATGCTCTAAATGTATAAAACTTATCAGGATCAATATTTTCTGGCTTCTAAAGTAAATTCACATTTATTTTAAGATCTTGAAAATGGGGGCGGCTGGGTGGTTCAGTCGGCTACGTGCTTGCCTTCAGCTCAGGTCATGATCTCAGGGTCCTGGAATAGAGCCCCAGCTGGGGCTCCCTGCTCAGCGGGGAGCCTGCTTCTCCATCTGCTTGTATGTGCTCTCTCTCCCTCTTCAAATAAATAAATTAAATTAAAAAAAAGATCTTGAAAATGATCTAACTTAACTTCCTGTTTATACTGTCATGAATACTGTCAAAATATTCAAATTAGTTGAATATTTTGGTAAAGGTTCATCAAACTTGCAACTCTCAACACACTACAATTTAAAAATGAGAAGATTAAATAATTGTATTATTAATCATGGTGTCAAGGTTAATAAAGCACCCTTAAATTTATGGCAAAATGAATATTTTATTATTGAGTCAGTATTAAAATTTAAAAATCATATTTCATTTTAAAATGCTTATTCTAAACAGACTATAGCTATATTTAGTAAGCACCTTCATTAGCAGTGCCTAGTTTACAATTTTAAAGCTTCATTAGTGGTTCTAATTAGAGCCTGAATTCTTTAGAGATACTGTAAGAATGCCTGCAGTGTTCTCTTGGTAAGGGCTTTGTCTCTGCTGACCCTTTTCTCTAACTTTTTTTTTTTAAAGATTTTATTTATTTATTTGAGAGAGAGAATGAGAGAGAGAGAGAGTACATGAGATGGGGGAGGGTCAGAGGGAGAAGCAGACTCCTTGCTGAGCAGGGAGCCTGATGCGGGACTTGATCCCGGGACTCCAGGATCATGTCCTGAGCCGAAGGTGGTCGCTTAACCAACTGAGCCACCCAGGCACCTGCTTTTCTCTAACTTTTAAAAATCTGCAGAGAAATTCTTTATTTCTTTAAAATGAGTCATTCAATGAATCAAAATCAAAAGAGAATAGTAGATCTTTCTCCAAAATTCATTTAATTTAGATTTAATAGTTCTGTTAAAATTTTAAATGAGTTTTAACAGACCATAAGATTTTAATGATCAATTCATTGAGAAAATTTCTGTGAAAAAGAACTCTCATTTTCCTCCAAATCAGTATTATCAATAATAAAAATAGTTAAAGCTAGTCAGTTACTTACTATATCCTAGGCTCATATATTTAAATTTATATATTATATACATAAACATAACAATGCTCTATAAAGCACATAACTTTATCATAACTTATTTGATCTAACACACCACTGCACCATTGATTGCAAGAAGTAAGAAGTACCATTTCTATTTGCCACTAAGAAAGAAAACAAAGCTGACCAATAAATTATTACATTGATTTTAAGATACAACAAAGACACTGGAAAGTAAAAAATGTGTCTTTTACAATTAGTGATGGTATTTATCATTCCCATTTTACATATAAAGTAACTATATGAGGAACATCAGGGTTATATAAATTGCCTAATATTCCAGAGCTAGGGAGTGGCAGAACTGTGGTCTAGCTTCAGGGTCCTCAGACATTAACCATGACCTTAAATTGTCTCTGATTCAAAAAGGACATAATTTAAACATAATTTAAACATACATTTATCAGAGTCCAAAATTTCTGGAAGAGAACAATGAAGCCAAATCTGGTTGTTCTAGTATTGACATTTTAAAATCAGAAACAAAATCCTTTGGAGGATTAGTAAAAAATTATCACACTGCATATGGTTTTTAGGTCAAATCAGCTGTAAAAAGATATTTTATATACATATATATCAATATACATATTGACTTAAATTTTTTAATTTGGTTGATGATATGATATTTTATTTAAATGGAATAGTGGAAATTATTAACCAGAACCAGCAGGATGCAAGATAGAACATATACTTATGATCTAATTTTGGTAAAAATAAATATATATGCACACGTATTTACAGAGAAAGCTCTAGAAGGGTATTTATAGTAGTATGCTGGTAAAGCTGCTTGGAAGAGGAAGGTTTGATATATAGCACTTGCTGATTATCATGGTGTCAATACTCCCACTATGGCAGTCAGCCAAATGGCAATCAACAGAATACCAATACAATGTCACTGAATACACAACTAGGAAAAGATGTGCCACAGTTAGATCTAGGAGACAGTAGGAACCAGTTCCAGTGTACCTCTGGTTATGCACTAAGGTGTTAACTGTTGTGATCTCTGGGTACGGAAAATGTGAAGTTTTGATTTTTTTGGTTTTATATAATTTCATTTGTTTTACAATGCAAATACACTACCATTGTTAATGTGTGTGTGTGTTCGTGCAAGCCTGGGCTTGTGCATGTGCACACATAGCCAAGTAGGCAAAGATTTTTGTCTCCCTAACTCTCCTTACCCTAGAGAGTATGATAGCATTACCTTACAAATCAAGGAATTGGAATCCATGTATCAAAAGGAATATTGTTCTAATGAAGCAAGGGGTTTTAGTCCTCAAAAATGTTTCATAAAAAATCTGCTCAAAATAGCTTAAAAAAGCAATCTAAAGGCAGTCAAAGGAGTATTTTGTGGTCCATGCTAAGGAGTTTATTTCTGGGCATTAATTCCTTCCCCCTTCATGTCAAGTATTCATAAAGTGCTTTTCAAGAGTACTTCTTATCTTTCCCTTTGTATAATACACTAAAGTAATGAAAATTTCCAAAAAATATATGGATGTAGCATATTTCATGATTTGTTTTCATTCGTGAAAAAAATCTTCATAGTTTAAAAATATACCATTCATGGGGAAAAAAGATCTACTAAGTAGTGAAAAAATGTGAAGTATGTATGACTCATTGTTTCCCAGGTGTAATCCCCGGGTCCTTATAATCTCATTCTTGAAAAAACCTTGAAAATCATCATGAGACTTAGTCACAAGATGGAAACATCACTTCAGTGGCCTAAACCAACTTTTTGTGAAGTATTTTAAATCCAAATGGAAAATTATCTCTGCAACCTAAAGTTTATTTCCAATGAACGAATTACTTCTGTGACAGTGGGTCACTCTCAAAAAGATAGGTATCATATGTACTGGACAGATCAGTTCTATCTAAAACATTGGTTTAATCTACCTTAAAACATTGATTAAAGACCATCAGTCTTAAGTACCATTTTACTAAACTGGTATTTCTTCCTAAATCTTTGCAGTGTGGAAATAAAAGAACTTCTGTTTAGTTGTTTAGCACTTACATATAAAAAGCCTTTTCCATATTTATAGGCTTTTGCCAAATTAAAGGCAGAATTCAGAAACTATATGATTTGTTCCCATCATGGACTTGTGCATATATCTACCCTGTCTCCTCATCATAAATATGGAAATAAATTAAGTGTATTTAAAGACATGAAATCTCAAAAAATATGCTTCAGGAATTTTGAAGATTAAGATTCTCTCATGATTGAGTGCATCTATTTCCGGGGAAAGACTTTATATGTGTAATCTAGAAGAAAATGGGAATATATACAAATTATGCACCTTAAATTATGCTTTTTAAAAGAAGGAAGAACAATATATATTAACAAAAATGCAAATATGAAGCCTGGCAAGGTGCAATTTCAGCAATGATTTTAAACTATACAGTTTACCTCAGGAATTCGCCTGTTAGCAGTTCCTCTTCCCTCTTACCAGCATTCAGTGGTGGTGGAAATTGAGGGGCTTTTAGGAGTGGGGAGGGGAGAAATAGATAAAACTGAATTATTTATTTCTGAAAAGTAAGTTACTTTCTGCTTTTCATCCCTCTAGAATATTCTTAAGTTTTGTTTTTTTTATTTCAGAAGCTCAATGCCTGACAATTCCCGTTGTGTATGAAATACAACGTTCGGATGAGCTCTACATTATTTAGCCAATTACTCCTGTCACAAATAAGTATAGAATGTTAATTATTTCTTTATAATTTTGAAGAGCTTTTCATTATTTCTTAATAAATTTTATCTCTTCAATCAAAAGCAACAATCTTAGTTTAGCTCAGAGGAATGGGATGATGGGAGATCCCGGGTTGTATTTTAAGACAGCGTACAATGACCAAATTAGTACAATGTCTAACATATAGGGGATAAGTCTTGTTTGTTTGTTTTTTGGTTTAATACAATTAAACCATTAAATTGATACTCTATACTGATGAGTATGCCAGATGCAGATTAAAAGTTTTATGTTTAAATGTATAAAATATCTGGTCCTCAAAAAATGCCAGATATTTCTATTTGAATGAATTTAAAACCTGAATTTTAAGTTCATATTCTCTTGCATGTTTTCATATTCTGAGACTTATGCCTAACTGTGCTTTAGGACTGTTTTGGGTCAAAGTGCAAACTTGCAAACTTGGCTTCTGCAGGTTCTGCTTTCCCATCCATTGTCACTGTGTGTGTGTGTGTGTGTGTGTGGTGTGTGTGTGTGTGTGTGTTTGCATGTGCGCATCTAGGATTTAAAGACAGGTTGATCTTAATCCAAAGCAATACCGATAGCCAAACCGTCAAACATATCCCTTCTTGGTGTTCATTGTTTTTTTCCTTAGACCTGTGAATTACAGCAAGAGGTTGGCCTTGATTTGGCAGCACAAAACCCAGGGCAGGATGAAGATAAATGCTTGGAGCGGAATACAGGGACATCAATAAAATGAATGGAGAGACTCTGCTCTATTTTCCATCCCTCAGTTCCCCAAATCCTCTTTCAATAACAACTCCCAGAAGTCTCTGCCTAACAGCCCACCATCAGACTTCTAGCAATTGACTCCACAGTCTCAACTGTCAGGTACCCATCCAATCACCTGATAGTGAAGCCCCTGGATAGACAAAGCTTTGGATGGATGCTCTCTTCACTCTGCTTGGGCTCTGCCCCCTATACCCAGGCTGACTGCCTCCCCCTTTCCCCACCTCCCCACCTCATGAATCCCTCTTCATCCGCTTGGGCTCAATACTCCAGGCAAGACTACCTTTTTGTGTGGCTATCTTTCTTATTCTTCTCAGGCTCTGATACCTTGCTCTGGGCCACCACGGCCCCTCATCCCCCAGTGCAGTTTCTCCTGCCTAATGTCTTGGGTACTGCATAATAATTAGTAAGGGAGGGAAGAGAAACCAAAAAGAAGGGGAAGAAGAATAGTGTATCACTTTTAATTACTTGGTTGAACAAGCTCATCTCATGACAAAATCAAAATGCAAGTTTTATCTTCTGCTGACTCATTAAAATTTTTTCAGTAGGGGAATAGTTACATCTTCATTTAGGTAAAAACTTAAAGAGATTATCCCATCAAATTTCTCTTTGATTCCTATATTAAGATTATCATCATGGACTGAATGTTTGTGTCTCCCCCCCCCTTGCACACACAAATTCATATGCTGAAATATAATCCCTATTGTTGCAGGATTTGGAGCGTGCTGCACCCTCATGATTGGGATCAGTGCCTTTACAAGGAGAGGCCGGAGAGCCAGCTCACTCTCGTTCTGCCCTGTGAGGATTCAACAAGGAGTTGGCAGTCCGCAAACTTGACAAGAGCTCTCCCCAGAACCCAACCACGCTGGCACCCGACTCTCTTCCCAGCCTCCAGAAACTGTGAGAAATAAATTTCTGTTGTTCATTGGCCACCCAGTCCACAGGAATTTGTTAGAGCTGCCCAGGTTTACTACCACACTTGGGGTTCTCTCAATTCACAAAATAAAGGCACAAAAAGTCTCAGTTAGTTTACGAGAATGCCCAGTTCTTTGTAGTAATGTAGTAATCCAATTTCAAACTTGATTTACTGTGAGATCTTCTCTCTGTCTCATGACTACAAGGAATAATAATTCAAAGTTGACTTCCGTTGGGGATCCCTGTCTTGTGTATCTTCACCCTTTCCAAATCCCCGCCCACTTCCCTTCAGATGTCTCTAGGGTCAGGGTAGAGAGGAGAGGAGAGTCAAGAGCAGAAAAGGCCACTCTGGGCACTTTTTACATTGACTTTACTCTCCTTAAGCTGATAGGTATTGACATTGGCCCTGTGGGGGGTTCTTTAAAGTGGTGGGAAGTTGATGAATCGATTAAGGAGAATGGATAAAAGTTTTACATATCACTTGAGAGAGTCAATTGCAGAATTATCATAGAATTGCTAGGAAATATTGAGGGCCAATTGATGTTTCCTATCAGAATTTTTCTTAAGATTTTATTTACTTATTTGTCAGACAGGGAGAGAGAACAAGCAGGGGGAGCGGCAGGCAGAGGGAGAAGCCAAAACAGGCTCCCTGCTGAGCAAGGAGCCCGATGTGTAACTCGATCTTAGGGCCCGGGGACCATGACCTGAGCTGAAAGCAGAAGCTTAACTGACTGAGCCACCCAGGCATCCCCCCTATCAGAAATTTTTATGGAACTCTGAAATATTATTCAAAATAATTCAATCTGCTGTTATTGCTCTTTAGTGCTCCTGGTCCCTTTCATGCCTCTGCCACTAGTAAGACTAACCCAAGGATCCATTGTACATATGAACAAAAAAGGAATCCCCTTCCCCAAATCACAGTGAATTATGATTTTTTATTATACTGAAATGTATTTTTATCCTTTACAACTGAAAATTAGTAGGTAATATGATATTTTAAAAATTTATAATTCTTGATCTATTTAGTTATATTAAGCTTTTAGCAGAGAATATCTTATGAATATTGAATCCACATAAAAGTTTAACATGTTTAACCCTTAAGTGAAGGAGAAAATTGAAGTACAGAACTAAAAGTTACATGAAGTTTCAATTATTCAAATACATTTCAAGAAAATGTCCTTGGATCTCAAGCCTAATCTTGGGCTGCAAGTCCAAAAATATGAGGCAAAGAACTGGGACATAAAAATACAATGAGACCTGCAGCTCATCCCTTGGGGCAGGGACGACTAGGCTATTTCATGTCCCCCATGGCTAGCAGTAACCACTTTAAAATGTGCTATATAGTAATTTTCAAGGAAGTGATATAGTTATTTTGTTCTGTAAATCCAAAAGAAGCCTATGATCAGAACATCTGCTGTCATTTTCAAAGCTTTACATCATTAAACAGGTGAAAGACATGTATATAATATATACACAATGAAAGGTTCATATTCAGAATAAAAAAAAATAACCACCTCTCAATCAAGAATAAAAAGAAAGAAAACAACAAAAAATGGACAAAAGACTTGGGCAGACATTTCACAAAGGAATGTATTGAAAGAGCAGGTAAGTATCAAAACGATATCAAGCCTTTAGTAATTCAAAATAAAACTGCATTTAGGTACTACCACACACTCTCTAATGTGTATGGAGAAAATATGTAGAAACTGGAGGTCTATGTATTGCTGGTGAGAGTGTAAATTGATAAAACCTGTTTGGAAAACACTCAGTACATTCCAAATATAAAACGAAATATATGACTGACCAGTTCCACTTTAAGTGTATACTCAAGGTAAGTGAGAACAGTGTCTAGCAAAACACCTATGCAAGAATGTTCATGGAAGTATTAATTACAGAAGCCAAAAACTGCACCTTGCTCAAATGCCTGTCAAAAGTCGAATGGATAAATATAAAAATGCATATTCATATAATGAAATACTACTTAGCAATAAAAATGACCAAATGTTTGCTACATGCAACAATATGGATGAATCTCATTGATATTGTGATGAGCAAAATAAGTCAGACAAAAGACTACATATTATATGATTCCATTCAGATAAGGTTCAAAAATAGGCAAAACCGTGTTTAAATTATGTCAAGAAAAGTGATTATTTCTGGGTGTGGGAGTGGGAGAGAATAAACTGTGAAAGGACATCAGGAAATCTTCTGAAGAGATAAAAATGTTTTAGATCTTGCTCTGAGTGATGGCTACACAGGTGTATACATCTGTGCACTTTATTATAACTCAAAAATATAACTTTTATGTTTTATTGCTTAAGGCTTTATTTTTTCAAAGAAGTTTTAGTTCACAGTAAAATTAAAAGGAAATTACAGAGGTTTCCCATATATCCCCGGCCCCCATATATGCATAAGTTCTCTTGTTATCAGCCTTCCCCCTCACATCAGAGTAGTACATTTAGTACCAACATTGACACACCATAATCACCCAAAGTCTATAGTTTACATTAGAGTTTACTCCTGGTGTTGTACATTCTATGGGTTTGGAGAAATATATAACGACATGTATCCATCATTAAAGTATCACACATAGTATATTTGCTGTCTTAAAAATCCTCTGTACTTGGGGCACCTGGGTGGCTCAGTCATTAAGCATCTGCTTTCGGCTCAGGTCATGATCCCAGGGTCCTGGGATCAAGCCCCACATCGGGCTCCCTGCTCGGTGGGAAGCCTACTTCTCCCTCTTTCACTCCCCCTGCTTGTGTTCCCTCTCTCACTGTATCTCTCTCATCTAATAAATAAATAAAATCTTTCAAAAAAAATTAAAAAAAAAATCCTCTGTACTTAATCTATTCAATCCTCCCCCTCCATCCAACCCCTGGCAGCCACAAAATCCTTTGGCTGTCTCCATAGTTTTGCCTTTGCAAGAATGTCATATAGTTGGAATCACACATATGTAGCCTTTCTTCACCTAGTAATATGCATTTAAGTTTTCTTCATGTCTTTTCATGGATTAATAGCCCATTTCTTTGTAGTGCACAATAATATTCCATTGTCTGGATGTGCCACATGTTTTTATCCATTCACCTACTGAAAGACAACTTTATTACTTCCAAGTTTTGGCAATTTATGAATAAAGCTGCTAGAAACATTCATATGCAGGTTTTTCTAGAGGCATAAGTCTTCACAAGGATTGTGATGGCTGGATCATTTGGTAAGAGCATGTGTAATTTTGTAAGAAACCTACATACTGTCTTCCAATATGGCTGTACCATTTTGCATTCCCACCAGCAAGGAATTAGAGTTCCTGTTGTTCCATATCCTCATCAGCATTTGATGTTATCAATGTTCTGGATTTTGGTCATTTAGATGGGTGTGTAGTGGTATCTCATTGTTTTAATTTGCTGATGCCATACAGTCAGGAGTATCTTTTTTTTTTTTAAGTTTTTATTTAAATTCCACTTGGTAGCTAGAACAAACAATCCTAAAATATGTATGGAACCACAAACGACCATGAATAACCAAAGGAATTTTGAAAAAGAAAAACAGAGCTGGAGGCATCACAATTCCAGATTTAAAGTTATATTACAAAGCTGAAGTGATCAAGACAGTATGGTACTGTCACAAAAATAGACACATAGATCAATGAAACAGAATAGAAAACCAAGAAATGAACCCACAATTATATGGCCAATTAATCTTCAACAAAGGAGGCAAGAATATGCAACGGAAAAAGACACTCTCTTCAACAAATGGTGTTGGGAAAAATAGACAGCTACATGCAAAAGAATGAAACTGAACTATTTTCTTACACCACACACAAAAATAAATTCAAAATGGATTAAAGACCTACATATGAGACCTGAAACCCTAAAAATCCTCGAGGAGAACCTCTTTGAAATTGGCTGTAGCAACTTCCTTCTAGATATGTCCCCTGAGGCAAGAGAAACAAAAGCAAAAATAAACTATTGGGACTTCATCAAAATAACAAGCTTCTGTACAGCAAAGGAAAACAATCATCAAAACTAAAAGGAGTATCTCTTATTATGGTTATTTGCCACCTGTATATCTTCTTTGGTGAAGTGTCTGTTTTAAAAGTCTTTGCCCATTTTTAAGCTGGGTTGTTATTTTTCTTATTACTGAGTTTTAAGAGTTTTTGGTGTATTTTGGATAACACTCCTTTACAGATATGTCTTTTGCAAAAAAAAATATTTTTAAAAATAATCTTTGAAAATTTCTAGGTTTTGTCAGGACTCATGCATGAAAAGGGTTACATGGCCACATTACAAATGTCTCAGACTCTTGTCCCAATGATATTTTAGCACAGTGATATTTAAAGTGATATCATTTCAGACTGAAATGATTTATAGCTATGGTAATCCCTGAAAAGACACCTGGTTTGAAGTCACCTAACATTTTGTAGGAAAGCTATGCCCTCTTCAATAAGTAAATCATCACCCTCTGAAAATCAACAAATATCTTTACACTGGGAAGTAGTGAATTCTAAATGTCTGACCATGGGGTACCAATTGACGAGGCTATCCAAGTCCTTACTGTAAATTGGGCATTAGCAGATCCATCTGCCATATCACTGAAGATGCCCAGAGGCATTTCTTGTGCTTGTCCCTGAAAAATCTGAGCAGGCCCTAAATGGCACAAGGAAGTTGTCCATATTTTTAGCATGATAACAGCTATCCTACAACTGACCCTCTTTATCCCCTGAGAACTCCCTAAGCAGTGTTCACTGATAAGGAAAATATTTTTACTCTGGTTTACAGACAACACTGCACAATAGGCAAGCACCAACCTAGAGTGGATCTTTTTAGCATTATTTTCTAAACACAAATGCCCTGAAGAAATTTGAAGAAGAGAAATCCTGCCTGTGGGAATAACTAAGCAGTATGTGGCATTTTAAGGGAAAGCAAGATAGCCCGCGGTAAGCACCTATACTTATTAATGGACAATGGCTAAATTACTGGTCATTTAATGGGGACCAGAATAGAGACTTGGGAGCAGCGTGACTAAAAGATTTGGGGACAGAATGCATAAAGGATAAGTATAGAGCACTAGAAATGAACCCAGAGAATAAGAAAATTTGTACCCCTTGTGAGTGGTCTTAGAAGAGCCTCATTTCAGAGGATGTTTTCTCTAATCAAGAAAACAAGATGGTCTTTACTATATATATCAGACATTCTTCTTTACTAGTTACATCTCTGCTCAATCATAAATACAATGGCCAGTTGGCAAGTCAGGCCAGCTTTGCATGGGCTCTACAACAATGGCCTTTGCCAACACCAAGATGAAATGTCTAATGCTTCTGCTGACAACCCAATGTTAGCAATAGTAGACACTAAACTTGAGCTATGCTATCATGCCTCAAGAGGATTGCAAAATTACTAAATATATATATCATCATTGTATTTCATAAAATATTTCTTCTAACCAAGGGAATCACTTTTCAAAGAAAGAATAAATCAGGGATCCACATAGTACGCTTTCTTCCTACCACTTACCCCATCATCCAGATGCAGATACTGAACATTCCATTATGGTGCTAGGTGTGGAGACAAGACTTTTCAAGGTTGGGGCATTGATTCAGGATGCTGTATGTGTTATCTAGCAGCTTTTCCTTCCATAGTCAAATCGCAAAGGCTCTGGACTTCAGGGATGAAAGCATGAGGAGCAGCTATTATTAATCACATAATTATTTGTTCACAAAAATCTTCCTCGTCATCTTTTACTTTAGGCTGTACTCATTTATAAGAGTTAGTATTTTTTTTTTAATTTGTTTTAAAGAATTCTACCAGAGAACAAAGTAGCTGCACTGAATTGAAAGTTGAGATTCTCATCTAACATTTTTTGTGCTTTACGACTTCATGACACTGGGTGAAACAGAAAGGAAGTTTCTAGGGGCGCCTGGGTGGCTCAGTTGGTTAAGTATCTGCCTTAGGCTCAGATCATGATCTCAGAGTCCTGGGATCCAGCCCCACGTTGGACTCCCTGCTCAACTGGGAGCCTGCTTCTCCCTCTCCCTCTGCGGCTCCACCCTCCCCCTGCCCCCACCACAGCTTGTGCTCTCTCGCTCTCTCTCAAATAAATAAAATTAAAAAAAAAAAACAGGAAAGAAAGGGAGTTTTTGTGTTGGTTTGCAGTAATTATCACTGCTATGAAGATGAAACAGAGTTTCAGAGAGAAAGTGGGAGAATAAAGGACTAGGGGAGCACTCTTTGTAACTTTACCTTGAAAGTCTATGTTCAGTATTGAAGGTAAATAAACGTTCAGATCTCTGAGTAATAAAGATTTGACTCACCATTATGAGCAAAGAACCCTCAAGAAGCTGGGGTGCTGGACAAATGCTAACCAAATACCAAATAAATATTCCAGGAGGGTAATCATAAATTCCCAAAGAAGGCCACTTACAGAACACCACTGTCATAAACATTTTTAGAAGTAAGCACGGTAGCCTATCCTTGTATTTATTTCCTTGCCGGAATTTGCAAACATCTAGTTGTTTTAACTAGCCCTTCTATTTCCTTATTCATTTTACCTGAATCTAATAGAAAATAGTTACCTATTTATAAGTACATATTTAAAGATAAAGTAAGGGTAAAGAAAATTCATTTTAGTTCACAAATTTAAAAATACTGTCAGGGTTGTGACAGAACCAGAGGAAGGATGGTTGCTGCTCACAGGTGGTAGACTTGGGATTTCCTCCCTCTGCAGAGTGGATAATCACCTTTTTAAGCTGCATGCACAGTGGCTATACTGTATACAGGAGACATTTTTAGAAGTATTTACATGGGAAGATAACCTGTGGATGTTAAGTTGTTAAAAGCAAAGACATGTTGGTATTTGTTTTTTAGCTGCCTACTGTGTAATCCTCCATCCTAACTGCACTCAATTTCCTATTACAGAATTACTCTGAATCCTTCAAAGTACTTCATATTAGTTCATTGTTTTCATGTATAACAAATTAGCCTTTACTTCATCTCTAAATATTTATTTGTCAATTTTCTTTGAATCTCCAGCACTTATCACAGTCTCTAGCATATGATAAATACTTACAAAATGTTTGTTGAACTATATCCAGTCATCCACATGATGAAATTTTGAATCTTTCTTTCCCCTTAATTTATAATGTGGTATTCGGAGAATGTATTCTGTAATGGTTCTGAACTTTTTTGAATAATAGAATTTTTGTTGTGTCGTATAATACAAGACTTCCTCTGGAAATTCCATAAAACCTCGGTACTAGGTACTTGGTCTATAAATCAAAGTTTTTGCTTCTTCTTACATTATTGGAGTTGTAATTCTCACTTCTAAGTTTTAAGCTCTTCTTGAATTAATCAGTATTTGGTTTATCTTTGTTCTCTGAAGTTATTTGTTTTGTGGTTAGTTGTCTTATTTCTCTTAGCACTTTTGACAAATAACAAGTTATTCTTTTTCACCTCTCTTAATACAGTAAGATTTCTCTCTTTCCTTAAATATTTGGCTATGCATTTATCATAATAGTGGACTCACCATTGAATTATCCTGGCCTCTTTATGCCTTGCATTGTCAACATTTCCACCCCTTTAAGAAAATGTACTTTACATTTAAAAGTAAGGCTCACTTCTGTTTTGCAGAATGGCAATCCAAATTTCACCCTAACATAATTTTCTTACTAAATTTGTTCCCGCCCCTTCACGACATGATTTATGTAATAAAGAAAATGGGAAATGTTTCAAAGATAGGAGCTAAATGGAAAAGTTAAAAAAAAAAGTAAATAAATGCTAATCCCATTTGTATAAAATTACCAATGCCTTTTCTTCTTTATCCTGTACACTCTTTTTCTTACTTATTTATATCCTTTTCCTATTTATACCCGATTCCTCACCTTCAGTCAATTTAAAGTTGCACAGAATTATTTATTAGATAGACAAATCAGAACATTTTGTTCCTGCCAGTCCCTACTTTATTTTTTGCTTGTTACATTGAAGTACTTCTTTCCCTATATCTTCAAGCTTTTTCCTTTAGACAACCAAGTCCCATTCCCACAACTCTAACTTACAGATATATAGAAGTAGAGATATTTTTAAAAACCCTACTTCACGGATAATGCTGATGAATCATCTTCCAAAGGCCAACTGATCACCTAGAAAGATTCCAAAGTGTGGCATTGATTTGATGCATCCCCGTAGTCTAATGTCTGGTTCTCCAACTAACATCCAATTAAAAAAAAAAAAAACAATTAAAAGGGTGAATCAAGGGTCTATGACATAGGTCAAACAATGGGTGTGATTTATTTTTAAGACTGCAGAGTGATTTAGAACAGTACCTAGTAGACACTCTAAGCTTGATGAAAATGTTATAAGAATCATAAAAATATTGTCACATAGCCTTTGACAAATCCAGAACAGCTCTGAGCAAGTCTAGAAAAACAGGCATATTTTAGGGCGCCTGGGTGGCTCAGATGGTTAAGCATCTGCCTTCGGCTCAGGTCACCATCCCGGGGTCCTGGGATTGAGTCCCGCATTGGGCTCCCTGCTCCTTGGGAGCCTATTTCTCCCTCTGCTTCTCTCTCTCTCTCCCTCTGTCTCTCATGAATAAACAAATAAAATCTTAAAAAATATATATTTTAGAAAAACAGGCATATTTTAAAATTAACTCTGAGTCTGGCTTTTGTTGAATGAGCTTAGAGTCATAGGAAACTGCAAAGTTTTCAAAAGATACGTTGTACTACAGAATATGTTGCAGCTTATACCAAAATTAGTTGAGATTTTTCAAATTGCAAGGTATTTTTTAAGCTCCCAAATTTCTATAGGTAGAAAGCTGCTTAGCTGCCAAAAGAGGCCATCTCTTATGGAAAAGGAAAGACATTACATAAACTGAAATCAAGACTCTAGATGGTGAAGTCAAGAGCCATGGAGAACAAAGACATAGCGAGTCGGCTGCAGGGAGTCATGGAAAACAATGGACTGAGGAACCATTTCCACAGAGCAGAACTGGGCACTAATCAAGGAGCATTTCTTCTCCATGATCAGGGCAGCAATGTTTGTCTAGTACAATTTCAGTATTGCAACAGAGCAGTGACTGTGTATGCCTGTCATGTGGCCCTTTGACAATGAGAGTCTTTTCTGGTTATGTGATCCCTCTCTCCCCACTGGATGTAGGATAGGATGCGGAAGGGGCAGATAACTTGTCTGTTTAGTTGATAGATCTCCAAAACATATAGAGCTTTATCTGGACATAATATAGGTCATACAATTCTGGACTCTGTACCTGACTTCATAATTAGATGAGTCTTTTAGGAGTCGTTGAGTACAAAGAAGTACATTTCACATGTGAGAGGAATGTAAAGAAACACGGCAGGTGGGCAGACTGTAATAGATTCTAAAAAATGGCCATAAATCATTCCCTTCCCTGAGTCATGCCTCTTTGCGATTTGCAATGCCATTTTTTAGCTATTTCTGTCAAAAGATGGAAACTATTTCTTCATCCCTTAAACTGGACTGGACTTTTTATCTCCTCTGGCAAGTAAAATAGAATGTAGGAAAAGCAACATTGTGTCAGTTCTGAAGCCAGGCCTCAAGATACTTTGCACGCTTTTGTGTACCTCTGCTGAGTTCCCATGCAAACAACCCTAGTTGAGTGTGTTGCATGAATGACACATTATTCACAAACCCCTATTTTAGTGCAGCTAACTTCTGGCCAGTCCCCAGAAGCAGAGCTACTTATCTGACAAGCCGACTGCAGATATATCAGTGATCAGTGATCCCAGCCATGACCAGAATTGCCCAGAGTCCAGCCTAAATAACTGACTCATAGACCTGTGATTGTGATAAGTGGTTATTGTGAGATGCCACTAAGTTACTCTTTTAGGGTTCCTGGACCCAATTCCAACATCATACAGAAAACAAAACTTAAAGATTATAGATGAGGAGAATATATTTTCTCTATATATTAGTTATAAATGCCTAAAATACTTAGATAAATTTAGTAAGAAATATGAAAGTCTACTAGGTGAAAAACTTAAAAAAATTCACGTAATTACCTGAACAAATGGAAAGCCAACTATTGTTTTTGGAAAGGATGACTCACTAAAGATGTCAGTTCCTCCTAAGTAATTCATTGATTTAATACCATCTCAATAAAAATGCCAATATCTGGGGCTAGACAAGTTGCTTCTGAAGTTTATAAGGAAAATAAGTTTACATGGAAAAATCAACCTGTAAGTATATCTACAAAAATTCAAAGAAAGAAGAGCAATAAAGGGATATTACAAGATAACTAATATAACGTAAGTCCTCTATCATTAAAAGAACATAGTAGCAGCACATACATATACAGATGGGCAAATGGAATAGACCAGACATTCAAATGCAGATCAATGTTTATATGGCATTTTAATACATGTTAAAGGAGGCATCTCACATAAGTTATGAATATAGTAGTTTTTAAAATATGTAAAGTTTGGAAAATTAGGAAGCATTTGGACAAAGGTAAGAATGAATCCACATCTGACACCATTCCCTAGAGTAATTTCCAAATGTATCTGAGATATGAAAGCAAAGCACGATTCTATTTATATGAGATATTTAAAATAGCCAAATTCATAGAATCAAAGAAGTGGAAGAGTGGTTGTCTGGGACTAGAGGGAGGGGTAAATGGGAAGTTATAATCAAAGATGGCATAAGTTTCAGTTAAGCAAGACGAATAAGCTCTAGAGATGTGTGTACTATGCAATAATTTTAAGCTATAGTTAAAAATACTGTATTGTACATTTTAAATTTATTTTTATTTTTTTAATATTTTATGTTAATCACCATACATTACATCATTAGTTTTTGATGTAGTGTTCCATGATTCCTTGTTTGTGTATAACACCCAGTGCTCCACGCAGAACGTGCCCTCTTTAATACCCATCACCAGGCTAACCCATCCCCCAACACCCATCCCCTCTAGAACACTCTGTTTCTCAGACCTCAGTTTGTGTTCTTGCCATAGTAAAATATCTTTTTGTAAAAATGTAAAGCAAAATAAAATAATTTATAACCTGGGTAGGTGAAGGCATTTTAATATTTTGTTAAAAGCCAGACGCAATAAAAGAACCCATGGCTAATTTAAACAGTTAAAACAAAGTTTTTTTCATAAGGAAAAAAAGACATAAGCAAAGTCAAAAGAAAACTGAGAGAAAAGTATTCCAGCCAATATAACATAAAAAGTAGATGAAAAGGCTATTTCACCTAATATATAATGAGATTTTTAAAAAGAAACCTAGCCCCAAATCAACAATTCTGTGCAAAAAGCCAATCTCCAGATGTACAAAATAGGGAAGATACAGTTTACAAAGTAAGATTTATAGTCATTATCATGTAAAAACACATTCAACTTTGTTCATAGTAAAATGTGCAGAATAAAATTAGACTCAGGTACTATTTTTCTTGAAATTTAAAAAAAATTTAAAGCTACACAACACACTTTCAGCAAGGCTGTGAGCAAAGCAATAGTCTAATTCATCCTGTTAGAGTGCAGAATTGGATTACACCGGTGGAAGGGAATTTGGCAATTAATACAAAATTACCCTTTCCTACTCCTAAAAGCTCATCCCAAGTATATACTCCACACTATGAAATCACATATGCACAAGGTTACTGCAATGATATTATATGTAAAAGTAAATTTTGGAAAAGTATCAATGCTCATCCACAGGAGCCTGGGTACAAGCACTATAACTGGTATCACACAATGTAGAATTATGCAGCTGTGAAAATAATTGGAAAGAGCCATATCATCAGATAGGGAATGATTTCCAGAATACATGGTTAAATTATTAAAAATTACTTAAATGTAAGAGAAAACCCAATTATATCTCTGCATTTTGGTTCAGTGAGACATCCCCTATATCTTTAAATAAATTTCCCTACTAAGTTTAAATTATTTCACATGAGCTTTGGTATTTGCAATCAAAAGAATGTCAATTAACATATGAAGAAAATTCTCAGTGTATAGAATGACATACCCATTCACATTTCTTAGGGACACCTGGGTCGCTCAGTCGGTTAAGCGTCTGCCTTCAGCTCAGGTCATGATCTCAGGGTCCTGGGATGGAGTCCCACATTGGGCTCCCTGCTCAGCGAGGAGTCTGCTTCTCCTTCTGCCTGCCACTCCCCCTGCTTGTGCTTCCTCTCTCTCTCCCTACTAAATAAATAAAATCTTAAAAAAAATGAAATAAAAAATAGAACTTTAAGAAATCACCTACTCAATCTGTTAACAGTTCCAACATCCTCAAAGGCATTCAGTGTTGAAGGAAGCAATTTTCTTCTTTTTTTAATCTCATTTCCTCTTATTTTCCTTATCACTTCCCTTGTGCACTCTCTGTCCACTTTGCCAAGTACCAACATTTACATGAATGTCTGAGTTTCAGGTGATGGGAGCAAGGTAAATAAAATGTTATGTTCTTCAGCAAGCCTCTCTGTATATTAATATTGAAAGAAGTAGTTAAGGCTTACTAAGAGACAAACAAGAATTTTTTAAAATGTAAAGCTTCCTGAAATTACATTGGAAAAGAAAAAAAAAATATGTCCTGTGATTATTTTTAAAAAATGAACCATATTTTGCTGATGGAAAATTGAATATTTTTAAAGAATTATAATGCTACCTATCTCAAAATGATTATGGCAATGATGGTTTACATTGACTTTGGGTCTACCACCTCCAGGCCAAAAGCAAGGGTGAGATGGGAGAGGTGATTATAGGATCCTGACCCTGTAATGTCTAATGAGACATTAATGAGGCAGTTCAAATCTCTAGGTTAAAAACAATTTGGGTTAAATCACTTCCTAAATTGGTAGACAGAAAACAACTATACAGTTGTTAAGGAAATTAACTCCTTTTATGTGACTACACTTAGTCAAAGGTTACACTCAGCACACTTTTAGTAAATTCCCTAAGTTTTCTCACTCCACAAATCTAGTCTGTTTCTCCAGTATCCTATTTGCATTTCTCAAAAATCATCAGGGCAACTTTCAAATTCATAAATTTTGGAAAGAAACTTAGCTTCCATGTGCTCCTAAGAATCTGCTTTGAGTGAATTTTATGTCCCCTTAGAGTTTTAGATCTTTTAGAAAATATCTAGGGAATACTACTTGGTAACATTTTACTTCTTTTACAGCATTCACACTTCTGTTTATACAAACTACATATACAAAGAAACTTCCTTAGGAGATAGTGTGGCAGGTTTCTTGGCTCTTTCCCATTTTGGGGGCAAGAGTAGAAAAAAGGTTTCCTAAAGAATGCAAGGCAGTCAAAGACTTTCAGTGGAAAATGAACACCTCCAACATATTTTGCAAATGTGAATTATTGGCAAGCATAGTTACCATTTTAGAATTCACACCTGTTTGGTGTTCTATGAAAGTTTAAAACAAGAAGAAAAAAGAAAAAGTAAAATTTTCATCGTGGACAAAAAAATGAATGAGAAAAGAATGAAGTTTTAGGTGTAAAAAGATTGGTCTTTCTACATTTTCATAATTTAATCTCAGATATTCTAAAAATGTAAGATTTTTTAAATGTTATTTGTTTTTATGACATTTAATTGACTTGAGAGTGTTTGAGTGTAAGCATTTCTATCTTCTCTGATTAAAATATTTTAGTTTGTCATGTTATTATTCCTAAGCAGCAAATATTACTTACATATTTCTGTGAAAAATGTCAATTTTCTATATTATCAAAATTAAATTCATCAAAATTTGGTTTTAAATATATAATTCTTTTTAGTACTTAAAGGTTCAAGATATTAAGGGAGCATTTGTACTTAACTTTTAAAAAAAATCTTATTTTTCTGACTTGAAAAGTAATATCTGTATTTTATTTTTAATGAGCAGTCTATCCTGTGTTTATAATTTTATCATCTCTTAAAAACTGAAAGTAAATACATTTAATACAGTTCCTGCAGTGACTGATATAAATGGATTCAGAAGGGGTTATCATAAATTTAAACCTGTATTGATGGAGAGTTCTGCAGTTGTACCAGGTTTCTTAATATTCCCCAGTATCTAACTTATGATAAGGAATCAAATCTAATTTCACAGTTTGGTAAGAAAAATTTGGCTACCCTAGAGAAAAAAGTAAACTCTTTAATTAGCCTGAATCCCATTGTATCCTTGGTTCTCAATGGTACTGAGCAATGCAAGGTATTATCCATGCTCCTGGTTTCATTTGTAATGAATATGAGGTGGGGAAGGAACTACTCTGAGGGTCAGGAGATCATTTTATGGTCTCATCATCAACTGAAATTTCCTCACTTTGCTCAGGCCTATGTAGTTTCTATGGAAAGTACTTAATAGCTCCAGGCAACACAATCCCAGTTGTTCTGTATAGAATCAACTAGTTTCACATTGAGCATTGTAAATTACAAACCAACACAAACTTTGAGCTATATAAATAAATCTCTTGGTTTTCTGGCTGTCATTGAAAGAAAAGTGACATTGAAAGGAATCTAAAACATGTTGATGCCACTTCCTTGGCATTTCAAAATAATATCTAGTCACACAAAAATTATTTTAAATCTTTACTAACTGTCTAAATTCTGTGCCAAGTTTCCTGATGATTTCTGAAGATAGCTCTCAGGATTATGCATGTAAACTGCTAAATTGTTATTATAGAAATGCCATTGAACCTGGGAAAGTCTTAGTGAGGTAGGCACTTTTCAGAAATACTGTAAATGCAGGAAAGGCTAAGAGACTCCCCTGATGACTTATGGAGTACAGCGTATGTAAATTAATCACTGCTGTTGCCTCTGACATGATACAGTTGTTTGGCGCAAATGAGGGCATATATGAAATTGATGGGCAATTTCTTTAGAGTTACAACTGAGATGGGATGAGCTGCCAAGATGCCTTTTAAGAAGCCATCTCACAAATGTTCTCTTGGGCAGAAAATCTTGTCAGAAAATGTTAAACTCATTCTTTGCTACTTATTTAAAACACGCATATCTAGATTACACACTCAACTGAAATCAGCCAAGAAATGTCACATTTCTATCCCTAATTATCCAAAACAGAATCAATTCAAATAATATGGGAAGAACCCTGGAATGGGAATTAGAAGTCTTGAGTGTTATCTCAGCTAGATCTTTTACACTCACTGTGTGATCTTTGCCAAGGACCCCAAACCTGTCTGGGCTCCACTCTGTCATCTATGAAAGAGAGGAATTGGTTTAAGTCAATGGTTTTCGACCTCACAGTTTGTTATGGGTTGAATTGTATCCCCCCAAATTCATATATTGAAGTCCTAATCCACATTCCCTCAGAATGTGATCTTATTTGGAAATAAGTCCCTTGCAGATATAATTAGTTGTATTAGGATGAGACCATTAGTGGAGTAAGGTGAGTCCCTTGATCCAATATAAGTGGTTTAAATTTGGAATGACACAGAAAAGTGGGAACACTACTTAATAAGGAGGTGAGAAGAGGCATGTCAGTAAAATGCCAATTTTACTTTGATAAATTAAGATCATATCTTACTAAAAGCATGACTTAACTACTCTTTAGTACAAATTAAAAAGTGTTTTGGGGATCATGCTTATTTTAACTACTAAATAATCACAAGTCATAGTATATAAAGAAGTTTTTTGATGCGAGAAATACCCTAGCATATTTAGACAAAGATAGAACTCTACTGTGGTGGGCTGAATCCTGGCTTCCAAAAATATCCAGGTTCTAAACCTTGGAACTTGTGAATGTTACCTTACACGGAAATAGGGACTTTGAAGATGTGAGTAAATTAAGGATCTTGTGAAGACTATCATGGATTATCTGGTTGGGCCTCAGATGTAACCATAAGTGTCTATAAAAGGATGAAGAGGGAATTTGATTGTGAGGTTCAGGAGATGACTGGACAGGAGATGGGTATGGAGTGGGGAAGAGGTCATGAGCCCCAGCATGCAGGAGTCCTCCAGGAGCTAGGGAAAGAAAGGAAACAGATTCTCTCTTCAGAGCCTCCAGAAGAAACCTGCCCTACTGACACCTTGACTTTATCCCAGTGGAAATGACTTCAGATTTCTGATTTCCCAAACTGCAAAAGAATAAATTTCTGTTGTTTTAAGCCACTAAAAGTGACAACAGCAAGAGGAGAGTGTTACATATAGCATTTCTCACACTCTTCTCTCCGAAATAAGGATCCTGTTCCCAAACTATATAATTCATTCTCAGTCTAGGGCAATATAGGCAACCTTTAGCCAGTTGACTCCAATTCTTTCTAACCTAGTGGACTGCTTAAAAATGAATGATTCATTAATAAAGAGTGCAGCTTTTCCTCTCTGCTGTACTGTGAAGGAGGCTGTTTTCCACCTATTTAACCCAAAGTAATGAGAGTAGACACATACTGTATATGTCATGAATTACCAGGAACACCATGAATAAGAAGTATGGGTGTCACTGATATACTCAATATACAGTGACAAGCTACTACTATTAAAACTGTCATTTAGGTGAAGTGGTTTTGTGAGGCCTTTCAAATAATACTACTTGTATTAAATGTTGTACAAACAGAAGATTTAGAATAATTCTGAGCCATTGGAAATATATTTATTGAAATAATAGTATTCATTCCATTTACCAACCTAAAAATTCCATGCATTTTAGAAAGTTCAATGAATTTGGAATCAATGAAAAATACTGCCTATCCAGCTGGTGATTCTCATTAATCAGAGTCAAAGTAGTTAAAGGAATGTATTTCCAAAAAAATGAAAAGCTATTTTCTGGCTTGGCTCTCTCACTCTTGTTGAAATGGCCACTGTAGCAGATAATTCCCCTGAGAAAGGGTAAAATGAGATCAATTTTCTTTGATGAATTCAAGGTCATGCTATAATATTGGAGTATTTTTAAAAATAGAGGGAGCACTTTTATTCTGTTATAATATCAACACATTATGCCAAGAAAAATGAGAAAATATGAAAAGAAAAAAAAAAGATCAAATAGATAAAAGTCCATGCCAAGGAGAACATTTAGAAAACAGGAAGAGAAAAAAAAAAGACACATTACAAACAGGGAAAAACACAGAATGACTGCAAACTTCTTGCTGGGAACAAAGCAAGTAGAAGTCAATGAAAAAAAACATTTTTAAAGTGATCAGAAACTATGCCAGCACAAACTCAACAAACCTTCTCTAAAGGGTCCATTAATCTTCTGAAAATCTTTCGAAGGCAAAATAAAGAAAATGTATCTTTACCAGACCCGTACTATAAGCAATGTTAAAAGAAGTTCAAGTGGGAAGCAAATGATAGTAAATGCAAACTGGTTCTATACAAGGAATGAAGAGTTCTGATAAATGCATGAAAAACAGAAGATAATTGTTTCTTCAATTTCCTTAAAAGATAGTTAACTGTTTAAAGGAAAAATAACAACATTACATATGTTTTGTAATATATATATAGAGGTAGAAAGTATGGTGATCATACAAAAGATGGAAGAGGGTACTGAAAGAATATTGCTAAAATTTTGTCACAGTATCCTCCCAATAATATTGTCTTTTAAATAATACATGGAATATTGCAGAATAATATTATTTAGAGGATACTGGATAAATCAAAAGTATTTATTGTAAGCACGAGAATTGCTAAATCACTAAATGTACACCTTAAATTTACACATTGTTATGTCAAATATTTTTCAATTAAAAAAGTCACTAAAATGAAAACAAATTATAGTACTAATAGTCCCAGACTGAAGGCAATATTCAATATTAAAAATAATACTCAAAAGAAGACAAGAAAAGGAAAAGAACAAGGAATACATGGAATATATAGAAAATGAATAGCAAGACAGTAGACTTCAACCCCAATATATTGATAATTATATTAAATAAAAATGGTCCAAATACTGCAAATAAAAATGTCTATTAGACTGCATTTTTTATTTTTATTTTTATTTTTTTTTTTTTAAAGATTTTATTTACTTATTTGTGAGAGAGAATGAGAGACCGAGAGCATGAGAGGGAGGAGGGTCAGAAGGAGAAGCAGACTCCCTGCTGAGCAGGGGGCCCGATGCGGGACTCGATCCCGGGACTCCAGGATCATGACCTGAGCCGAAGGCAGTCGCTTAACCAACTGAGCCACCCAGGCGCCCTAGACTGCATTTTTTAAAAAGCAAGACCACCCTCGGCTATTACAGGAAACATCCTCTGAATTAAAAAGAAAAATACATGAGTTAAAATTAAAAGAATATAAAATAATATATGATACAAACCCTGATCGTGAGAAAGCTGGGATGGCTTCATAAATATCACATTAACTAGATCTCAGAGACAGGAATATTACTAAGGAGAAAGAAATATATTACAATCTTAAAACATTTATTATTCATAAATTAATAATTGTAAACGTGTATGCCCCCGATAATTGTGTATCAAAGTACATGAGCAAAACTAACAGAACTGAAGAATAAATAAAGCTGCAATTGTTACCGAAAATCACAAAACTCTTCTCCCAAGAATTTTAAAAGCACTTATATACAAATTTAGGAGGAGAATACCAGATCTGAGTATCACTATCAACAAAACTGACCTAGTTAATATTTGTAGATCACAACACTCAACTATAGCAGAATATACATTCTTTCAGGTGAACATGTAACATTCACTAGGATATATCATTTACCAGTTCACGAAACAAATCTCAATAAAGTTAGACAAAAATGGCATTAAATTATAATTATAATTTATAATAAAAAGGCAGCTAGAAAATCCCCAAATATCTGGAAGTAGGACAAGCACTTGTACGAAAGCCCATGGATCAAAGAAGAAATTGCTAGGGATATTAGAAAATATGTTGAAATAGAATGATACTCAAACACAAAATGCTAAAATGTGTGAGATACAATGAACACAGTGCTTAAAGGGATATTTATTACTCAAAATATTTATATTGAGAATCATAAAGGACTAAATCAATGAAGAACAAATAAAACTTTAGCTAGTAGAATATAGTTAAAAGTGAAGTCATATAGTTAAAAGTAGAAATCATTAAAGTAGAAAGCAGACAAAAGAGAAAACCAATGAAACTGTAACCTCTTTTTTGAAAAGTTCAAAAAAATTTTATACATCTACCTATGGTAAACAAAATAAAATAGAGAAGATTTAAATGACCATATCAAAATTAAAGAGGAAACATCACTATAAATTATAAAGATGACAAAAGAGTAATTAGAGAATATTGAGACAATTTCACAGTAAAATGAGATATTTAAAAAATCAAAAGAATAAAAGTAAAATATAAGTAATAAAGAACATTGTGGAACAAGGAAAACAATAGCAAGATGACATGCTTAAAGCAAACATATCAGGAATTTCATTAAATAAATATGGTCTAATTCATTGAGATTTAAAAACCTATATGAAATATAAACATTTTTTGAAAGATTATATTACTAAGACTCATTCAAAAATAAATGCAAATCTCAACTGCCTGTAAATATGTTAAAGACGGTCACAATGAATAAACCTAGACATAAAGTTAACCCCAAACTCAGAGTGCCTGGGTGGCTCAGTTGGTTAAACATCCGCCTTTGGCTCAGGTCAGGATCCAAGGGTCTGGGATCCAGCCCATGACTGGCTCCCTGCTCAGCGGGGAGTCTGCTTTTCCCTCTGCCCTGCGCACTGCTCCTGTTCTCTTTTTCTCTCTGTCAAATAAATAGGTGAAATCTTAAAAAAAAAAAAAAGTTAACCCCAAACTCAGATATCTTTACTATAACACTCTATCGAACATCTAAGGAAGAGATAAACCAATCCTACCAAAAAATCTTTCAGAAAAAAGAGAACATTCTCTAACTTACTTTATTAGGCCAGCATTATTCTAACACCAAAAACAGACGAAAACAGTATAAGAAAAGAAAATTATAAACTACCTCATGAATATAGACTCAAATATCCTTAGCAAAATAATAGTGAACTGAATCCAGCCAAATGGAATTGATCCATGCAATGAAAGGTCATTTTGACATTAGAAAACCAAATCAATTTAATTTACCACATTAACAGAATAAAGGAGAAGAATCACTATAATTTCCATTGATGTAGAGAAAACATTTATCAAAATTATAAACCTATTTATGATAAAGTCTTAGAAAAGTAAGAAAAACAAAAGACATCTACCAAGAAAAAATAGCCAACATTTACTGAGTGATAAAATAGTGAAAGCTTTCCCTCTGTGACTGAGAACATGGCAATTCTATTGGTTATCCATTTGAAAAAAAATTATCTTTATCTCCTGTCAGACCCTATGCCCCCCCAAAACAGAAACAAAAGCAAAAAACCCTCTAAGCCATATTTTAAAACACTAAGTTAAAAGTATAAAAACTTTATTGGAAAACACAGGATATTATTTTGCAAAATCTGGTTAGGCAAATATTCTTTTTTTTTTTAAATTTTATTATGTTATGTTAGTCACCATACAATATGTCATTAGTTTTTGATGTGGTGATCCACCATCCATTGTTTTCGTATAACACCCAGTGCTCCATGCAGTACGTGCCCTCCTTAACCCATCACCGGGGTAACCAATCCCCCCGCCCCCCTTCCCTCTAAAACCCTGTTTGTTTCACAGGGTCCATAGGCAAATATTCTTAAATAGTATGTAAATCATAAAAGATGAAAACCTCATTAAATTAAATATCAAAATTTAAATTTCTGCTCTTTAAAAGTCACTATTAAAGAAACTGAAAGGCTACCATTTACAATACTTATTTCAGCTGAAAAATTAGTATCCAAGAATATATATATATATATATATATATAAAATCTTCCATAACTCAAAATCTTCCATAGCTCAAAAACAAGGAAGCAAACAACCCAATTAAAAATGTTCAAAAAGACAACCAAGGGATATTATGAGGGCTATCTTTACATGTGTAAAATATTTTCATGTGTGAATATATTTTTACAGTGATACAACTGTTTTAGATATTGATTCTGGAATTAGTTATATAATCCCATGGCTTTGTCAAAATTCTTTGAACTTGGGGCACCTGAGTGGTTAAGCTGCTGCCTTCAGCTCAGGTCATGATCTCAGGGGTCCTGGGATCTGAGCATGTCACGCTCCCTGCTCAGCTCAGTGGGGAGTCTGCTTCTCTCTCTCTCTCTCTCTCTCTCTCTCTCCCCCTCTCTCTCCTCTACCCCTTCCCCCTCCTCGTGCACTCTCTCTCTCTCAAATAAATAAATAAAATCTTTAAAAAAATTCATTGAACTTAGAGCAAGTAAACTTTACTGTATTTAAATTGGTCAAAACATTTGAATAGGTACTTCCAAAAAAGAGCTATGTAAGCCAGTAACAAAAAGATGTTCAAAATTATTACAGTTAGGAAAATGCTAATTAAAACTACTATACACCCACCATAATGGCTAAAATTTAAAAGACTAAAACATCTAGTGTTGTCAAGAATGGTGTGGAGCAACTAGAACTTTCATTCTCTGATGTTCAAAATATAAAATGGTACAGCCACCTTTAGGAAACAGGCGGTTTAACACAGAATTACATATACACTTACCACACGACACAGTAGTTCAGCTCATAGGTATTTACTCAAAAGAAATGAAAACCTACATTTATGGAAACTCCTCTACATAAATAATATTTCTATGGGTTAGTGAATAGGTAAACAAATTGTAGTATATCCATACAATGGTATACAAGTCAGTAATTAAAAATAACAGTATATAACTTACATATACATATACACTAAAATATTATTCTAAGAGAAGCCAGAAGCAAAAGAGTCCATAAAGTAACATTTCATTTGTATGAAATGGAAAAAACTAATTTGTAGTGATACAAAGCAGGTTGGAGATTGCTAGGAGGCCAGTGGTAGAAGAGCAGGGTAGGAAGTGGAGCTTGGGGGCCAGTGGCAGCAAAAGGCACAGGAAAACTTTCTGAGGTGATAAAAATATTCTATATCTTTATTGGGGTGGTAGTTATAGGGGTGTCACTTCTGTCAAAACTCATTAAACAACAAATATTGTATGCATATTATATATCTTAATAATAATGATTAAAATAGCACTTTGGGGTTTTTTTGCATGCTTTATATGTTTGGATAAAATATCCGTATAAATATACAAAAGATGCAAAAAACCAAAATGATACTTTAACCAATATTACTGAGGTATATAAAACACCTTGCTATCACAGGAAATGATATATAATTCTTTACACTTGATAACATTGAACATTTACTTCTAAGATTGTTCATTTAATTTTCAGTATTTCCTTAATGGAAGCTTTGAACAACTTCACAAACAACTTACCTACTAATTTTTTCTTTCTCTCTGCTTCTCTGGCAACGGGAACTCTGGAGGATGTTTAATCAAAGTACCTACTGCAGTGATTCCAGTGAATAGCTACACCCCATCAAAGTGTGACTGAGTTTGAGCCTTTAAACCTTTCACTAGATGAAATACCACAAACAAGTTCTGTCATAAAAATATTTCATATTCACTGGATGAAATGGGATATGGAGAGTTTTTCATGTGTGAATACTATTGTCTTTAAAAAAATCCAGCAACAAAGACCTCTAAAGTACCCAGGAAATCCTGTTGGATAACCTTGTTTTGAGCAGTAGACACTGAGCTCTTTTAGGCTGTTTTCATTGATATGTTCTTTCTCCACCTTTACTGTATTGAGTAGAAGGCCTGTTGAAACTGGATAATGACAGTCATTGCTTCCTGACAATTGAACAGCAGAGAGATAAACGGGAATGGCAATGGGATAGGGTGATGGCAGTCGGGCATTTACTTGTCAAAGAGTATTTGAGATAGGTTTTTATAAGATTTCAACTTGCTGTAGGCATCGTGCTTGTATAGGCACTAGGACGTATTTGTTCAATGCTAGTTTTGCTTTCATAGCAAATACATCATAGATTTAGTGACTAGAGAGCAATAAAGGAAGTCAGGACTGTTTTGGGGCATTGCGTTTATGGGTGATTTTTTTAAAAAGATTTTATTTATTTATTTTAGAGAAAGAGAAAGAGAGCATGAGCAGTTGAAGGAGCAGAGGCAGAGGGAGAAGCAGACTCCACGCTGAGCCCAGAGCCTGGGATGGGGCTCGATTCCAGGACCCTGAGATCATGACCTGAGCCAAAATTAAGAGTCTGACGCTTAACCACCTGAGCCATCTAGGTGCCCCTATGGGTGATTTATATCATGAATATAAATTCCGATGTTAACACCTATCTGAGAAAAAAAATAAGCAACCAAACAAATAAGCATAGTTGCCTCAAAGAACAAAAATTAGGCTGGCCTTGCTTCTGGAAAAATGTGGACATTTTTAAATCCATCTAAATTCATTCACCTCCTATTCTGTTTGAAAAACATGTATGGAATTTTAAAGACAGGCAGAATCCTGAATCACTGCTCGATGTCCCTGAACAGAAACATCAAAACTTTGGGGAATTTTTTGCTACATGCAGTGCAGATTCAATGAGATTAAATAATTTATAAAAAAAAAAAAAAATTGTCAAAAAGATTTTGTCAAGGAGTGACCCAGCCTTTTGAAAAAAAAGTTGAAGTGTATTTTACACCAGACAGACACTGAGGATTGGATGAGTGCTAAAGATGGAGAAGGGTTGAGAAAGCGACAGATAACTTGCCGTAATTTGGCAGAATTAAGAGGGAGTAGTGATGGGTCATAGGAGCTCAGAAAACTGTAAATATTGCAGGTTGGTGATGAGGATATCATTTCAAAATGAGCAGGTTCTTTTAGTCTCTGATGCAATAGGAAGCCCCACAGAGCAGTAAGCCCTTTGCAGTGCCATTTTATGGAGTGGTAGCTTTGGGGTTGGGTTTCCCTGGGGCCGGTTAGTGTCATTCTTCACAGACACAATGCTTAGCAACTTAAAGGAGGCCCAAGAAGTACTGGACCACAGAACTACTTCCTGCTTGTACAAGCACAGCATGTTTTTGATACTGAGTCCTGTCTTGCAACCCATTTTTATGCACATGACAATCCCCATTTCTTTGGCAGCAAAAAGAAGCAAGACAAGCAATTAAGGGAGTATGATGTCATCATTCCCAGCATATTAAAAAAGCATAACCCTGAAAGAGAGCTCTACTTTTGTCACAGTACTGGAATTTCCTCCCAGGTAACCAGACCTCTTAGGTGAAAAAGTAGAGTAAACCTGATGCATGTAACATTTAGTGTATTTACACTGACTCAACAAGTTACCTGGAAATACAGAAGTACGCATTAGCATGAAGTCCAGGAATAACAATGCTGTATATTCTTTCAGGTTTTAATTTACCTACCATGACTATTCTGTCTGTGTAAACCTGAAATCCTTTCGAAGGTAAAGCTACCTAAAAGCATCTCTACTGCTGAACTAACAAGAAACACAAACCACGCAGGAAAATGTTGACATATCTAATCCATTAAAACCTGAAACTCCAGTAATAAAAAAAATTTCATAGAAAAGATTAAAAGATAATCAGAGAGGGATTTGTATATAGAATTTTTTATTTTTTAACTTTTTATAATTAAAGTTTTAAATAAAACAGGGAATTAATTACAATGATAATCCATTTTGTAACAATTCTCCCATTCCTTTTAAGATTTTATTCAAATTCCAGTTAGTTGACAGATAGTGTCATATTGGTCTCAGTAGTAGAATTTAGTGATTCATCACTTACATATAACACCGAGTGCTCGTCACAAGTGCCCTCTTTAATACCCATCACCCATTTAGCCCATCCCCCACCCACCTCTCCATCAACCCTCAATTTGTTCTCTATAGTTAAGAGTCTCTTATGGTTTGCTTCCCTCTCTTTTTTTTTCTCCTTCCCATATGTTCATCTGTTTTGATTCTTAAATTCCACATATGACTGAATTCATACAGTATTTATCTTTCTCTGACTTTTTGCTTAACATAATACACTCTAGCTCTATCCACTTCATTGCAAATGGCAAGATTTCATTCTTCTTGTTGGCTGAGTAATATTCTCTTTATATACAAGACAGCATATATATAAAACCCTGCATGTGTCCCTTCAAATACGTATTTTTGAATCCTTTGGGTACATACCTAGTAGTGCAATTTCTATTCTGTTCTAGTTCTATTTCTAACTTTTTCAGGAACCTCCATACTGGTTCCCAGAGTGTTTGCACTAGTTTGCATTCCCACCAACAGTGCAAGATGGTTCCCCTTTCTCCACATCCTCGCCAACAGTTGTTGCTTCCTGTATTGTTAATTTTAGCCATTCTGACACTGTGAGGTGGTATCTCATTGTAGTTTTGATATGCATTTCCCTGCTGATCAGTGATGTTGAGCACTTTTTCATGTGTCTGTTGGCCACCTGTATGTCTTCTTTGGAAGAATATCTATTCGTGTCTTCTGCCCATTGAAATGTATACAGATTTTTAGCTCTTCTAAATCATAACCAAGAGGGCCTAATGTTCCCCTCAGTTCATAAACTTATGACAGGTTTCTTCCTGACTGTAGGCCCCTGACCTCCCTTTTCTTAGAATATTACTTTAGAAAATTTGCCATTGTAAATTCTTTCTCAGCCTCTTTATGATATAAATCTTCCCCACCCTCTTCCAGTTCTAGAACCAAGGGATGTCTTTCTCAAAGACAGAGAGACATCCTTTTGCAATGTTATCATCCAAGGAAAGGGCACCTCCATTTCCCAGTCCCAATGGGAAGGTAGGAACCTAACTTCCCTAAGCATCAGTTAGTAAACACTGATGGCCTAAGTACATTGACCAACCCCACCCATAATGTCCTCTAGTATTTTTCCACTGGCTCATGCCAGGGCTTAAAAATTTCCCTATTTTGTTTCTTTGGGGTTAAGTTTAATCTCTTTCCCCTAAAGCAATACTCATGAACAAAAGTCTTCCTTGCTAGCTTAACTTGTCGAGTGAAATTTCTCTTTTATAAACCAATATAAAAAAGAATAAATGTGCACTAGGAAATGGTCAGATGACTTCTTCCAGAGAGAGTGTGAATTGCTAATAAGCATATGAAATGATGCTCAGTTTCACTAGAGAAATGCAAATTAAAATATCAGTGGCATAGAACTTAACAACCATCAGATTAGCAAAATTTGAAAAGCCTAAGGGTATAAATAACAGACACAGTTGATTTTAGGGTAAACAGATATAATTACTTTAAGAGTAATTTTACAATATTAAATTGAGGTGAAAAAGCCCACATTCGAAGGCCCAGCAATTCCACCATAGGTATAGACACTACAGAAATGTCCCACAAGTGAAATGTGGACAAGAAATGTACAAGGAAATTTGTTGAGGTATTCTTGATAATAGCCAAAAGTAGAAAAAAAAAAAACCCTAAATTCCCATTAAAAGAATAATGGACTTCATATATTCATAGGTTTGAATATTATACTGTAGTTAAAATCAACTACATTTACTAATATGAAGAGTTTGTAAATCGTTAGAATTGAAAAAAATTAAGGATTGTCATACAATGATTAATATATGAATTTTTAAAACCTGCCAAACAATATATTCACAAATATACACATGTAATGTAAAACACTAAAACGTACTCCTGAAAATTACAAATAAGCCTATTACAATAGTTATTTAACAATGATGAAGCAGAGCAGGAAATAAGAGATTTTAATGATCCTATGTAAATAAATGAAGACAACCCATGACCTTGCTATAGAAAGGAAGTCAGTCGCCATCAGTTGCCTTTAGCAAAGAAAGACTCAAAGGAAGACAGGAGTGGAAAGATTTACAGTTAAAAAGAGGAAGAGAGAGAGAGATGGAGGAAGAAAGCTTCAGGAATGCTCTGATTGGAAACTGTTGGCATGGGGAAGCTGGAGGCAGGCTAAATAAAGTCAGCATCCGTGTCATTGGTTAGGGGAGCATATTTGGCTTTTTCCAGGTGGTCCTAAATCTAATATGGGGGCAAAACTTAGGGAAGCTGTCAGTTACTCATCAAGTCTTGGCCACTTGGGGTCACTAGTTATAAGGTTATTGTTTGGCTTCCTGAACTGACCATTACACATAGTGGTTCGGCTTTGTGGGCTAGCTGCTGAAGGTTGTGGGTCAGAGTTCTGTTTTCATATATGGTCTGACCACTGCCCATTTGTCTTTTCAGTCTACCAGTCTGCAAAGTTTACTCATTAAGGAATACTCACACTATTCACTTAAGACAACGTGTAATTCAATAGATACTTCGAGTGACAAGAAGCATGACTTTATATGAATAGAATAAAATCTGAATTAAGATATAACCATAGGCATTTTGGTACTTTTTGGCATTTGCTAAAGGTTATCACTTACCTGCATGTATATATAAGCACGACTTCTAAGCTAAAACTATACATGTGTTTCCAAAATTCTGATTCCTAAAACATACAGCTCAAGATATTTTTGACACTCATAATGCACACTGCTATATGACTGAACATAAAGTTTTATTAATATATATTTTCATCACTAAGCACTGTAATTCAGGCGGGAAAATGCAAGCAATGTATTATATTTCTCAAACATTGTTTTCTTTTTTCCTTTTACCTTCAATATTTCAATTTATGGGGCAAAAATCTATGATCGTAGATATGAATCGCTATTTGACAAATGATCATTTATCCCTCAGCTACTACAGTATAGGTGTTGATATATAGTAGTAACTTGTTAGAAGAGAAACAGAAAATTCTGGTGTAATAATAAATGCTATTTTTTAGGGGCCAAAGCTGTCTATTTGTAAAACAGGATGTTCCTTGAAATAAGTCCTATTATTATCAAGCTGAAAAACAAGTATGAATTCATATCTGATAAAGTATTATAGCCATTTTGATTTCTTTCTTGATTTCATTTTGATATTTCAAAATTTCCTTAGAGCAGAAATGGCAGGAGTTGTTACCAAGGAAATCAGCAGTTTATAGAGGAACTGACTGATTTGAGGAGGGGGTCATAAGGATTTACTAATGATCTGGCTTTTTTTTTTTCTTAGAATATATGTTAGAGGTTTGTAATGAATAAAAAGATAACTGTGGATGATTGTTATTAGCTTTTGTGAAATTTGTGTTGGTCACATTTTTGGGGGAGACAGTGCCCTGGTCACCCAAATGGTATTAACAGAGATTGAAAATTAGCTCCTTCCCCCTCTCAGCTTCAAAATCAGGTCAGGTTGTTCTGTAAATGAAAACCCAACTGAAGCTGTTTCTCTTATCCTCTTTTTTGACTAAATCAGGATTCTAGACTTCAAAGCTTAAAATGTAGTCTTTTTTTAGGAGCAATACAATCAGTGCAGATAAAAGTAAAACTCAGAGATCAGCCTCTTCAAACTTTGAAACTAAGATGAAAAGACCCATTTTAAATCCAATGGACAATGAAATGTCATACTAATCACAAAATTGACCCATAGGTATGATTTTCTTTGACAAGTTTATTTTAAGAGCAGTGGGCTTAATCATGCAATCTTTAAAATGAAGTAAATTAAATGAGTTTTTAATAAAGGCTGTAAATAGTTTGTATAGGTCCATTCAGAACATGCAAAACATCTCCATGAATATGTGTCTTTTCTGTGTCATAGTTGCCCAGTTAAAATCTTCTAAAATCTGTTTGAAAGGAAAATTTACAACACTGTGCACCATTGCTGAGTGCCTGTCTTGTAAATTGACCACATTTCTGTTTTGTCCCTCATGTAGAAAAAAAGAAAAGAAAGAGAGAGAGAGATCTTTTTAATTATTATGTTGAGCATCTTCTTTTAAATCTCAGAAAAATATGAGTAATACTTTAAAAAATGTCCAAGTCCTCAAGAATCTCAAGTTCAGTACGGATGACAAACTCATAAATTCACAGTTAATAGACTATACACAACAGTGTTGTAAGTGCTATCCTGGAGTTTACGATACTGCAGATAAGAAAACAACCAAGTCTCTAGGAGAACTATAAGGCATTGCAGGGAAAGCAACTTTTAATATGAATTTGGAACTATGAAAAAGAACACAATAGACAAAGAAAATGGGAAAAAGAACCACTAGGCAGAGCAAAAGAATGGTCCAAAAAGCATGAAAGGGTTTGAAAAAGTTCAGCTTGGCTGAGGCATGAAAACTATCATTGAAGATAGAGCGTGAGGAACTTTTCATCACATGACAAAGAATCTGAACATTGGCTTGTAGGCAATGAGCAGCCAATACACATGACCACATTTTGAATTTATTGTTTTTTTCTTTTTTTTAAAGATAACTGACAGTGGTGCCATGAGCTATGAGTGCAGGATGAGCTATGAGAAGAAGAAATCAGGGGCAGAAAGTTGGTACTGAGGCTGCTTTAGTGACGAATAATCTAATCAAAAGCCTCTAGATAGGAAGCAAAGAATCCAGCCTCCATTACCGAGGTAGCAATTAATGGATGATTAGTCATGAATCTGAGAGAAAAAGTTGGAGATTAAGATTTTAGCTTAGGTAAGGATAGTGGTACAAATTAATCCAAATGGGGGATATTATAGGAGGAGCAGATTGAGATCTCTGGCTGGGACAGAGAATGAAAGTAGAAATACATGATGTCATTGTGCCCCTGGTGATTCTGAATGCTCACTAGAGAGTTAGACATACAGGTCTAGGTCTTAACCCATAAACCCGTAAATTCAGTAGCTGATATTCTGTCAGCTGAACTCACCCAGAAACAGTATTAACAAATGAGAAGAGACAAAGTCAAGAATAAAACTCTAAGGAGCTACAGCATTTGAAAGCATGAGGAGGAAAAGGAGGTGAAGAGGAACACTAAGAAAAAGTCATACAATTAGAAGTTGTCACTGCTGATGATAGTGTTCTAAAAGCCAAAAGAGATCATTTCTAAAAGTTTAGTCAACTCTGTCAAATGACAGCATTAGCTTTATGGCATCTTGGATGTAGCTATGCTACATTAGCTTTATGGCATCTTGGATCTGGCTCTTTCTTCTAACAGCCTATTTCACCAACTGATCATGTGGCTTCCATTCTCAAGGTCAAGATGGCTCCTAAAGTTCTGGTTAACACATCTGAGTTACTAATCTAATGAAAAAGAAAGAACAGAAGGGTAAAAATGATGCTTCTCTCAATTGAGCCAGATTCTTTGAAAGAACCTTCCTAGAATTCTTTCACAACACTTACGTTTACTTGATCACATCTTGCTTCATTGGAGATTGGAAATGTAGCCTTTATTTCTAGCAGCAATGGATCAAGGTAAAATTTGGAGTCTGGTAAAGAAAATGGATACTTGGCACATTACTAGCTGTCTTTCCTTCAAGCTTCTTCTTTTTCTTCTTCTTCTTTTTTTTAATTTTATTTTAAGTAGGCTCCACACCCACCATAGGGCTTGAACTCATGAGCCTGAGATTAAGAGTCACATGGTCTACTGATTGAGCCTGCCTGGTACCCCTCAAGCTTCTAATATACAGAAGAGTTTGGCTAGTTTGTAAAGATAAAAAATATTTAAATATAGTCCCTTCCTTTCACCAAGTAACTAATAGTCAAATAGAAAAATGTGTGTAAAAACAAATATAGAAACTATTTTTGCAACTAAGAAGACAATACGCAAAGTATGCAATGGGATATAGTAGAAAAAGGGACCCCTGGTGGAATGCAGATTTTCCAGGTGGCTACGACTGGCAGAGGACACAAGAGGATGGAAGAGTGATAGGAAGGAAAAATGTGATGAAGCACCAAAAACAGGATTGTAAGAATAACGCTGGGCCTCAGAAATTGACACAGCAACTTAAAATCCACATAAAAAGCTTAGAAAGTTAACTTAGGAAAATTTAGGCACTTGTGTGCATGGAAGTTTCTAGGTCCTGAGTATCAGCTATTGAGGAATTTTTCATGAAAACGATTCCCCAAAACTGCAAGCAAATTGTTTAGTAAAGCCCTGAGTAGCACCCATATCTGACATTAATTTGCTAGAAGTCCTTACGCTTCTCTAAAGAATAAATTGCTATAGGCATTGTACCAAATAGGAAGAGAAAGAAGTCTGCTGTTTTAGAAATCTTCAAGTATTCAATTTAGATTAATTTATTGTTGGATAAGAACTGTGAAGTTAACTAAACAAGGAGACCATTAGATTGAAGTGGCTATAATGCTGCTGAGGTCTGTGTAAGCAAGCCCAAATCTAAACCTGGAGATTCTTCAAGGTTACAGAATCAAATGCTAAGTTCAAACAATTACAAACAGCCAATGAGGCTGTAAGCTATAGCCCATCAAATAGCTTCCCCCCGCCCCCCGCCGCTTTTTTTTTTCTTCTGCACTTTCTCTATTTAAGTCTTTCACCTGGTTCCTGTCCTCGGAACACTCCTAACCACTTCTGGTCTAATACTGCCTAATTCAAGTTGATTTATACTCAAATAAACCCTTAAAATTTTTAATATGCCTCACTTTATCTTTTAACATCGTGAAATACAAAATGTATTTTTTTTAAAGATTTTATTTATTTGACAGAGAGAGACACAGCGAGAGAGGGAACACAAGCAGGTGGAGTGGGAGAGGGAGAAGCAGGCTTCCTGCTGAGCAGGGAGCCCGATGAGGGGCTCAATCCCAGCACCCTGGGACCATGACCTGAGCCGAAGGCAGATGCTTAACGACTGAGCCACCCAGGCGCCCCCCAAAATGTATTTTAAATATATATTGAACTTTATTCCAAATGAAGATATTAAGGCGATATTTAGAGAAATTTCAAACACTTGCTTGAAATGATTTATGTTTAATCCGATTACTTTTTGTAAAATGTGTGATTTGGTTTTCTGAATTTTATTTATAGAGCCTTATGCCCCGATAATTGTCATAAAGTATTTTAATTGAATTATTGATTTTCTGATGTTATTTCATGACTTACATATTCCTATCAGATAATAATACCACCATTTACATTTACTAACTCGCTTAACCTTACCACAACCCTCTGTAACACAGACCATTATGATTAAAATTTTGCAGACACACAAATGTAAATAGTTATGTTCTAGCCTTTTCTTTTGGGGAACAGGGAGATATAACTTTCTAAATGTGGTAATTATTAGCTATTCATAAACTGTGCCACCTACCACACTGCAGTAGGATAGTCTATAGGAAGGTGAACTTCCTTTTTACATAAAAATTTTATTTATAAAACCAATTTCAACCATTCTTTGAAAATCCAAGGAAACAAAGAGTTACGTAAGGATGATATCAGCACAGTCTTTTAAACCTCCATTCTGGGAATTAAAATAGTCCTCATCGATTCTAGTATGTGTGCTGCCGAAGCGAGCACTAAAATAGTCCTCATCGAAACTGGTGCGTGGAGCCCTAACTGCTCTCTCCTATGCTCCTTTTCTTAGAACACTTTGCCCGCATTGAACACACCTCTTTACTGAGACAAATGGAGTCCCGCAGCCCTGTGCTCACAAAGTGCCCCACATTTGGTATCATGGCTGTTTTTGTCAATAACAGAGGAGCCGTCTCCAAGAAGCTGATGCAAACTCCAGAGAATAAAGATGCACATGATTCTCACACAACTGAACTGAGCAACTACTTGAGGCATTTCAAGTGAAGGAGAACGGAAAAACAAAGCCATAAGACTTTAAAAAAGAACACTTTTTTTTAGTAAGGCATTTTGGGAATGGCTCTTAGTCTCAAGGGCGCTATGAGAGCCTTATCTGCAGCTGCCAGTTCTACTTTCATCTCTCCCTTCCTGATTCCCTTACAAATCCAGAGAGCTCCAGGACTTCAAAAGAAAATCGTCTCTTGCTGACCTTCGCGAGGTGTGATATGGCAGCAGAATCAACAATACGATTCGACCATCCCACTGTTGGGACCATTAAAACTTCAAAATCAAAACTGCTTCAAATAGAACATATCCATGTCCAAGATATACTTTTTCAAGTACATTGGAACGTTGCTGAAATAAACAATTTAGCTTAAGTCAGGGGACGGCAAGGAAGAGAAAAATCTCTTACACCCGATCCACGGTTGTTAGTTAATTAAGAAACTTAAGGCAGTTAGGTGTAGAAAATGACTTTAGACTTGGAGCAGGAATTTTGGAGTCAGACAGGTGTGCAAATGAACTGGCACGTGGACTGTTTTGAGCTAAAGGCAATCGAGACCCTTTTGGCTAAAGAGAAACTTTTACCCCTCCCTTAACAACATAGAAGAATCTAAATTGGGGATCTTTCCTAGAATAAGAGTTATTACCGGAGATAAATTTCATCTGAGTGGACCATCTGTATGGCAGGGCAAACATCTAATTACCAAAAATGTGCTCTTATTGCCCTGTGAAGGGCCCTCCTCTCCTTCGAAGCCCCAAGCCCACATCTCATTCCTTAGCTCGGGATGCAATATATACGGCATTTTACCTTTCTGTCTTTGAACCTCTCATATGTGTAGGGTTCCTGTGCATACGAAATTAAATTAGATTTTCTTCTATTAATCTATCTCATGTCAGTTTAATTCTTTGAGGGTAGGGGAAAATTTTCTTCCCCAACAATACACACATATATCGTCAATTTAAAATATTTTGATTTTGTGAGCTCACTAGGCCTTGAAAAATCACAAAAGCATTAGATAATTTCTTTTAAGATAGTCTAATTTATTACTAATTTATAACAGCATTTTCCTTGGGTTTAAATGAACAGAATATTAAGTTATATGTGATTGCCTTTAATAACCTGAAGGGGAATATATATTTCATTCTATTGCTCTTTTAAATTATATTTTTATATATTTCATGTCTTTCACATCATATAAATATGCATCAATTTTCCATAAATCTATAAATTGTCCAGATTTGCATTCAACCCTCTCAGAAATAATAAAATGTGTAGTTTATCAGAGTGGGTAATTGGCATTTGGACTGTAAAAAGTAGGTAGTAAAACTATAAATCTAGTGCCCAAATGAAGGCATCTTTTGAAATAGCTTTTGTCTTGCATTATTATTTTCAATTTATTAAGAAAGATACTCAAAAACCAAGAATGGATTTACTCCATAAATATATTAATATTTGAATAGCAGATTTTGAGTGATATATTATTTTAAAAATCCTGTCCTTGGATACTGTTTGATAACTGTTGTCAGTCTTTTCAGTATTTTTGTTTTTCTTTTCCTCAGGTAGTGACAAATGTGCCTGCAGATTTTAATGATAATGACAACAGTGAAAACCATGGCATCTATGCCATAAAGTCCCCAGAGCCTCCAGAATTAGATTTTTCATGCCCTAGACAGAGGGAGCAAGGGGAAGTAATGTGTGAAAGGGGTCACAGCATATGCGCTCTCTGTGAAACCTTCTTCTGCTGATTTGGTGAAGTTCTAAACTGAGGTAAACTGTCTCGACTCAGCTGTGTGGAAGGGTGGCAGAGGCAGGAGGACAGTAGCACTGACAGAAACCATGAACAAGCACTCTGATCTCAGCGGGAGGAGCTCCCCACATGGAGGCATAATTCTGGAAGAAATGAGTTTTAGGACATCTTTGAAATCCTGTTGGAAGAGCCTGCGTGTGACCCCTTGATTTCCCCCTGCCCAAGAGAGTCAAAAGACAATAAACCCTCACAGTCGGAATGGAAGATAATGAAATCCAGAACAGGAGTTCTGTAAAATCTCATTGAACCTACTGAGGAGATCTTGGTTTCTAGTCAACTTCCACATCTAGGACAAATCAGTGAGTGGAAGAGAAAAAAAAAAAAGAAAGAAAGAAACCAACACTCACAATTTTGTGGTGTAGATGCTTATTACAAATGTCAGCAGTTGGAGACTCTGTATTTCTGTAGCATACATCTTTCATCTCTTATCAAGTTATTCTCCATGCACTCCCAGCCACCCTGCTGATCCCTCTGGACCCCCCAATGTTGGGGACTGAGTGGAGGATTCCTTGTAGTTCATTTTTTATTCCATAAACTAAATTTTAGTTAGGATCAATTAGCTAAGTAATTTTTGATGTTTTTTGTTTTTGGGGTTTTTTTTGTTGTTGTTGCCACTGTTGTTTGGTTTTGTTTTGGCCTGTTATGCTCTCTCGATCCCCTTCTTTAAGGAAAAAATAAAAATTCAGACAAAGAAGCATATGGAAAAGAGTCAGAAAATGCAGATAGATACATGAGAAAAGAGCTCCCAACTCCCAGGTGCACCTGGGAACTGGCCAGCTGATAATCCTAAACTAAATTGTCTAGACACAGGAGTAAGAGATTGCTGGGAAATGAAATAAGTGTTTTTGAAAATGCTACACTTCTAGGTAAGCTTCCAGTGTGGGATTACCTTCACAAGAAGAGGACAAGGAATGGTGTCAAGGGTGCCAGCACTCAACGTCCTCTGCAGAAGAGACCTGGCTCAAGGGCTGCACCCCCTAGGACAGAGTTCGCCCTGCCCCACACCCCAGGGTGCCGCTGAGGACATCCCCAGAGCCACCAGACTTATAAAGCAGTTACCTCATTCAGGTACCTCACACGGAAACATTACCTTCAGTCTGGAGCAAAGGCATGGTTTTCCTCATAACCTCTTTAAAGGGGGTTAATTTAATGATTAATTCCATGCTACATATGCTGGGAATCCTTAAAAACCCATCGAGCAACTGCACTTGTGTCTGGAAGGTACAAATTCCACCACTTTCTCCCTTGTTTTATTAAGTGACACTCTATTTTCTTTTTTCTTTTTTTTTTAAGATTTTATTTGTTTATTTGAGAGAGAGAGAGAGAGAGCACAAGCAGGGGTAATGGCAGAGGGAGAGGGAGAAGCACACTCCCCACTGAGCAGGGAGCCTGACATGGGGCTCGATCCCAGGACCCCAAGAACATGACCTGAGCCAAAGGCAGATGCTTAACCAACTGAGCCACCCAGGCACCCCAGTGACACTCTGTTTTCTTAGTTCATTTTTTCCTTTCTAACACTCTCTGACCCACCATTCCTGCCTTTCTTTTGGCCATATATCTTACTTCCTGTTTTACATGTGACCTTTTTGATGAATGTCTGTTTAGTTCCATTACCTAGATTTTTCTTTCAAAATCTTACCAAGCTAAGACTTGTATTGTTTGCCCTCTTTCTCCATCAATTCTTGAGAGGGAAGTGAAAATACTAACCAAGATGGAAGAATTGTCTATTTCTCCCTTTAGTTCCATCAGTTTCTATGTCATATATTTTGAATTCTGTAATGACGCACATGCACAGATATGATTATTAGGTTTTCCTGATGAAATGTCTATGTTATCATTATAGTATTTCCTTCTTTATTCAATAGCTATCTTTGTCCAAAAACCTGTTTTATCAGATATTAATATAGCCAAACTTTTTTCTTTTTTTAAGATTTTATTTATTTATTTATTTGAGAGAGAGAGAGAGAGAGTAAGAGCAACTGGGGCAGGGAGGAGCAGAGGGAGAGGGAGAAGCAGACTCCCCACTGAGCAGGGAGCCCGATGCAGGGCTCCATCCCAGGACCTCACGGTCATGACCTGAGCCGAAGGCAGCCACTTAACCAACTGAGCCACCCAGGAGCCCCCCCAACCTGACTTTCTTAGGCTTATTGTTGGCATGGTATATATTTTTTTCCATTCATTTACTTTCAATTTGTCTCATTCTTTTTATTTGCTATCCATCTCTTTTAGGCAGCAAATAACTGTTTCATGCTTTTACCAATTCTGATAATCTCTGCCTCTTAACTGAAGTGTATAGTCCAATTATTTATGTGGTTGGATTTAAATCTACTATTTTATTATTTGTTTTATATTCTATGTTTCTCTGTTCCTCTGTTTCCCCTTTTGTGCCTCTTTTCATGATATTTGAATGTTTTAAAATTCCATTTTAATTAGTCTTTAACGTTTTTAGCTAAACCTTTTTGTATTGCATTTTCTACAGTTGCTTTAGGGATTACGTGTATGTCCTTAACTTTTCAGTTTAATTAGAGTTAATATTCAATCACTTTATTTAATACATTAAAAACACTGCAAATTTATAGGTCCATTAACCATTCTCTGCTGTCCTTTATGCCATACGTTTCAAATGCATTACATTAGCATATATTATAAACCTCACAAGAACTATGGTGAGGGAGGAAAAATAATTTTCCTTTACCCTTCTAGGTTAAAGGTGGTTGAAACCCACCCCCCACCACCACCTTGTAATAAGAAACGTAGATTAACAGGAGAAAAACAATTTTAATAACATGTATACCTCCTGTATATAGGAAAACTCAGTAACTCCCCAAAAGGGCTCAAGCCATCACCTTAAGTAACATCTCCAGCTAGAGACCAAAGAAGATGTTGGCAGGGCAGTTGTGGGAGGCTATCAGAAAAAGCTAACAAACTAGGCTAAGGCTGTTATGCAGATTTAAGTCATTGCCTATCCCTTGATATGAATTTCTAGCATTTTAGTCCTTCTCTTCCTGAAAGAGACACCCTTACAAATAGCATTCCCCTTACAAATGTAAGCTTCTGCTCTCCTTCGGTGTCATAATTTTTGCTTTAAACGGTCATATGTACTTTAAAGAAATTAAGAGAGAAATTACTTCATATTTACCATAATATTTAATTATCTTGTGTTTTTTATTCATGCTTGAAAATCTAAGGTTTTCTGTAGTATTGATGTAGAAATGTTGGGGTTTGGAGCCAATGGCCAAAACAAAATTCCTGAGACATGCCTTTAGTGAAAAAAGGTGGTTTTATTAAAGCCCCGGGACAGGACCCATGGGCAGAAAGCTGCACTGAGGTTCTGACGGGTAACTGATTATATACTTCCAAGTGGGAGGGGGTTAGGGACAGCACAAGCCTCCAAGGTATTTTGGAAACAAGGTTTCCAGGACCCTGAGGGGGCTAGCTATTGTTAGGAAAAGGTCATTTAACACTGTTTAGTAAAAACTCAGTCCCCTTCAGATATTTATCAGTGGGCCAAATGCTTAGAGAGAATGATTGCTAACATGTATATTGGGGGGTGGAGATAAAGGAAGTTTCCAAAGGAATTTTTATATATTAAAGTAGACTCACAGGATCCTGCGGCGGCGGGGGGGGGGGGGGGGGGGGGGGGTGTGGGGGAAATGTTAAGCTAAGATTGCCTTTTCCAAAGTGTCAACATCAAGGCAGCAGAGTTCCTAGAGGAAGGTCACTCTACCTGTTTCGAGGACTTGTCAATTGGCTGTAGGCAGTGCCTTTGTTTCCCACGTCAGTATCATTTTTCTTTCAACAGAAAAAAAAAAAATCTGTGTCTTGGCATGTAGGTCTGCTGATAATATATTCTCATAGGTTAACTTTATCTGAAATGATTTATGTTTTGCCTAATAATTGGAAGATATTTTGATGGATATTGAAATTTAGTTGACTTTTTTTTTCTCGTGCTTTCAAAGTCTCCTGTTGCTTTAAAATCCATGTTCTTTTGCTTACATAATTTCTGATGTGATGTTTCTGCTTATTCGAATTTTTGTACCACTATACTTCAGATATCATTTTTATCTAGATGCTTTCATAATTTTTTCCTCTATTTATTTTTAAAGTTATAATTTGACAATGATGTATGTGAGCATTGTTTCCTTAGAATTTATCCTGTTTGAGGGCACCATCACTGGATTTCTTGAATCTGTAAATTGTTTTTTAAAGACTTTATTTATCTGAGAGAAAGAGAATGAGAGCGCACAAGCAGGGGGAGCAGCAGAAGGAAAGGGAGAAGCAGGGTCCCCACCGAGCAGGGAGCCCCATGTGGGGCTCGATCTCAGGACCCTGGGATCACGACCTGAGCAAAGGCAGATGCTTAACCAACTGAGCCACCCAGGTGCCTTTGAGTTTGTAAATTTTTAAAAATTTATATATTTCACCTAATTTGTTAAGTTTTAAGTTATTCTTCAAATATTTCTTTTTCTTTCCTCTGCTTCTGGAATAACAATTACTTATATGTTAAAAATCTCCCATAAGTCACTGAGTCTCTGTCCATTTTTTAAAAATCACTTTTTCCCTTCTTTAAACTGGATGACTTCTATTGATGCAATTTCAAGTTCAATTTCTATTATGGTAGTTGATTCTCTTTTGTTTTTCAGAGATTATAGGACTATAAATCTGTGGGGTTTTTTGTTAATAGCTCTATTGAGATATAATTTACATATCACACAATTCACCCATTTAAAGTGTACAATAAATGGCTTTTAGCTTATCCACTGAGTTGTGCAACTGTTACCTCATCAGTTTTAGAACATTTCCTTACTCCCAAAAAAAACCTCTCAAATTGTTAGCAGAAAGAGTTAGGAGGTCCCCAGTAAAAGAAAGAGAGGTCATTTTAGGCACCCAGCTATTGGCTCTACTTGCCCTAACACACTTCTTGCAGAACTTCCTAGGAGGTATCAGAATTAAAAAGAAATGCAAAAACATCAGATCAGTAGCTAAGGATTTTAAGGGAATGCAAAAACTCCATCTTTATAAGGCCTGGAAATAGTCTACCCACTCCCAGTGCTGTTTGAAAAGTAAGCAAGTTTCTGCATTCCTGACCTGAGATAAGGAGCCCAAGACCCCGTCCAGTTTACACTGAATCTTGGAGCATGCCCATGGCCCCTTCCCCTCTTCTGAATTACCTGTCTTCATTATAATGTTAAAGTATATCCATGGAATGACCTGAGGCTTGATCTCAGGGTCCTGAGATCTTGACCTGAGCTGAAATCAAGAGTGGGACACTCAACTGACTGAGTTACCCAGGCGCCCCTGAGCATGTTTTCTAAGTATACCTGCACACCCTTATGCCTGCCTTTGTGTGCTATGATGAAGCTCACCTTTTGGAATATTCATCCTAACTCTAAATAAAAGGAACCCACTCATCCCTGCGCAGAGTCACAGAATAGAATATAGTTGCCCCTTCTATTTTCCCCAAGTCCTCAATCCAGACTTAGAAGACATAAATTTTCCTTTGTTATTCAGTTCTGATATGAGATGTAGATATTCTACTTTGTTCAGAAAACAAGCCTACAAAAACATTTCATTTTTTTCCTCAGCCTTAGCAGAAAAGGGACATAAAGTTTCAAAACATAAATAACAATTTTGCCAAAACACAGTCCACTGTTCAGGGAATGACATATCTAAGGAAGGAAAAGACCTCTCTTAGACCATACACAGACACATACACACACGAAGTGTTAGCCTTAACTCAAAAAATGTACTTTCTTACCCTCCACAATCTCCTAGAAAGGTTGAAATGCCCAATGACACCCTTAAATTAAAATTACCAAAACTTTCAGAAATCCTCGAGCTCCATTGGCCAAGGGTACTCTCCCATTACCTGTGATGGTCATTTGGGCCACTGCCACAGGGACATATAAATTATCTACCTATGAACTGGGAACCGAAAGCCCAGGCCATTAAGGAATTTATCTCTGATACAAGGCTTTGCTATACTGCATGCAGACATGGCAAAATACTGAAAGACACTCATGTACTATATCCATGTACTATACACATTAAAGCTGCCTTCCCACAATATCTTCCTAAATAGACTCTTCATGATTGTCAACCAAAACATTTCATCTACTGGAGGAGAGATTAGAGAAAAGATGCTCTTGAACTTTGTCAGGGAACACTTTATCAGGTATTGTGAAGAACAAATTCCAAACAAACTCCAGGGAGTCAAACCTTGGGTTTGCATTTCAAAACAAAGAAGAAATTTAGAATTCTACATAAACTGTAAGACTACACCAATACGGAACCTCAAATTGAAAATTCTCAGAGATCCCCTAGAAGCAACTGATCTTTGAAAGCAGACAGTTCAAGACCTTTAGAATAAGTGAATGACTTCAAATAACAAACAGCTTCTGCCCAAGACGTAGGACCAACATTTATAGCTAACTCCCGTTTTGTCTTTGATATGCTTTCTTATAATCATTCTCATTTTCTATAGAGCCCTGGTTGTCTTCCACCCATAGTAACCTTTTTCCTCTTTTCTTCCCTTCTTGCTATAATTGTTCATCTAGAACATCCTCATTCATCACAAGACCTCACCGATATATAAAAACCTCTGAGCAATGCTGGACTCATCAAATGAGACCATAAAGAATTATAGCCAATAGCATTTCTCCTTTTATTTACATGGACAAATGATGGTAAACAAATCAACCTCTTGCTTTGCTAGTGGCTCTGTGTCCCAGAAAAAGAACCAACTATTAAAATCTATCAATCAGACCATAAGGAATTTTAAATTTGAATTCAAAGATCTTCATAGAACAATGGGCAAATATTTCCAACCTAAAAAAAGACTAATAAAGGTCTATATATGTAACCTAGTTTATGTAAGGCCTTGGCTCTGATCTTACATTGTAAACAATTCTTTTTTCCCCTAAATCTCCATGTGCTCCTATTAGTTTCCTTTGAGGCCATGCCATCTGTCCTATTTACCTCATAATAATACCTCATGCACATTAGCAATAATATTCTAAGACTTCTCCATACACTAAGACCCTAGTTTTATAAATCACAAAGTCTAGAAATACCAACTCAGAAGCAAGCTCCACAATGAGGCCACCTTGATTATTCAGGCAGTCTACCTGGGAGAATTACTGACCTATTTTTTATGTGAGGAATTAGAACAGTCTTCCCATCAGAAGCATGCTTTCAAACTGAAAAGTTTAAGAAATATATCACTAACTCAGGGAGAAGTTATTAATGAAACCACCTCTGCCCTACCTGGAAAAATGATCAGTCTCAACTCATTGGCACAAGTAGTGATGGACAATCACATTGCTCTAGATTTTTTTTGTTGGCCAGTCATGGTGGCTTCTGTGTCATTGTAATATTTCTTGTTGTACTTAGATCAATAGAAAAGACAAGGTAGAAGAGGCTATGAATCATCTTAAGGAAAATCTACTAGTTCTCTAGGGTCTGTCTTCTGGGCCTGTGGGATTTGTTTTCTTCCCTCAGTTTGAGCAGTTGAGGCTTCTGATTCTGAGGCATCTTATAAGGACTATTAATTTGTTTCTTTTTTCATATTGTTCATGATGCTGGTCCAGTGGATTCTATACAGAGTCTTACATGTGTCTTCACAGCTGCCTTCTCCTCAGATGATCATTAGAATAACACAACAACAAAAAGGTCAAGATCGTACAACAGAGCTGACTGTGGAGATTGCTGAACAACCTCTGAGCAGTGAAGATCTGTATCACTGGCCTTGCCTAAATTGCTCAACTTCTCCCAAACTAAAGGATGACCGGAAGAAGTATTGAGAGACTGAATATACAAATGGAGAATTTCCAGATCATATATGAAAATAGAGCTCTGACCCACAATTTCTGTGCAAACAGTGTAGGAAGCCAAAGCATACATCTGCAGCAATTGGCTCATACTGGTCAGGGTTTGGTCAAAAACTGCCAGCTACCCTCATTTTTGGCCCTGCCTCTATTTTGGGACCAAGCAGAAAAGCTGATTATGCTCACCAAACCAATCATATCAGATGGCTTTCTTGTTTCTATATAGAATACTTCCAGCTTCCCCAAGGTAGCAATCTTCAGAGCACACCTGAATCCTTCCCTTTTTTCACTCTAATAAGTTTTCCAATTCTCCTGCCTAACCTTTGGGCCTCCATCAGACACAAGTGATAATGGCTGACTCCCTTGCTATAGCTAAGCTCTGAACAAATAGCCTCAGCTTGTCCTCACTTAAGTGGACTTCATTTATTTGCATAATGCCTTTATCCCAAATTTCAAAGTTTAAACTGGATGAAAATTGTTTTTGGCATTGTAAACCTGTGTCTGGAAAAAAATACAAAAAGCAAGAGTTAAAACCTCTGAATGGACTTCTTAGGGAAATTTATTGCATAAAACTTACAGTATTTTATCTGTTAGAATTGTATACTTTTTTTTTTAAAAGATTTTATTTATTTGTCAGAGAGCGAGTGAGCACAAGCAGGGGAGCAGCAGGCACAGGGAGAAGCAGGCTCCCCAATGAGCAAGGAGCCTGACACAGGACTCGATCCCAGGACCCTGGGATCATGACCTGAGCCAAAGGCAGGTTTCACAATTCCAAACATCACATTATATTACAAAGCTGTAGTGATCAAAACAGTATAGTACTGGCACAAAAACAGACACAAAGATCAATGGAAAAGAATAGAAAACCCAGAAATTAAACTTATAATTATATAGGCAATTAATCTCCAACAAAGCAGGAGAGAATATCCAATAGAAAAAAAGACAGTCTCTAACAAATGGTGCTGGGAAAACTGGACAACTACATGCAGAAGAATGAAACTGGACCACTTTCTTACACCATACACAAAAACAAGTTCAAAATGGATGTAAGACTTAAATATGAGACTGGACACCATAAAAATCCTAGAAGAGAGCAAAGGCAATGATGTCTCTGACATTGACCATAGGACAATATTTCTAGATATGTCCCCCAAAGCAATTAAAACAAAAGCAAAAATAAATTATTGGGAATTTAAATGTTCTTCACAGTAAAGGAAACAATCAACAAAAGTAAAAGGCAACCTGTGGAATGGAAGAAGATATTTGCAAATGACATATCTGATAACGAGTTAGTATCCAAAATATATAAACAACTTGTATAACTCAATACCTCCAAAACAAATAATCCAATTAAAAAATGGGCAGGATACATGAACAGACATTTCTCCAAAGAAGACATGCAGATGGCCAACAGACACATGAAAAAATGCTCAACATCACTCATCATTGGGGAATTGCAAACCAAAACCACAATGAGATATCACCTCAGACCAGTCAGAATGGCTAAAATAAAAAACAAGAAACAACAAATCTTGACAAGGATGTGGAGAAAAAGGAACCCTCTTGCACTGTTGGTGGGAATGCAAACTGGTGCAGCCACTCTGGAAGACAGTATGGAGGTTCCTCAAAAGTTAAAAATGATCCAGCAATCATTCTACGGTATTTATGCAAAGAATACGAAAACACTAATTCAAAGGGATACATGCACCCTAATGTTTATTACAGTAACCAAAATATGGAAGCAGCCCAAGTGTCCATCAATTGATGAATGGATAAAGAAGATGTGGTATATATTTACAATGGAATATTATTCAGCCATAAAAAGGAATGAAATCTTGCCATTTGCAGTGACATGAATAGAGCTTGAGAGTATTATGCTAAGTGAAATAAGTCAGTTAGAGAAAGGCAAATACCAGTGATTTCACTCATATATGGAATTTAAGAAACAAAACAAGTGAGCAAAGGAAAAGAGAGAGAGAGAAACTAAGGAACAGACTCTTAAGCCTAGAGAACAAACTGATGGTTAGCAGAGGGTAGGGGCGTGGGGGATGGTGAAATAGGTGACGGGGATTAAGGAGGGCACTTGTGATGAGCACCAGGTGACACATGGAATTGCTGAATCACTATTTTGTATATGCAAAACTAATATAACATGGCATGTTAAATATATTGGAATTAAAAAAGATTGGTACTTGAATTCTATTGTTAATAAGAGCTTCTAGGTGGAAAAGGAACAGAGAATATGACATGCACAGATTAGATTGTGTACACTTATGGGGATAGGAGAAACATCAGTGCTTTCAGAGAGAAGCACCCATGTCAGTGTGGCCATACAGAATAACATGGCAGGAGGTAGGGAAAACCTACTGTGGGAAAATATGTTGAGTCCAACTTATAAAGGACCTCACATATGGAGTTAATTCTTCATCTTAAAGGAAATATTGAATCATTAATGTTTTTGAAGTGGGAGTACAACACAATCCCATTTCTGTGTTAGAATGGTACTGCTAAAATTGGGTCCTGATTAGTAATACACAATCTCAGAGACTTCAGTTTATATCTGCAGTAGGCAGAACAATGGTCCCCCAAAGATGTGTATGTTCTAATCCCTGGAACCTGTGAATATGTTAGGTTGCATGGCAAGAGGTAATTAAGATTGCTAATTAGCTGATCTGAAAATAAGGAGATTATTCTGAATTACTAGATGGGCCTGATGTAATTACAAGGGTCCTTTAAATGTGGAAGAGAGAAGTGGAAGAGTTGGTGTCAGAATGAATACAGTGTCAGAAAGACTTGACTGGCCACTGCTGTCTTTGAAAATACAAGGGGGCCCTGAGTCAAGGGATGAGGCCAGTCTCTAAAGGCTTGAAAAAGCAGTAGAATGGGTTCTACCTCAAGCCTTCAGAAAACCTCAGCCACAGAGCCCAGTGAGACCCATTTTGGACTTATAACCTCCAAACCTTTAAGATAATACATACGGTGTTGTTTTAAGTCACTAAGTTTGCAGTAATTTGTTACATTAGCAATAGGAAATTAATACAATATATGATCCCATGTATTAGATACATGTAACCTTTGGTAAGTCACTCAACTTTCTATCTATCCAATTGTAATAAGAGATAATATTATCCCATTTGTCTTTGAGGAAAATTGAAATAATGTACATAAAGTGCTTGGCCTATGGTTAAATAACTATTAGTAGGAATAGAAGTAGTAGCAACTGTAGCATTATCTTCATCTTCATCCACATTAGAAGTTCTATGAATTAGCTAAGTTACATTAGGCAAAAGAAGACAAATTCTGAATTATTTCAAAAATCATATTAGGGTGCCTGGGTGGCTCAGTTGGTTAAGCAACTGCCTTCAGCTCAGGTCATGATCCTCAAGTCCTGGGATCGAGTCCCACATCGGGCTCCCTGTGCTCAGCAGGGAGTCTGCTTCTCCCTCTGGCCCTCCTCCCTCTCATGCTCTCTGTCTCTCATTCTCTCTCTTGCAAATAAATAAAAATCTTAAAAAAAATCATATTAGACAGAAGTAGGTTCTCAACAAAGGTGGTGGTAGGGTTGGTGAGGAGAGGATGATCCGAGAAGTATCTAAGGGAAGAGTCAGACTTTTTGGAAATGGATGTAAAATGAAGAAGGAAGACTTCTGTTTGGATGATCGACCATATTTCACAAACAAAAATATGGTTTAATAAATCATGCCATGCTCTGATACATGAATGCCTGTGTGGCTCAGGCTGAGAGCCATATGAGAGGCTGCTTCAAATGCACAGCCCTTTCCCACTTTCTTAGAGTATTAAAGACAGTAAGTATCTCTGTGCTGAGCTTGCAAGAAAAACTGATCCAGTATCAGATATGCCCTGCTGTCCATTGCACCTGCTCTGGAAGATCCTTGGTAGCATCTTAAAATCTTCTTAATAACTCCATTAACACCTTTTTCTCCTGGCAGCCTGACTCCCCACATCTATAATAAAATGCTTGCCTGCAGGGGTGATCACACCGTCTCTGCTTGTTTTAAGTGCCTGAATGTTCTAGCCCAATAATTATCTTCTCCAAATAGCTCCCTTTTTAACCTAGGCTTCCAACAGCAGAGTTTCTTTGTTGCTATGGAATTCTGGACATATAACATTTTGTCAACTTTTGAACCTAACTCTCTCCTTCCTACCAATAGTTATTCAAGTAGATTATTTTCCTTTACCTTATTTCCTTGTTAATAGACAAACACTTAATATACTGAGAACATACTTATCTGGCATCCTGCTGAAATTAGTCCTTGGACTTCTGCTGATTTTAATCTTTATAAATGATCTAGAGAAAGGAAATGACTGTGAACTAGCTGGAATTACTAATCAGCCAAAATTGCAGGGGAGGAGAGAAGTAGAGGAAGCTACAACCAAACACAGGCAGGGTTCAATATGCCCCATAGCTAAGTGGGTATGTGGTAAACGGATTATAATAGAGAACCTGGTGAAGAGCCCTGTACATCGGGCCAAAACGATTAAGAAATAAGTAATACCATTCAGTTGAAATGCATGAAGTTTGGGGCATAATTATGGATCAGTCACTCCAAAAGGGTATGAACTGTGTGAAGCTTCAATTAGACCAGAAAAAGGGATAAGACGTACTAATACGACACACTTGGGAAGAGATTTGCATTTCAATTTATTTTAACTTTCATAAAAAAAAGAGAGGAAATGAAATAAGATATCAGGATTTGCTGTCAGAGATTTATCTAATAGACTGGAATGCGCACGTGTGTGTGTGTGTGTGTGTGTTTGGAGTTTAATGTACAATTTAATAAATTTTGATACATGTCTACACCCATGTAACTAGCACCTCAATCACCACACATATCGTTCCATCAACCTAAAATGTGTTCTTGATTCCCCTCAAAAGCAATCTCCCTTTCCCCATAGGCAACCACAATTCTTATTTCTATCTCCATAGATTTATATGGAATGTTCCAGAATTTCATATATATGGAATCATACAGTATGCACTCAGTATTGGGCCACTTTCACCGAGCATAAGGCTTCTAAGATTCATGCATACTGTCGGGTTTATGAGTATTTCCTATTACAATTTGTTTATCCATTCTCCAATTGATGGACACTCTGTTTCCACTTGGGAGCTTTTTTTTTTTTTTTTCCTTTAAAGCTTCTTTGGATTTTCTTACATATTTTTTTTGGACATGCTTCAGTTTATTTTAGAATTGGGTCATAGGGTAGGTATATATTTAACGCTTTAAAAAATAGCCAAAAAGGTTGGCAAAGCAGTTGGACTAATTTATATTCCTACCAGCAAAGACGGAGTTGTAATTAATCCATGTCCTTGCCAACATTTTGTGTTGCAAGTTTTTACATTTTAACTATTCTACTTGATGTGAAATTATTTCTCATTTTAAAATTTAATTTGTAGTAGTAGTCTATGAAGACTAGACATGTTAAGCACCTTTTTGCATGCTTTGGGACCACAAGTCTTATGTTAGTTATAATTGAGTTGTTTGTGTTTTCATTATTTATTAAAAGGAAAAAATATATATATGTAGTACTTTGTCAAATATAAATATTGCAAATATTTCTCTAGTCCATAACTTGCATTTTCATATCCTTAACAAAATGTCTTCAGATAGAAGGGGTTTTATGCCCTAAATATATATATACATATATATATATTTTTTTTTAAACAGTGCTTTTTGTATTCTAAGAAATCTTGGTCACAAAGATAATCTCCTACTCTTTCTTCCAGAAGTTTTAGATTTAATTTGTGTTTATATCTATGATACATCTGCAATTAAATTTTATGATATGATGATGGGTCAAGGTTCATTTTTCTTTCCCCTTATGTTTATCTAATTTTTCCATCCACATTTGTTGAAAAGAGGATCCTTCCTCTTTCAATTAGTTTGGCACCTAAGTAGAAAAAAAAATCAACAAGACATGTGTTGGTCTGTTTCTGGGGCCTCTATTCTGTTCCATTCATCATTTTTCCTATCTTTATACCAACAGCACATTGAGTAAGTTTACCCTTATTGTGTAAACTCTCCAACGTTAATATTGTTTTCAAATTCTTTTACAAAACTTTCTGATTTTCCTCTCTTTTCTCTTTTCTCTTTCATATAAATTCCAGAAACAACTTATCAATCTCTATTTTTAAAAAAGCCTGTTTGGATTTTTATTAAGATTGTGTTGAATATATAGATCAACTTCTGGAGAATGCCATCTCCAAATCACAAACACAGCATATGTCTCTATTTAGTTAAGGCTTCTTTAATTTCTCTAGTAATAATTTGTATAGTTTTCCATGGAGAAATTCTTCTAATACATCACCTTTGCTCTGGAGTTCTTGTTTTCCTGGAAAGACAAGTTTGCATCACAATTTGAGATCTCCTCTTGCCAGATATTGGCTCTCCTGTTTTCATTTTCTAGGTATATAAATATACCTTTTGCTCTTCTAACTCCATCTCAGTGTTGGTATCTTGGAAAATTAACAGATACAGTTGTTCAAATCTCCCAGTATCTTTGTGTATTTGTGTAATTTTCTGTTTATCTATGTCTGTTTTTCTTAATGCATTTTGAACCTCAGTATGGCCATACACATATGTGGTTATTGTTTCCTAAAGAATTGAAAATGTGTCCCTTTTTATCTCTGGAAAAACACATTTGGAGGCCCTGTTTTTCCTGTTACTAACATAGACATAGCAGTTGTCTTTTATGTGAAGTGCATGTGGTATATCTTTTTCTATCCCCTTATTATTCAGTCTGTCTTTGGTTTTATATTAAAATATATGCTTTTCAGACAGGATAGAGTTGGGTGTCTCTTATCTAGTCTGATAATCTCTGCTTTTTAATTGGAATGTTTGGCATATTTACACTTTAGTTACTTACTGATATATGTAGTCTGTTGGCCTGTCATTTTGCTATTTATTTCTCTTTGTCTCTCTGAATTTTGTTCCTATTTTCCTCTTTCCCTGACTTCTTTTGGGATGATTGAATATTAGCATTCATTTAGTATTTCATGTTATTTCATCAATTTATTTTTTAGCTACACTCATTCATTGCTGTATTTCTTAGTGGTTGCTCTAGACATTACAGTATTAATTCTTAACTCATCACAGCCTTTTTATAGTTAATATTGTACCACAATATATAAAATCTAAAAATCTTAAATCAATATAACTCTATTTACTCCTCAGTTTTGTGCTGTTTTGGTACATACTTTGCAGCAGAAAGCTAGTTGTCTTTTAAACATTTTTAGAAGATATTGAAAATCTTTGTATATCATTTCTTATACAGCAGATATGCTAGTAGTAGTTTTTACCTTTCATTTATCTGAGAGTGTCTGTATTTGGGCTTTCAATTTTGTAAGGTGTTTTCACTCGGTATAAATTCTTCTTTGACAGGTTTTTATCCCTTTCATCCCTTTTAAAGATACCATTCCATTGTCTTCTACCCCTATTGTTACTAATGAGAAGCCAGTCATCATTTTTACCTTGTTGAGTGATGTGTGTTTTTACTGTGGTAGGGTTCAATTTCTCTCTCTTCCTCTCTCCCTCTCTCTCTCAGCTTTCAGCAATTTGCCTATGATATGTTGAAGTGTTATGTTCTTATTTATACTGCTTAGGGTTTGTGGGGTACCTTGGATTCTTATATTTATATTTTTTACCAAATTTGAGAAAGTTTTAGACATTCTTTTATTTCTTCAAATATTTCTTTGGGCTCATTTTTTTCTCTCCTGTTTTATGGATTCCAAGTATAGGTATGTTTCCTAATATCATCCCAGGAGCTATAGAGGCTCTGTTTGTTTTTTCCTTCCTTTTTATTTTTGCACATTGCACAATTTTTTCATCTGTTTTTAAGTTCACTGACCCTTTCTTTTGTCCATTTTATTAATTTTATTTAATGTACTGGACTTTTCAATTCTGCCATTTCTATGGGGCTCTCTTTTATAATGTTCTTATCTCTCTCCTTTGACATTCTATGGGCCCTTTTATGTTGAGGTCTTTCTCTCTTCTTTAACTCCAGGAAGTTTATTTTGCATTTCTCAAAATATTTCTTCCTATGAATTTAAAAAATTTTTCTTTCATGTTCTGGGAATATTTTTATCTTTTCACTTAGATTTTTCAATATTCCTTTACTTCCTTGTTTCCTTCTGGAACAATTCCTCAATCTAGTCTTATTATTACAAATACAAGTATATGTATCCCTCTATTCCCAAATCTACTCTGTTATCATTCCTACTATTCAATTTTCATTCCAATAGTTCCACCTGATCCCATTTTTGTTTCATATTGTCAATCTTTTTCTGTCTCCTGTAATATAATTATTTTGCCTGTTTATTGTACTTATTAATTCTTGATCTATATATTCTGATGTTTCTGCTTCCAACATACCCCCTTTCTTCAAACTTTTAGAGAGATTCAGGATCTGAGAAAACAAAGTCTTCTTAGATTGAACTTTACCAACCCTAGCTGTTGGGGCAGAGTGAGGGATGCTCAGTCCTAAATGTTTACCCAAACTCTGTACCCCAGCAAGATTTTTCCAACAGTATTGGCTATTGAGCAAATTTCTGCAATCAAGTGGAAGAGGAAGAATGTCTTATGGCATACTGGAGAAAAAAGATAACTGAACATAAGAAGCTTTCCTGCAGTTTATGTTCTCCTTATCTTCTGATCAACCTTCTACACATGACTGGAGCATTCAACCCCTAGTTTTTGTTGTTGTTGTTTGTTGTTGTTGTTGTTGTTTTATTATGTTATGTTAGTCACCATAGAGTACATCATTAGTTTTAGCTGAAGTGTTCCATGATTCATTGTTTGTATATAACAGCCAGTGCTCCATGCAATATGTGCCCTCTTTAATACCCATCACCGGGCTAACCCATCCCCCCACCCCCTCCCCTCTAGAACCCTCAGTTTGCTTCTCAGAGTCCATAGTCTCTCATGGTTCATCTCCCCCTCTGATCTAGCTTCACTCTTTCTTCTGTTTATTGTAAACACATTTAGTTTTTGATGATATGAGAAGCTTGGGGTCAGAAATGAAAAAAAATCAATTGTTCGATTGGGGAAGGGTATCAAAGAAGGTGGGGGCTCATAGGCAAGTCATACACTTTGGTCCCTTAGCACTTTTACCCCCAGTGAGGAGACAGGTTAAATTCTCTCCAAAATGAATACCCATGTGTTATACCTCTCTCCTCAGGATGTCCCTCACTTCTGTAGAACTATGCTGAAAATTGGAGCAAGGTGCAAATTACTCTCTGCCTCCTTCAGAGTTCAGGGATAGCTCTGAAACCATATGAAACATACAGACCCTCTACTAAGCCTAGGAGGTTAATTTTCCTACTGCTGTGTTTGCAACTAGGTCCCTCCCTCAACTGAACAGTGACTCACACTTCTACTGATATGTCTTGATTTATAGATGTCTAATGAAATGATTATATTTTAAGTCAGCAAAACATTTAAAATATCATATTCTAATTGTTTTCCCAAAGGCCTTCCTTCACATTGCTACTCCATCAGGATGAATATCATTTCCAAATATTGAGAGTTCTTTGGTCTAGCACTCTATTGAAATCAGCACTAACTTCATAATCTGACTTTTTCAGTTTCAACTTTAGCTATCGGATTAGAACTAATGAGCAACTTTCGGATTACATTTTTGAGATATTGTACTATAAAAATTCTCATCCTCCTAACATATTGTAAGCTATTTTTGTGGCTGCCTGCACTTTAAATACTTTCTTCACTGGAAGCTAATCCATTATAACTATTAGCTTCTTGCTCTGTCAAGGTACAGAAACTAATAAACCTTGAAGTATTTAAAAAGCTACAGATTCTGAAGTTCTTTCATCATGTTTGTTTGGCAGCTTAAATTACTTATTCTTATTAATATGAGAGAGTAGTTCATCCCAATAGTGAAAGGTCACCTTCAGTGTCTCTGTAAATAATTATGTGATTCTAAAATCATGTAGTTGAAATTCCTGTTTTTAATCATTCTGCTCACTTCTAAGGACATATCAAGGAAATAAAATAATTTCAAAGTTGATATTTTTAACATCTCCAGTTTAATCATTGTTCATGGTAGGAAGAAGGTCAGTAACCATATTCAAAACCATTTTTAAAGCAGTCACTTAATTTACTTAACTGTTACCCATTTTTTATCCTTTCTTTATGGTCAATTCTATTTTCTAAAGAAGATGTTTCATACATACTTCTGTGTAAAACTTCAAAATGTTTCATAAATACTTCTGTGTAAAAATGTGCATTTGTACTTAAATTTTAACAGTGTAGTTAGTCTTCACTGAAGAGTCAACTAAGAATATGCAGCTTCCTCACTTTGGTCTCTGTGTTTTATATTTCCTTTTTATATCTCCTAAGTCTAATAAACATTTGAAAAAGAATAAGTCATGCTTCTTTATATCACAGCCATGATACTAGCAAGTTCATAACTTCATCCATGACTATAATTTTTTTGTTTTTGTTTCTTTGGCTTATGGCCTAAAATCCAAAACAATAATAAGACACACAAAAGCACCTAACACATTGCAGGAGAGTAAAAATTTAGAAAATAGTATGTATTTGCAAACTACAAATACAAATAATTCTCTATAATTATATTTACATTATTCAAGCAAAATTTAGTTATTTGAACCACTTTAGTACTCATTAGAAATTAATCTGAAGGTAGATAAAATAAATAAAATGGGATGTTATACATACCATGTTTAGTTCTTTGTAAAATAGGATGGGAAAAGAGATAGGATAAACAAGCAAATTTACATTTGTATATTCCCAGTTTCCCTTAATGCACAGAGGCTGATCTTCATTACTAGAAAAAAAGCAATAATATTCTGCACTATAAAAACCAGAATCCATGTTTTACTGAGAACCACAATGGGTATGATTCTTGCCTTCACCTTCAGAGATCAACCTAAGCATATTTGTCTTCTTATGTCTCCTTTTGAATTTTTCTCTTTTTTACTATTCCCTTTCTTCTAACTCCTACTAAATCAAGTGGGAGTTATTCTGCCAAGTCAGGCGGATTTCTCTAGGTCTCAACGTTCACTTGTTTATTTTTCCTCTCACCCCATGGGCATTCTCATCATAAGCTAATACATTTACCTAAAGTTATTCCATGTTGCACTTTTCTTCATTATAAAGGGGTATGAGCTCACATGAAAAGTCTTTAAAATAAGAGGCTGTAAAATTAATGAGTATATTATTAAGTTAATTTTAGAATGTAGTATAATGATCTTAGGAATGCAAGACTTATGAGAGATATTTGCCCTCAGGTCTACAAAAAGCTTGAAAAACTACCTCTAGAAGGATAGACTATTTATTTGGCTTATGGTTAACAAATTCACATTATACCTTTACAGAATGAGAAAAGTGCACAAAAACTTATATTCCCAACACCTTTATAGGACTGAAAAAAATCAATCTATAACCTTGTATATTAATTGAGCATACTCTGAAATGTGGGGTAGTAGCATAAATATAGAAAAGATTCCTGAATTTTTTATTTACCAGCTATTTATTTCCTTACAGTGAGTTTATTACTACTGAATTAACTTGCATGTTTGAGATTCAAACTATACTGTACTATAGAATAGACAGTTAAAAAAAGAAACAAAACCTTTGTATATAACTCAAGCTCAAATGTATTCATTATAATAAGCCCTTAAATAACAAATATAATCATAGTGGTATAATATTATTTTAGCACTTCATTCATGATTATAAAGTTTACATTCAGAAGTACTGAGACAAAATCTTGCAGGATCCTATACAAACTTTGATGAAACTAGTTACAAATCAGTCAATATCACAGCAGCTTATGTTGATTAACAGTTCAAATGAAGCCTAGGATCTCTGACTCAGCATACTATAGAAAAACACTAGGAAACATGTGTTGAATAAAAACAAGTAATTCACATTCTCCTCCTAAATAAGAACCCTTGTTCATGCATACCTGAGTGTCACTATCTCTGATCACCCATGCCGCAATTTAAAAATAATGATTTGGTGTCACTGCTAGGTCTACAAGGGCTAATCCAGTTTTAAGTGATGATGTAATGAGTGATCTAGAATAAATGCCAATCTCATTTTTTTCAGCATTTGCTTTGTCAAGAAAGTAGAGAAAATAAGGCATCTCTCTCTGAAATTCTGAGGCCAAAAGAAGACCAAGGTTAATCAACAATAAATATATCATTTTTGTAGTCACCTCAGAAAATATTGGCTAAGCAAGTATAAAAGCCTCATGAAAGCTTAAAATAGGGTACAGTACATAGAAAACCATCTTATACCAACAGGTCAAGACTAGAGATATCTGAGCAGGTAGAAAAGCTACTTTGTGTTACTATGCCCTAGTGACATACTGTGAAACACTGGGACTGAGATTCAACTATATTCAAGACTACACTGAGAACCTATTACAAAGCCTTCATTCGTTTCTCTTTGTGTTTCAAATTTTACCTCAGAAAGAAAACAAAAAATTGATGATAAGCTACCAGATATAAAGATAACAAAAGACTAAAATCTAAGTAGTTGATTGACTGATAAGGCTCATCTGCCTGTTACTTTTTTATTTCTTCTATTAGGAATTAAATGGTCCCTGTATCATGATTGCTGTAAACTGAAACTATATACAGATTTAAGTAGAAGATCAAAATTATATGGACTGGAGAGGTGGACATTTGGAATAAGAAGAGACATATTTGCTACATTCTAAGATATATTTTAATGCTTATTTATTTGCTTATTCACTCAATGAATATTTATTAAACACCTGTTATATGTCTCTTTTAGGTTCTGAAGCTACAGCAGTGAATCAAACACACAAAAGTAGCTGTCCTCTTGGAGCTTACATTCTGGTTGGGGACTATATCCAACTGTACTTGAATCCAATCTTGGGTGTCTGCTAGGCATATCAAACTTGACAAATCCAAATAATTCTCAATCTTCTTCCCCTTCAAATATATTTCTCCCCCAGTCTTTCCTAGCTCAGCAAGTGTCATCTCCATTTACCCTCTTGCTTATGCCAAAAATGTGAGAGTTATTCTTGTTTTCCCTCATTCCCTCACTCTTCCTATACAATCTATCATCAAATGCTGTTGGCTCTACCTTCCAAATCTTTTCAACACCTGCTACAACACTGGTCCACCGTTTTTCAGCTATACTGACATAATAAATTTTCTAACTTTCCTGCTTCAGAAGCAGGAAAGGGCGAGGGTAGAGAGAGAGAGAATACAAAATAAAACAAATAAAAAAACTATTTTTAGTTGATCACTTAAGAGAGTTGGGAATTAAGTTGCAGTTGATTGGGATAAATGTAGATTCTAAATACATATATATATTTATGTATATATACATAATTTATATATATAGTTTAATGTTTGAGTTTGTAATTATAAATATATTAGTAATTATAAAATACAATTAAATTGAAATGCAATCACTAAATATAAAATTTAGAAAGTGATTTTCCTATCCATGTTCATTGGAAAATTCTTAAAACAATGACAACCTGGTAGCAAAGAACATTCTCATTGCCCACATTGTGGTCTTGATATATAATTTTCATATAAAACAGACCAAGACTCCTTGAAAATAATGGAAGGAACCATACAAAGTCTACATGGAAACATTTTAGCTTAGATAGCAAAAAATATCTCAAATATACTGAGGGTCATGGTAAAGGACTCAGTAGTAATTGAAGAGTCTTACACTCAGTGAAGATAAGAAAATTTAAGCATTGAAAGTAAGATCATTTGAACACCTAAAATATATTTAAGTATACGAGTTCATCATGATACTAAAAAATAATAATAATTATCTTCAAATGCTGGTAAATAGACTCATTATATTGTGAAATAAATGTAAAAAATTAGGCATGTACCCGTTTTCTACAATAACTGTTCTTTTGGATAATCACACAGCAGAGAGAAGTTTACTTTTAAGGGAGAACTGCAGATAATAAAATAATGCAATAGATAGAATTATAATATTGTTTTATATACTCAAATGAATTAGTTAATCTAGATACTGATCAATAACTGCTAACATCAGAAAACAAGATAAACACACTTTATGCACCTCATTTGAGACAAACAACACTATCTATGAAACAGTATTGCTAAAAAAAAAAAGAAAAATTAATAAATGTGAATCTTATCATGCCTCCAGTTCTAATCTATAGAGAAATACACAAGAACATTGGCTCACAAGCTCTATAATTTCCCAGGTGAAATGTGAGAGGCCAAGGAGAGACCAAAGAAAGAAGCGAACCATTTCAGATTGGTAGGTGGCAGGTTTAATAAGCAAGAAAACTTACTTACAAGGTTCATCTTGGGTGGCCACCAGATTAGTAGATCTCCTCACCTGTCCACCAAAAATCTTAAAAGTTGTGCAGAGGCCTTACTGGACTCAGTCATGTATACCCTCCAGATGGTCTCAATAACACATTGCTTTCTCTCAGGTCTAATCCCTTGAAAATGGTTGCCACTGTTGAAATGGAGGGTGGAGCTACATTCCAAGGATAGAGGAAAGGGCAGGGAGCCTCTGATTGCCCAGGTCCAGCTCGAAGGTCAACTGGCAGTCATGTTCTCTCCATGACCTCTTCTGAAAAAGAGAGAAGAACATGTTAAAAGACACATGAGGGATGCAATCAGCGAAGACTAAACTGTAGGAAACTACTGGACAAGGGATCTTATTTCTAAATCAATAAATAAGTTGCAAGTAATTTAAAAAGAGAGATGAGAGAATACTTACATACTAAAAGGGAATTAAGAGATATCTGAACTAATTGCAATGTTTAGTACTTAGTTGATTCCTAATTAAAAAAAAAAAACTAAAAACAATTGTGGCATTTGTGAGAAAATTGGGAAAATTTGAAAAATGATTAGATCTTTTCCAATATTAGGGATTTATTGTTACATTTTTAGAATAATAATGAAAACATGGGTATCTTTAAAAAAGGGCTATTTCAGAGAAACATACTGAAGTGTTTACAGATGAAATTATACATCTTAGGTTTGCTCAGAAATGACTTAAAAAGAGGAAATAGGTAGGAGTATAAATAACACAAGATGGACCAGGTGTTGATAACTGTTGTTGATGGGTAATGGTGAAGGATTTTATTATGCTTTTCTTTCTATTTCTAGATACAGTTGAGTTTTTCTATAATAAATTAAGAACAAATGTAAAAATACATCAACATGATATAAAATATTTAAGTAAAGTTTTTGAGACAAGAAAATCCAACTGTGTTCCTTTAGTTGTCATGTCATTTGCTAAATGTTTTGAATCATTTTAAATCAGACAAAATGTTATACTGGAGGATTCATGCTTTTAGCATATATTTTGTTTGTTTTTGCAGGAGCAGAATTTTACTTTTAGGGGGCAAAAACTGCTATGTACCAGTACTTTTAATGTTGTGTACATCAAATTATAGTAAAAAGACAAATATTAACAAGATACAGTCCTTCTGTTTTCATGAATGGTGCAACTGCATTATAGTAAACCAAGCTTATATTCTGCCATCACATGGGGTTCTCCCATTCCTTTATTTTGTTATGGTTCATTAAAAATATCTTTAAAAAAACCAATAGTTTCATCATTACTACTCAAAATATCCAGTGAAAGATTTGAGCCAGGACAAAATGGAAGATACTGAATCCACTGCAGTTCCTTGAATTCCATTTGTAACTTGTAATTTTCGTAGAGCACATAGACCCTGGGTGTGTCTTAATGTGGATAAATTCATTTCATTTTGGCTGAGCTGTATTTTTCTCAGCTAGGGCTGCCATAACAAAACAGCCACCACAGACCGGGTGGCTTAAACAACAGAAATTTATTTTTCCACATTGTGAAAGCAGGAAGTCCAAAATCAAAATACTGGCAGGGTGGGTTTCTCCCAAGGTCTTTGTCCTTGGCTCACAGACAGCTGCCTTCTTTCTATGTCCTCACGTGGCCTTTGCACATGCAAATCTCTGCTGTTTCTTCTGCTTCTTATGAGGACATTGATGAAATTATGGTCTCACCCTTATGACCTCATTTCACCTTAATTACCTCATTAAAGGCCCTATCTCCAAGTGCTGTCACATTGGGAGTCAGGGCTTCCATTTATGAATTTGGGGGCTACAATTCAGTACCTAACAAGCTGCAAAGTTGTTTTGTTTTTTTTTTTTTCCTGATAATTCAAGAGAATGACTGGGGAAAATTAACTTTTCACATAAGAGAAGTCTTTCCAAAGAAAATCATGACTTTCAAAAGGTCCACTTGTTGAAAGTTTAATAACTGGAATACTGTCCTTTACCTGGGATCCAAGTCCTCTGATATCTATCTCAGCCTGTTCCAAACACAACTTCTCAGCCCTCAGACATCAGCTAACACTCATTTCTAATTCTAGAGGTTGACCCCCCACATCTGCTGGCAAATGTTTTAAAATGTGTACAGATTTGTGGCCCCCAAATTTAAAAGTTAGAGATGGCAAATACACATATGAAAAGATGCTTCACATGATATGTCATTAGAGAAATGCAAATTAAAACAACGAGATACCACTACACACCTGTCAGAGTGGCTAAACTCTAGAGCAGGCAACACCAAATACAGATGAAGTATGAAGCATCAGGAATTCTCATTCATTTCTTGTGGGAATGCAAAATGATAGAATCATTTTGAAAGACAGTTTGGAGGTTTCCTACAAAACTAAACATAGCCTCTTACCATATGATCCAGCAATCGCACCCCTTGGTATTTACCCAAAGAACTAAAAATGTATATCCACACCAAAACCTGCACATGGGTGTCTACAGCAGCTTTGTTTATAATTGCCAAAACATGGAAGCAATTAAGATGTCCATCAGTAGGCGAATGGATAAACTGTGGTGCATCCAGGTAATGGAGTATTATTTAGTGATAGTAAGAAATGAACTATCAAGCTATTAAAAGACATAAAGGTAACCTAAATGCATATTCCTCAGTGAAAGAAGCCAATCAGAAAAGGTTAATTACTGTATGATTCCAACTATATGACATTCAGGAAAGACAAAACTATGAAACAGTAAAAATATCAGTAGTTGCCATAGCTTAGGGGAAAGAGAGGGATGAATAGGCAAAGTGTAGAAAATTTTTAAGGCATTGAAAATACTGTGTATGATACCATAATAATGGATACATGTCATTATATACTTGTCAAAACCCATAGAATATAAAACACCAAGAATTAATCCTAATCTAAACTATGGATTTAGGGTAATTATGATATGTTAATGTGGATTCATCAGTTATAAGAAATGTACCATGCTACTGAAGGATGTTGATAATGGGGTAAGCTAAGCTTGTGTGGGGACAGGCTATATAGGAAATCTCATACCTTCTGCTCAATTTTGCTATGAACCTAAAACTGTTCTGAAAAATAAAATCTGTTTAAAAAATAGCAAGAATAAAATTTTTAAAAAGTAAAAAATGATTTGAATCTTATCTTTCATATACTGTGTGATTTTAAGCAAGCTAATTAATATCTTTGTCCAGAGATGCCTAGGTAGCTCAGTTGGTTAAGCATCTGCCTTCAGCTCAGGTCATGATTTTGGGGTCCTAGGATCGATCCCTACAAGCCCTGAGTCAGTCTCCCTGCTTCTCTTTCTCCCTCTACCCCTCCCCCTCTGTTCATGCTCTCTCTCTTGCTCTTTCTCTATCTCAAATAAATAAATAAAATCTTTAAAAATACCTTTGTAGTCCAGTATACTTATCTATAAAATGCAATAATAAAGGCAACTGCCTCTCAGAATTATTGCAGATAATTAAAAATGGAAAAAAGAAAGATTTTACAAAATACTTTCAAATACTGACTTGTACTAAATTGAATGAGAGGTTTTCAGCTCAGACACAAATGAAAAACAAACACTGCAGATAGGACACCATTAATTCCTATATGCTGCTTCTTTAAGGGGAATCATAGAAATGCTTATTTCAATTAATTATTTTATAGATTCCCTAGATTTATGTTTATAAGTTTGCTCAATTTAAGAAAAAAAGAATCACTGCTTTGATGAGACAATATATACTCATGATACAAACTTAACTAAATCATATATGGTGAAAAGAAATTCTTCCTTCTCCCTCCTTCATCTAAGTTCCATCCCTAGTAGTAACTACTGTTACCAGTTTTGTATATGTTTCCGAAATGTTTTATGCATCTACAAACAATGAGAATGCTTGATTCTGGGAGTATTATTAGTCATATTAAAAAAAATCAATATTGTACAGACACTAACCAATCAGAATAGATTTGGCCTTAGACTGCGCTAAGGGTCCTGGAATCTCCTGGTTATGATACTGGCCCAGGGTCAGTAGGTTGGTAAGTGAGTGATGTCAGGATAGAAGCTAAGCAGTCATCGCCCAAACTCTGCACTAGGTGTGTATTGGTTAAAGAAACAGCAAAAAGGGAGGTGGTATAGGCTGAGAGGTAATAAAGGTGTATGGTATCCATTTCACAGCTTTTCCTGCACAAAATTTTTTTGTATTGCAGATATCATACTTAAGGTACTATAAGCTACGTATATATAGTAATTAAGGAGCTGCCCAGAACCACAAGCTAGGATTTTTCTCATATCTATGTAATCATGATTCTAAAATCAAAGGTTTTTAACTTGACTAATCAGCCTTATTATTGCTGATTCCCTGAGTAAAGATTTCATTTATTCTCTTACCTAAAATTAATATTTTCTAAGCTCTAAGAATTTTTACTTCAATTTTCTTTGTTCTGTATTACCAGTCTTCCTCCTTTGCCCCCTCCCTATAATCCTAAGAACTGTCATTTTCTAGGATTTCAGGATGAGATTTGCTATACAATCACATTTTTCACTTTTTTTAACTTTAGAAATGCAACAGTCAGTGAGAATTTTGGACAGTTTTTCTTTAATTTCGATTATATACATGACTCATTCTGCCTTCTCAAACCCTTTCAAGAACAGGCTCAGAAGTAAGGCTCTTTAGGTTTGATTTATTTCAAATCTCATATAATGCAGTGTTCACTTTCAAGTGTATTCATTCAAAGTCTTTCTCTTTCTATACCTCAAAGTCAAGAGAGGTATTCCTATAAAAGAATTTCCCAAGCTACCACTGCTTATTCCATGTGAATACTGTGAGGAGATTGTAGGGAGAAATGCCCGAAGGAGGCACCAACTGCACAGGCTAAAACAAAATACAATGTCAAATAATACTTGTCTTCCTCTTTTCCTTTCACCCACTTATTATTAAGCACAGATACTCAAAAAGACTTAAGAGTCCATATGTGGTTCCAGAACACTCTGTTTATCAAATAATTTATGCTAATTGGTGTGTCCACAAGACAGTATGATAGAGTGGAAAGTGGGGTAGCTGGATGTGCTCCAATTTTCACGAACTAATGGATGATCCTAGGCATCCATTCTCTTAGCTCCAGATTCAACTTCCATAAAATCACATAATATCTATTTTAGGGCTATTTAGAAGATTAAGTGATATGTGTTATTTGAACCTTAAACCATTAAATGGAAGTTATATTTACTATCTCTGACAAATGTAAGTTTTTTGATAAGAGAGTTTTGCCCCAGAACCTCATTCCCTGTTCACTATACTTAGGAATAAACCAAAGAGGTAAGGGATCTGTACTCTGAAAACCATAAAACACTCATGAAAAAAACTGAGAAGACACAAAGAAATGGAAAAATATTCCATGCTCATGGATTAGAAGAACAAATATTGTTAAAATGTCTATGCTATCTACAACAATCTATATGTTCAATGCAATCCCTATCAAAATACCATCAACATTTTTCCTAGAGCTGGAACAAATAATCATAAAATTTGTATGGAACCAGAAAAGACCTTGACTAGCCAGGGGAATACTGAAAAAGAAAACCAAAGCTGGTGGCATCACAATACCAGACATCCAGCTCTATTACAAAGCTGTAACCATCAAGACAGTACGGTACTGTCACAAGAACAGACATATAGATCAATAGAACAGAATAGAGAACCCAGAAATGGACCTCAACTTTATGGTCAACTAATCTTCAACAAAGCAGGAAAGAATATCCAATTGAAAAAAGACAGTCTCTTCAACAAATGGTGTTGGGAAAATAGGACAGCCACATGCAGAAGAATGAAACTGGACCGTTTCCTTACACCACACACAAAAATAGACTCCAAATGGATGAGAGACCTAAATGTGAGACAGGAATCCATCAAAATCCTAGAGGAGAACACAGACAGCAATCTCTTTGACCTCAGCCACAGCAACTTCTTGCGAGACACATCTCCAAAGGCAAGGAAAACAAAGGCAAAAATGAGCCATTGAGACTTCATCGAGATAAAAAGGTTCTGCACAGAAAAGGAAAGAGTCATGTATTGAATGGAGTACTGGGTGTTATATGCAAACAATGGATCATGGAACACTACATCAAAAACTAATGATGTAATGTATGGTGATTAACATAATAAAATAAAATTAAAAAAAAAGAAATAGGCAGAAGACATGAACAGACATTTCTCCAAAGAAGACATCCAAATGGCCCACAGACACATGAAAAAATGCTCCACATCACTCAGAGTCAGGGAAATACAACTCAAAACCACAATGAGATACCACCTCACACCAGTCAGAATGGCTAAAATTAACGTCAGGAAACAAATGTTGGCAAGGATGTGGAGAAAGGGGGAGCCCTCCTACACTGTTGGTGGGAATGCAAACTGGTGCAGCCACTCTGGAAACAGTATGAGGTTCCTCAAAAAGTTAAAAATAGAGCTACCCTACGACCCAGCAGTTGCACTACCGGGTATTTACTCCAAAGATACAAATGTAAGGATCTGAAGGGGTACGTGCACCGCAAGGTTTATAGCAGCAATGTCCACAATAGCCAAACTGTGGAAAGAGCCAAGATGTCCATCGACAGATGAATGGGTAAAGAAGAGGTGGTATATATACACAATGGAATATTAGCCATCAAAAAATGAAATCTTGCCATTTGCAATGACGTGGATGGAACTAGAGGGTGTTATGCTGAGTGAAATAAGTCAATCAGAGAAAGACATGTATCATATGACCTCACTCATGTAGAATTTAAGAAACAAAACAGATGATCATAATGGAAGGGAGGGACAAATAAATAGGATGTAATCAGAGAGGGGAACAAACCATAGGAGACTCTTAACCACAGAAAACAAACTGAGGGTTGCTGGAGAGGAGGAGGGTGGGGAGATGGGGTAACAGGGTGATGGGCCTTAAGGAGGGCATGTGATGGAATGAGCACTGGGTGTTATATACAACTGATAAATCACTGAACTCTACCTCTGAAACTAATAATACACTATATGTAAATTAATTGAATTTAAATTTAAAAAAGAATATATACAAATATTTAAAACTGGTTTAAAATTTGGCATATGAATTATATTCCTGGCAAGGAAGATAGAAAGGTAACACCGTGAAAGAGTCAGACAAGGTCCAGGAACAGCAGTTCTGTGAACTTTAGTGGCATTTTCCTCAATACTAGAGATAGAATGATAAAATTGAAGAAACTTTTTCAGAAGGGAAATGTAGAACAAGAGGTATAAAGTGGTATGTCTAAGGCAACAAAAACAATTATTGGTAAGACGTTCTACAACCCCAAATCCAAGGCTCTCTGATAAGCTTCCTCTCCTCTTATCATAGATAGGTATTATCTCTAAAACACTAATGCCAGAGTCCCAGGTAATGGGCAATTCAGCAGTGGAGATATGTGGGAACAGGCAGCTCTAACCAGCCTAACTCACTTCATACCACATAAGTAACTCTCAAGAGTAGTTCTGGGGCTTACCAAACTTCTAAGGCTCTCAGCTTGGAAATATATGCCTGACGACTCATATCTATAAATAACGTGAATCCAACTAAGAGCTGATTCCCCCCCCCTTTTTTTTGCTTCCACCATTAACATTTTTTTATATATATTTTTTGTTGTTAATTTCTACTTTGATGGACATGAGAAGAATACCTTTCAATAAAGAAATTTAGGAAAATTATTGTCAGGCCTAAAGATAACATTCATTGACTGAATGCTAAACTGGACAGTTAATGAATAAGGTAATGAGACAGCATTGCACGTTAAATAGTTCTTGTCTCTGTGCTAAAAACAAATAAAAATTCTTTAAGTTATAACTGATGTCTTGAAATTAAAGAAAAATATTTTTTAAATAAATGTTCTTCTAGCCTGTATAACTTACTATTTTGTGAATCAAACATTTCTTCCCAAATTAAGGAATCTTGATATTCATATTTCAAAAGTTGAGGATTTTTAAAAGTGTGAATAAATATAATTAAATATATCTTGTTTATAAATTTTTTATAAGTTCCTTCTTTTTTAAATTTTTTATTGTTATGTTAATCGCCATATATTACATCATTACTTCTTGATGTAGTGTTCCATGATTCATTGTTTGTGCATAACACCCCGTGCTCCACGCAGAATGTGCCCTCTTTAATACTCATCACCAGACTAACCCATCCCCCCAACACCCTCCCTCTAGAACCCTCAGTTTGTTTTTCACAGTCCATCGTCTCTCATGGTTCGTCTCCCCCTCCGACTTACTCCCCTTCATTCTTCCCCTCCTGCTATCTTCTTCTTTTTCTTTTTTCTTAATATATGTTGCATTATTTGTTTCAGAACTACAGATCTGTGATTCAACAGTCTTGCACAATTCACAGCACTCACCATAGCACATACCCTACCCAATGTCTTAACACCCAGCCACCCCATCCCTTCCACCCCCCACCACTCCAGCAACACTCAGTTTGTTTCCAGAGAGTAAGAATTCCTCATATCAGTGAGGTCATATGATACATGTCTTTCTCTGATTGACTTATTTCACTCAGCATAACACCCTCCAGTTCCATCGAGGTCATTGCAAATGGCAAGATCTCATTCCTTTTGATGGCTGCATAATAGTCCATTGTGTATATATACCACATCTTCTTTATCCATTCATCTGTCGATGGACATCTTGGCTCTTTCCACAGTTTGGCTATTGTGAACATTGCTGCTATAAACATTGGGGTGCACGTACCCCTTCAGATCCCTACATTTGTATGTTTGGGGTAAATACCCAGTAGTGCAATTGCTGGATCCTATGGTAGCTCTATTTTCAACTGTTTGAGGATCCTCCATACTGTTTTCCGGAGTGGCTGCACCAGCTTGCATTCCCACCAACAGTGTAGGAGGGTTCCCCTTTCTCCGCATCCCCGCCAACATCTGTCGTTTCCTGACTTGTTAATTTTAGCCATTCTGACTGGTGTGAGGTGGTATCTCATCGACGTTTTGATTGGATTTCCCTGATGCCGAGCGATGTTGAACACTTTTTCATGTGTCTGTTGGCCATTTGGATGTCTTCTTTGGAAAAATGTCTGTTCATGTCTTCTGCCCATTTCTTGATTGGATTATTTGTTCTTTGGGTGTTGAGTTTGATAAGTTCTTTATAGATTTTGGATACTAGCCCTTTATCTGATATGTCATTTGCAAATATTTTCTCCCATTCTGTCGGTTGTCTTTTGGTTTTGTGGACTGTTTCTTTTGCTGTGCAAAAGCTTTTTATCTTGATGAAATCCCAAGAGTTCATTTTTGCCCTTGCTTCCCTTGCCTTTGGCGATGTTTCTAGGAAGAAGTTGCTGCGGCTGAGGTCGAAGAGATTGCTGCCTGTATTCTCCTTTAGGATGTTGATGGACTCCTGTCTCACGTTTAGGTCTTTCAACCATTTGGAGTCTATTTTTGTGTGTGGTGTAAGGAAATGGTTCAGTTTCATTCTTCTGCATGTGGCTGTCCAATTTTCCCAACACCATTTGTTGAAGAGACTTTTTTCCATTGGACATTTTTTCCTGCTTTGTCGAAGATTAGTTGACCATAGAGTTGAAGGTCCATTTCTGGGCTCTCGATTCTGTTCCATTGATCTATGTGTCTGTTTTTGTGCCAGTACCATACTCTCTTGATGATGACAGCTTTGTAATAGAGCTCGAAGTCCAGAATTGTGATGCCGCCAGCTTTGCTTTTCTTTTTCAAGATTCCTCTGGCTATTCGGGATCTCTTCTGGTTCCATACAAATTTTAGGATTATTTGTTCCATTTCTTTGAAAAAAGTGGATGGTATTTTGATGGGGATTGCATTGAATGTGTAGATTGCTCTAGGTAGCATTGACATCTTCACGATGTTTGTTCTTCCAATCCATGAGCATGGAACATTTTTCCATTTCTTTGTGTCTTCCTCAATTTCTTTCATGAGTATTTTATACTTTTCTGAGTACAGACCTTTGCCTCTTTGGTTAAATTTATTCCTAGGTATCTTATGGTTTTGGGTGCAATTGTAAATGGGATCGACTCCTTGATTTGTCTCTCTTCTGTCTTGTTGTTGGTGTATAGGAATGCCACTGATTTCTGTGCATTGATTTTATATCCTGCTACTTGACTGAATTCCTGTATGAGTTCTAGCAGTTTGGGAGTGGAGTCATTTGGGTTTTCCACATACAGTATCATATCATCTGCAAAGAGTGAGAGTGTGACTTCCTTTTTGCTGATTTGGATGCCTTTGATTTCTTTTTGTTGTCTGAT
>NW_027397072.1:64112098-64184417 GCF_003265705.2 Callorhinus ursinus | reverse complement strand
GCTCTATCACTTGCCAGAAGCGGCCGATGGAGGCCCCCTCCCCCGCCGTCTATCCTCCCGAATGTCGCCTCGGATTCACTTCTCCACATGTCCTACCTTCCAGTAACTGGTCGCTTCTCTGTTCAGAGAGTTGTTGCTACTCTCCTCTTCGACCTCCTGTTGAGTTCGTAGGTGTTCAGAATGGTTTGATCCCTATTCAGCTGAATTCCTGAGACCATACGAAATCCAGGTCTCCTACTCCTCTGCCATCTTGCTCCTACCTATCTTGTTTATAAATTTTGATTTTTTCCCCTTAAATTAGTACCATCTGGCAGCTTTACTAATCTTCAGTATAGACAAGCAAGACTATCGGCGATAGAGCATTTTTGTCCCTGCTGTATTTATTCAATGTAATTTAGTCAATGTAATGCATACTGACAGTATGACAAAAGATATGTAAAAAAATTTTGACATTCATCTCCACATTGCATAAACCCTGGAAGCTGAAACTTCCTAGGGAAGGTCTAATTCAGACAGGATGCCCAACAGTTAACAATTTCTGAGGAATGAAGCTCCTATTTTTATACACTGGACCACAGGAAAGTAATACCGAAAACTTGGCAATGCTCTAAGTTCTCATCCTGGCCTTTCCCAAACTGTGTACCGTAGGTAAGTCCTTCAATATTTTGGGGCCTATAATGTACAAAATGAGGAAGTTGAAGACATCATGGGTCCCCAAGTTTCTACTTCAAAGTCCCTTTTAAAAAATTTATTCAAAAACTTTTTAATCTAATTTTAGACTTACAGAAATGTTCAAGAATAGTACAAAGAGTTTCTTATATCTCTCATGCTGCTTCCTTTAATGTTAATATCTTGCATTACCATAGTAAAATTATCAAGAACACAAAGTTAACACTGGTACAGTATTAATTAAACCACAGACCTTATTCAAATTTTACCAATTTCCCATGTTATTTTTCTTCTCTAGGATTCTACAGTGTCCCACATTACATTTAGTTGTTATTCGTACCTATTATACAATCTATGGCAGTTCCTCAGTCTTTCCTTGCCTTTCATGAAGATGACACATTTGAAGAATATTGATCAGTAATTTTGTAGGAGGATGACCCTGAATTTGGGATCGGATGTTTTGTCATGTTTAGATTGAGATTATGCATTCTTTTCAAAAGTACCACAATAATATCATACCCCTCTCAGGGCATCATATCAAGGTTCACAATGTTGATATGTGTTATTCCTGGTGATGTTTACCTTGATCACTTGGTTAAGATGGTGTCTGTTGCGTTTCCCCACAGTAAAGTTATTCTTTCCTTTTGTACTTCTTAAGTATCTTGGGGGACATGCTTGAGACTATGCAAATCTTTTCCTCATCAATCTTTTCCCCTAGTTTTCCCTAATTTTAGTATTCATCAATGGATCTTCTCTACAACAATTATTGCTGTAGTGACTGACTAAGGAATATCCTTTATTTCTCTTATTCCTCCCCATACATATTCGTTAGAATTTTACGAAAGGAAGACCTGTCATGTCTCCTCCATTTATTCATTAATCTGATTATTTATTTATATCAATAAGTTTCCATGAACATTTATTTTATTCTATGAGTTCTATTCCAATGCTCTTTATTTACTCTATTGAAAAGTTGTTCCAGCTTTGAACATTAGGGGCTCTTCCATGTTGGCTCTTGTGTTCTTCTTCCTTCCCTCCCTCCCTTCCTTCCTTCCTTCTTTCCTTTTTAATTTTCTTACACTCTGGGACCAGAAGTTTCAGACTACTCTTATATTTTCCTGCCACAGTTTTGGAATCAAGCATTTCTTTAAGGAGCTCTAGTTCTTTTTTATTGGAGAATGGTGTTTATAAACAAAGATCTGGGATCTAGGTGTGCTCACTGTTACCAGGATGTCATGGCTTCTAGGCCATGTCCACAGACAAAACTAGGAAATAGGTGTTTATGTACTAACCCCATATGAGTTCAAGTGTGTGTATATACCACATCTATTTTTCTATTTATTGATCAAAACCCATGAGTTTATACTGATGCCTCCAATTCAAATCTGACACTACCTGGCTCATTCTAGCCTTCTTCTTTTCCTTATTTATAATTTCTTTTCCCAAAAGTGAGAAAGCTGGCTCTCATTGTATTCACACTATATTTTCTGATTTGTTCAATTTTACCATACACATAAAATAGTTTCAGAATTGCTAAATCATACCGCTATGAAAAACATTTTAAGGACTAGAGTTCATTTTTATCTTTAGCCTGACAGTATCCAATCATGACACTGTTTTCCACAGTTACTTATATCGGTTCTTAATTTCCCCACTCCATTTAGTTTAGATGTGTTACTCATTTGTAATACAGTTAACTTCATTTGTACTACAGCTAGGTTCATTTGTTAGTATTTGTATTCCATTTTTGGTTCTTATCACATCCTGATTAGTTTTAAATGTTTGTTTATTTTGGGCACATATGAATAGTAACAGGATCATTTTTTATTATTTCTTTTTTTTCATTTTTTATTATTCTTGCAAAGGACTCTGTTTATTTTCAATTGTTGACTAATAAGAAATTGTATTTATTAAGTGGCAAGTTTCCCTGTTTATTTTCTGTACTAATTAAAGTCATAGAAAATTGCAAAAAAATATTCCAACATTATTCTGAGTTGATTTAACTTCTGACCAAAATAAAGGAAAAAATTAACAATCAGTTATCTCATATAGTATTGAGAAGTACATAATTTTAATTAAGTTTAAAAAAATTGCAGGGAGCCTGGGTGGCTCAGTTGGTTAAGCAACTGCTTTCGGCCCAGGTCATGATCCTGGAGTCCCGGGATTGAGTCCCACATCAGGCTCCCTGCTTGGCGGGGAGTCTGCTTCTCCCTCTGACCCTCTTCCCTCTCGTGCTCTCTATCTCTCATTCTCTCTCTCTCAAATAAATAAATAAAATCTTTAAAAAAAAATTGCAAATAGTTCCCCTTACTATTTTCATAGATGCAAAGGATAAAACACTGGAATCGATTATTTAAAAGAATGCATCCCCATTTATGATTCAATCCTAAATCACAGAGTTTGGGAACATCAGTAGAAGAGGCCCAATTGCCTGTATCACACCTGACTGACAAAGCCACTCCCTGGGGAGAGATAAAGAAAGGGCCATAGATGTAAACAAGGAGCTGGAGAAACAGGTTATGGGATCATACTCAATCTTCCTATTTGTCAAAGTTATTTAAATCAGATCTTGAAATCATAAACATTGTTTTTTTTCTTCTGACCATAGTTTTAATTCTCAAATTCTAGTATGTGAAATGGAAATCATAATGATTTAAGTTAATGTAATATTTTGTAGTTATACAGAATACTAAATTCTGAAAGTTAGAATTCCTCAGGTTTAGCAATCTAAAAAGATTTTAAAATGAAGTTGATGGGTTTGCTAAAAAAATTTTCTAAGAAAATGATGCATGTGTTATAGTAATTTTTAGCAAAATATGCCTCAAGTAATCTCATTTCAACCTCTCATTTTAGAAAAATATTTTGTGTACTCTCCAGTCTTTATTTGAATTGTACATATTAATAGTCACAATTAATGTGGAAATAATATAAAGAGAAGTACATTATCTTGATTTATAGCTGGAGATTGGTAAGTCTCATTGCCATTTTGGTTGAACTGCACATGTACCCTGGCTCAGAATTTGGAATCTCCCACATAGATTGTATCCTGATTAATACTGAATTGAGATTATCTTTCTATAACTTGTTATTTGGTTAAATTCAAGTGAACCTGAGATGCTGGTTAAAGTTATAGGGTTGTGTTAAACCCAAACCCTGGCATTTTTTTATACCTCAACTGTGAGGATTGTGTGTTATACGGGAGAACATTAGAAGGAGTTGAATATACGTGCAAATAAGAGAATATTTCCACTGAAATTACAAGCCCCACAATTATTCTTGTTTTCTTTGAGATTAGGTAATCTGACTTTTCCTGAAATAGATTTTAAATAAGTAAAATGTCTCACTTTCTAATGTTATATTTTTGGTTCAGAGAGGGGGGAAAAACATTTGTAAAAAATGTAAAAAAAAATAAAAAAAATTTTACTCCCATAAAAAATTGGGAGTACTCCATTAGGGAGTACTCATCCTATTGACCCAAGAGTGGCATTTTATAGTGCCCTCCCTCATTTGGCACACAAAACTAGCCATGATTATAGACGATCGTCTGATAGTAAAACGTCATGATACTACTAATAAGAATGATGATAAATACACTCCTACAAAAGATGAGATACCTCAAGTGTGAGGATTGTGTTATACGGGAGAACATTAGAAGGAGTTGAACTTAAGTGCAAATAAGAGAATATTTCCACTGAAATTACAAGCACCACAATCATTCTTTTTTTCTTTGAGATTAGGTAATCTGACTTTTTCTGAAACAGATTTTAAATAAGTAAAATGTCTCACTTTCTAATGTTATATTTTTGGTTCAGAGAGGGGGAAAATCATTTGTAAACCTAAAAAAACTATCTAATATTTTACTTTTTTGAATTATCATAATTTCTTAAATAATGTCTAAAATATCCATAGTTTGCTTATTGTACTCATAATGAGATTACTAATTCAGAGAGTCATACTCCATGAATATTAGTCTTGACAGTGGGATGCATTTTTTTTCTCCTTTTATTGTTGTAAAGAAATATCACATTCATCATTTTAAGTTTATCGACTAGGATTTTAGTGTTAGGAATTCAGATGTTAAGACCCTTTGGTACTAGTCTTATATTTGGAATAATATCATATTCTCTATTTTCTCACCAAAAGAATGGGAACTCTAAACTTTTAATAACTAATGGAGTCCCTTACATTAACACAGCAACCTATAATTAATTTCTTTTTTTTTAAGATTTTATTTATTTATTTGACAGAGAGAGAGAGGCAGTGAGAGAGGGAACACAAGCAGGGGGAGTGGGAGAGGGAGAAGCAGGCTCCCCGCTGAGGAAGGATCCCGATGTGAGGCTAGATCCCAGGACCCTGGGATCATGACCTGAGCCGAAGGCAGATGCTTAATGACTGAGCCACCCAGGCGCCCCTATAATTAATTTCTAATATAAGAATGTGCCCTGTTTTAGGTCATACCTCATCTCCTATCTGCTGATAATCAGAAGTTCAGTGAATATTTTTTTCCTTTTACAAATGAAGTTAAATAGTTCCCATAATGGATTTCTACCACTTTCTTGAGTGTGATGTTTAATTTGCTGTTGCAAATTTCTCACCCTTAGCCACATTCACACACTCATTTAATGTTTCCATAGAGTTTCTGAGATTTTTGTTCTGGAAAGTATTACTCTGAAGTTGACTCACATCAATTATCTCATGTCTGATTTGAACTCTCAGCAATAAAATTGCTTTAAAAAAGGGGCTGCTTAAAAAAAAAAAAGAAAGAAAGAAAGAAAAGGAGAAAGCTGCTTAGCCCACACTAGTCTTCTCAATACTATTCTTCAATAAAAGGAACTCGGTCTACCTGGGAAGTGGTTGTTGTCAGAGCTGGGGCACAGAGATGTACAGTGTGATCCTGAAACATCTTGAGTTGCCAGTAGGACCATACATAAAAGGAAATGGGGGCATATTGAAAGAACACAGGAGCTAACTCAAAGCTGCCAAATGCTAAAGTTGACACAAATTTAGCAACAAAATAATAATAATAAAAATATTGGATTATAAGAAAGAGAATAAAATAAATATGTGAATCCATATCAATATATGAATGAGTGAATAAATAGTCACATAAATGTGGAAGAAGAATTGGCTCCTCGTTTACAGGAAAATTCCAATTAACAAATGTAGCAGGGATAAACAAAATAGAAATTCATATACACATATACCACAAAATAGTTATGGCAAACATGAATTATCATCCATGGATGCTAAAATTAGTGGGGAAGAGTATGATGAGGAACAGGATCTTTGAATAGCCTTAAAGTAGCCTCACAAGAAACTTGTTAATTACAAAAAGAAGAATTATAACTTTCAAGTGAAAGAAACTGGCTGACACCACATTAGCCATATGATCAAAATTAACATTACCAGCAAGAAGATATATTAACCTCATGTACTTCATGATATGGTGCAAAGAGAAAGGCAAATGATTCCTGTAATATTCTTGTCCAAAATGTATAACATCAATGCAATCATGAGAAAACATAGCACAAATCCAAATTGAACGTCATTCTACATATAACTGGCCTGGAGTCTTCAAAAGTGTCAAGGTTTTGAAAGACATAGGGAGACTGTGGAAATGAGGAACTATCCTAGAAGGAAAGTAAGGAGTATGACAACCAAACAGAGCATCAGATTCAGGATTGGATTCTGAATCAGAAAAAGGGCAATGGTGGGAAAACTTTTAAAATTCATATAAGATCAGTAAATTCCTTAATAGTATTATATCAAAGTTAGTTTTCTCTTCGTGATAGTGTTACAAAGGTTTTTAAGATGTTAATATTAGGGAAAGCTAGGTGAAGAATATATGGGAAGTATTGCATGGAGCACTGGGTGTTATACGAAAACAATGAATCGTGGATCACTACATCAAAAACTAATGATGTATTGTATGGTAACTAACATAATATAATAAAATTAAATTAAATTTAAAAAAAGAATATATGGGAAGTTTCTTTACTGTGTTTGCAGTTTTTTTGTAGGTCTACAGTTATTTCAAAATAAAATGTCAAAAAGACAAAGGTCTGCTTATGCAGGTTCCCTCCCATACTTCTAGAGTTGGGACAAGATATCAAAAGATGCCTTAAGATAGTAAATCAGCTGAGATAATCCTTCCAAGCTTAAGTGATATGAGGAGAACCCCTTAAAAGAGAAAACAAAATCTGGAAATGTATTAATACATTCTTATGCTCTGTTTGTAAAATGCCATGTAGTTGTCCCTTGAACAATGTGGGGACTAGGGTACCCGACAACCAATACAGTTGAAAATCCATGTATAACTTTTGACTTCCCCAACGCTTAACTACTAATAGCCTACTGTTGACTGGAAACCTCCAGTAACAGTAAACAGTTGGTGAACACATACTTTGTAGGTTTATCAGTATTTTACACTGTTTTCTTGCAACAAAGTAAGCTACAGAAAAAAACAATGTTATTAAGAAAATCATGAAGAAGAGAAAATACATGTATGGTGCAATACTATAAAAAAATCCATGTGTAGGGGCACCTGGGTGGCTCAGTCGGTTGAGTGTCTGACTCTTGGTTTCAGCTTGGGTCATGATCTCGGGGTCGAGAGCTCAAGCCCCGTATCAGGTTCCCCGCTCAGTGTGGAGTCTGCTTGTCACTCTCCCTCTGCCCTCCCCCTGCTCTCGCTCTCTCTCACTCTCTCTCTCAAATAAATAAAATCTTAAAAAAAATCCATGTGTAAATGGACCTACACAGTTCAAACCCATGTTGTTCAAGGGTCAAGTGTGTAAGTATACACATATGAATACATAGATAATATAAATACAGATTAGATGATACAAATAGAGATATCAGGGATATTTCTGTTCTCTTTTCATGCAAAAGCAATGAAAAATAAAGAGGTATTCTTTAAAGATAAGCAGTCTTTTACAATCCATATCCATCTTTTATTCAATTTAATAATTATGTAGTTTAGCACAACCCACAAGTAAGAAGAGACATGGCGCTTGTTGGGCCTTTTTGGATTTTGAAGGCAATATTTGCCATATTTGGGTGTGATGCTTTGGTCTGGCTACCCATTTTGAATAAGATTCAGAGTATAAACTACTCTGCAGCAGTTCCAAGTTCAGATGCAAGGTATTTTATATATATATATAATATTATATTATATTTTCAGGCATTATAATTAAATGACAAAATGGTATTCAAAGTGTCTGCGACAAACTCAGGTGTTATATAGAATCTATGGAAAACTACAATATGAAAATCACAACACAAGTTTTGGCATGAGGTCATGCCTTCCCATGCTTAAAAACATTTCCTCTATTTGAAAAGCTGCTGGGCCCTGGTAGAGACTTCACACCTACCATGAAACAGCAAATGTTTATGTGACCCACAGTGCCTACTATGACTTGAGCTTTGTATGATCCATCAAATTATAAAATTAGGTATGCAAAACAGCCTTATATTGAAAAATGAAAATAGGATATAGAAGCCTGAACAAGTCTAGAAGGCACTAGGAAGCTGCATGAGGGGATGGCTCAGACTCCCATGGTACCTGTTCTTACTGCTTTGCTGCCTCTACCTCCACCAACATTTGTAGCCTCGTGGGAAGTTCTCTATAATCAGTTAACAGATGAAGTAGTATGGACCTGTTCTTAGATGAATCTGTTGGTGCAATGGTGCCAGTTAGAAGCGGATTTATAGAATTACAGTCATTCCCAGGGCTAATCTTGATGAAATCTTCCCAGGATTTAGAATAATGTCAGTTGATACATCTGCTTATCTACTTCACATAGGAGAGAAATCCTGAAGCACAAAGCTCCATCAATTTATGGACAGTGCCTAATAATTGGCAGCTCAGAATAGGAAAAACGACACCAGCAGACTTAGAACTAGGAATTTAAAGGGAGAGGTAGATGGATAAACTATCAAAATTATCACAGACTGTGAAGATGTTTGTATCCAAATATATGCCTACTCAGATCACATGGAAATAAACATTTGTGTTACTTCATCAGGTCATGATCCCGATCAATCTACTGTGGGAGAGTCTCTTAATAATTAGGTAGAAGAAATTTCCCATTCTTTGGATTTCACTTTCCCAACCATTCTCCTGCTCTCACAATGCACACAATAGGCCAATATCATGAACTTCCTATTCCAAGGCTGATTTGCCACCAGCACTGGCGAGTGCTCACCTGCCAATAGCAGAAGCCAATGTCCTGCCCCCAATAAGCCACCTCCCTGATGAGACGAGGACACCAGCACCATGTGGTGACAAGCTGATTTTCATCATGGCGGAGGGAGCAATTTTTCCTCTACGGAATAGAAATAGATTCTAGATAAGGACTGTCTTCCCTGCCTAGGCCACCACAGGCTTTCAGAATGACTTCCTCATCACCATACGACACCCAGCATTTCTTCTGATTAAAACAAAAACAAAACAAACAAACAAAAACCCTCATATTGTAATGAAGATAGTATGGCAATAGACTGCCTCTGGCAAAATTCCTAAGTTTTAGGGTGTATCCCATCATCCAGACACAGATAGCTTGATAGAACAGTATAACAGCTGCTGAAGACTCTGTTATAGTACCAATGGGGAGATAATACACTGAAACTAGAATGCTGTCTTTTGAGATAGACTACATGCCTTAAAACAGCAACCAATATGGGGCGCCTGGGTGGCTCAGTCATTAGACGTCTGCCTTCAGCTCAGGCCATGATCCCAGGGTCCTGGGATCGAGCCCCGCATCGGGCTCTCTGCTCGGCGGGAAGCCTGCTTCTCCCTCTCCATTCCCCCTGCTTGTGTTCTCTCTCTCGCTGTGCCTCTCTCTGTCAAATAAATAAATAAATCTTAAAAAAAAAAAACAGCAACCAATATGTGGTGCCATCTTTTTCAACATTAGAATGCATGTGTTCAAGAAAGGAGGGGCACAGGGTGAGAATGACTCCCCTAACTTTTTCACCTAATAACCCACTTGAGGAATTTCTACTTCCTACCCTTGCAGCTGTTAACTCAGTAGATTTTAGGTTTTAATGCCCAAGAAAGAATGTTCCACTAAGAAGCACAATCAAATTCGGTAAGTTGGCAGCTAAAGCTACTTCTCATCCAGTATAGTCTCTGATGCTGTGCTGCTGAAGAAAAATGACAGGTAATGGTGCTACATTGGGCAAGGTGATTAGATTACTCCAAGCCAATTGAAGCAATAAGGTGTGTAGCTGGAACCAAAGGAATTCATGAAGATTCTTAATAGTTCTTTACCCAAAAGATCACCATATACTCAGATTATGTGGAAATAAACATTTGGGTCATCCTTTCAAATAATGAAACTCATTCAGCAAGGTGCTGAAAGCAATTGAATAAAAATTGGAATAGGTTGTGAAAGAAGAAAGATATAATTATCAACCCAAGCCTAATGGCTTCTAATCCATAGAAGTAGGCCTGTATCAGCTAGGCTTTACATTGCTTTTTCTCCATCAATTACTTGATATTAAGAACACTGATAGGGTTAATAGTTTAAGTTTTAGGTGACAGAATTATGAAACTGAGACACATTATGGTTATATAATAACTGATAGGACTTGTATGACCTCTGAGTTCAGACAAAGCTTTCCATTTGGTTAGAAGGAAAAAGTGGGTATGTCAAAGGTATGACAGATTATGCTGGAATACTGTCCATTTGTCCTTACAAGTTTACTCTCCATCCTGCTCTGTGCCCTTAGGATGCTAATCCCTATGCGCCACATAAACTGGGCCAATCCCTATGGGCCACACTGACTTCTGATTGGTTTGGGGCAGTAAGAGGCAGAAGATCAGATGGAATCAGAAGGAATCAGAAGGAATCAAAATCAACTCTATCTTTACTGGGCAGTCAATAATCAATACCATAAACCACAGCTCCTGTTAGCTGTTTCCTGCAGCTACTGGCCTAATCAGTTTCTGATAATTTCTAGCTCTATTTGCATCTTTGGGTCTAGTGAAGGTAATGGCTTCCACTCAACTGTTTCTTGAATGAGGATTCTTCCTAATTCCACCCACATATTTATAAGAAGTTATTTTATTAAAATATCCTCAATCACTCATCTATGGATATCATCTGTTTTCTTAAAGAGAAACCCAACTGATTCTGTAATGTATGTTACAGGTATATCTTTAATTGGGTAATTTCTTAGTATTTTTACTGGTATTGATGCACTTGTATTTAAATATTCTTAACGTACTTGCATCAAACATCATTTTCCTTGTAATTTCAACTTTTGTTTTAATGCTTAGAAAGCTATTTTATCCTGATGTCATTTTTTTGAAAGGTTTATTCATTCATTATGAGAGGGAGAGAGAGAGAGAGAACAGGCAGGAGGGGCAGAGAGAGAGAGAGAGGGCGAGAGAATCTCAAGCAGACTCTATTCTGAGCACAGCCCCACATGGGGCCTGATCTCAAAACCATGAAATTATGACCTGAGACAAAATCAAGAGTGGGTTGCTTAACCAATTGTGACACCCAGCTGTCCCCATTTAATGTTGGTTAGATATTCATCTGTGGGGCACCTGGGTAGCTCAGGCGGTTAAGCATCTGCCTTCGGCTCAGGTCTTGATCCCAGAGTCCTGGGATTGAGCCCCATGTTGGGCTTCCTGCTCAGCGAGGAGCCTGCCTCTCCCTCTCCCTCTGCCCCACCCCTTACTCATGTTCTTTCTCTCAGTCTCTCTCTCTCAAATAAATAAAATCTTTAATAAATAAATAAGTAAATATTCATCTGTATTCCTTTTAGTACAGTTATAGTTTTATTTCACAATAAATATTTAATCCAATTGAAAAAAAACTATATAAAGTAAAAATAGTAAGGCAGAAAACTGATTTTCTTTCTTTTATCTTCCAAATGGATCCAGTTACTTATCAAATATTTCAGCAGTTACCATTTATCAAATTATTATGTTTTGGGATGTATTCCTTGTTTTTTCATAGGGTTATTGGAAGAATCAAGTACCCAATCAAGATTTAAGAAATCTTAAAGAAATAAAAAATATTACTCAAAAATGTTTAACTCATTAATTAGATAGGAGATTGGCCCCCCAAATACTATATGATCTATTTCCCTTTTTGAAGCAAGTGAATATCTAAATGACCCAACTCAAATAATTATCTATTTATTTAACTTAGCAATTTTGTTCAAATTTCACAAGGGTGGAACCACTTGGGTTTTCATTTTGCATACCAGATTTATGATCTCTAGAATAATCGAATACTGTTTTATGACCTAAAAACATAAATATAAGTAGCACATGGTCATTGAAAGATTGAAGAAAATACATAGTCTGCAGATTAGGTTGGTTCAAAATTAAGCTTCAGGTAGAATTTAAATCAGAAGCAAAATTATAAAGCAGAGTGGGATATGGAATGGAAACTGAAATATTTACTTACATTCCAAATGGTAGTTTTACCATACAATCATCAATAAGATCTTACTCTGTACAGTAGGAAAAAGTCTAGGGAGGTGATGGCGGAACTTCTCAACACAATTTCTCTATGCAAAGAAGTATGTGTGAGGCAATCAAAACCTGGTAACAAATCCAGAGGGTGGTTGAGTAAATTTTAGGAATTACTAAAACTAAAATTACGTGAGTAGCAAAGTATGGATTGAGAAATAAGAAAATTGTCTGGGGTACATGTCACTGATATGTCTACACAACATAATAACTTCTTTTCTCTATTGGTTGACTGTTTTTTGGTTTTGACTTTTGTCTTCTTTTTTGGTATAAAGTGTAGCACTATAAGAAAACTTATTTATCTGTAGAATCTCACTTATTGAATAAAGAATACATTTTTTTCCAGCAAAATGTATTCAGACCCCAAATCCCTCAAATTCTAAAAGATGGTTTCATAGAAGCTGCCACTATGCTGATTGTGTTTTATTTTTTAAGAAGACATCAGTATACTTGAAATTTATCCAGGTGGAGGTAGAATACATACAAAGAAATTTCACTTGTAGATCATAGGGGTGATTGAAATTTCATCAGCAAAATAAAACTTTGGGAAAATATTAATTTTAGAAAATGATCTGTGAATCCTTTTGTATTTGGAAAATAACAAATATGTTAGAATAAATTGATAACTCTTTTCTTTGGCAAATTTTATTCTTATAGTCTCAGGAAAAGTTGAAAACCTAAGGGAATAAAACCCTTTAATTTCTGTAAACATATGTACTAAGGTTTTGCTATGATAATACCGTATAGCAAAAACCCTACTATGGTGGTTTACAATATTAGACATGGATTTCACATTCATATGTCTACTGGCTGGGCTACCATTCAATTTATTTTGTCTGAGCTTAAATAGGCTGAATGACATTATGAGCTTTGGATTTAGATCAGGTCTACTTCACATACAGTCATTCCAGGATCCAATCTAAGAGAGTAATGGATACATGGGGTGTGCTTGTCTACTGTCTCAGCTCAGAACTGGCACACTATCACTGATGTTCATATCCACTGGCCACAGCCAGTCACATGGCCAAATTCTAAGCCCATGAGGACAACTTCCATGGAAAGAAGGCAGTGAATATTTGATGAACCGTAATCTAAGCTACCGCAATGTGGATGAGCTAGTTCAAATTCACTACTAGAGGAAGATAAAATGATAGATTCTGCATTAGTGACCAACATTCAGTAAATCTGAGAGGAAATGACACCGTTGGATACTTGGTCTAATCAAGGACTTACACTATGTTTGGGTACAGAAAACAGCATCATACTATATAGTAATCTCTTTGTTTGCCAAAAGGTCTTGGAAATTTAAAGTGAAATTTATGATAGTAGAATCAGAGTAAAAATAGTGCACAATGTTCTTAATTAAGAGATGGTTTGGCAAACTTTTCATTGTCAAAATGCAAATGAATAAAATTGCGGAGGCTATCAATCTAAAACTTTTTCATCAAATTATTTTCCTAAAAATGTCATCTACATTATATTTGTTAATTCAAATGTACTTAACTACATAACTTCTCTAACTTATAAATGCAGTAACATAACCTATTTTTATTTCTCATTATAGATCAAATGTTTGGCCCTTCTGCATGGTTCAGGTACAATCCTTTTTTTCCCTGGCATTAGGACAATGTGGTTTAATATGATTCAAGGTAAAATGATGATTCCAAATATAGAAAAACAATGTTAAAATTGTTTACTAACTTCTATATTTGTAATTCTTTAAATTTTAATCCCCTCCAAAAAATCATTAAAATATCATTTTCTATTTGGTAAAATGCTAAACCACTTTCTATAGCATGCTACTTGATTTTATTAATTGATACAGTCTCATTGAATGGATTTTATACTTATTCCACCTTCAATATCCAACTAATATGCCACTTTCTCCCTGAAGCTTTTTCCAGATACAATGACCTACATTGATCTCACCTGCCTCCGACATCTTTTGTTTTTGTAAATGCTGTTACTGTTCTTTGATGCTTATGTGCATATATGTTATTCTCTCTCTGAAGTAGAAAAGCTTTGATTATCTTATTCCCAACTTACTGGCAAAGCAATAACCATTATTTATTATTCAAATGTCTCATCATTCTGGGGCGACTGGCCTTAGCTAGGCAGTTGACCCATGGGGTCTGTGATTCAGTTGCAAGCTGACAGCCCCTGGGGACTAAAGTCAACTCAAAGGCCACCTCAGTCAAGAGTCTGGTGGTTGATGCTTGCTATGAGCTAGGATAGTACTGGGAGTTCTCAGCCAGAACTCCTACACATGGTTTCTTCATGTGGTTGGGACTTTGACACAGCATGGCAGCTGGATTCGAAGGGTGGATGTCTCATGAGAGAGAAAGGCAGATGGAAACTGTGTTACATTTCTGAACTAGTCTCAGAAGTCACACACTGAGATCTCATTTTAAAATGACATTCTAAACTCATCTGCCTGCACTAGACTCCTCATACCCACTCCGTGTTCCACTATCAAAAAAGGCTAGGCAAAAAAAGATTTTTTTAAATTTAATAGACAAATGAAGCCAGTGTTTTGATTCTGTTAATTACAGTTGCCTAAGGCTTATATTACTCTTTCAATGTCTATAATTTTCCATAGTTAACTTTTTAATTAATAAATATATATTATCAAATGAAACTTAATTGGGTATTTTACTTCACCTAGATTTAATAATTTAGAAAAGGTTGGAAAAAGCAAGGTTAAATCCCATTATGAAGTGGATATCAGACACATAATTAACAAGGCTGTATAGAATTTGTCAGGATATAGCAGAAAGCTGTACTCTGAATTATGCCTGGGAATAAAATTTAATATTCAGAATAACCAAATTCACCGGGAAAAACTAAGGACTTATTTTTGTTTTATTGCAGTTCAAGTTGTTAACTGGTTTTCAGGTATAAGTAGACTTATTTCGGTTTAGATCACTTATTGATATAATATACTTTCCATCATGTTTGAAGTCTTCACTTGCAGTGGTGTACATGTTCACGTCCCTAGGATCCTGGTTAAGAGAGTGAGTGGAGACTGAAGTTCAGTCTGTGCTCTGTTTGCCAAGTCATATACTTTGGCACCAGGCTGTACGGAATACATTTGGGAGGTGCTCTCTGAAATTTGCACAAAAATGATGCCATATGGGCTAGTTAAGTCCCTGATGATGAGACATGATGTTACAGGAATTTCCTTCAAAGAAAATTGTGTAATAGAAAAGTTATTACTATCTTGGTATAAAAAACAGATGTAGTTTGAATCTTAGCTCTGTCACTTAAGGTACTGTGACTTTGAGAAGGTGATGCACCTTCAGTTTCCTCACATGGAAAATGGAAATATCCATTCCTATCTTGCAGAGTTGATATGACAAATGGAGCTAATAATCCATGAGAAGCATGAAACACAGTGTCTAATAGGGTAGGGATTAATTAAATAGTATCCATAATATATTCTAAGAAGAGTGTTGTCATAAACTTTTAATCCTTGGTTCTGTGTTGGTTTTTTGATAGATACAGAGCTCTGCAATTCTATTTTGGGTATGTAGTTATATAACTCACTGGTTAAAGCCACTGAAGGAATAATAAAGGAAAGCAGTATAATTCAATTCAGGAAAAACACTCCTAAACGAAATACTAAGCATTTGTGTAAGAATTGGTCAGTTTGGGTTTTCAAAAATTTTCACATTTTCAAAATTAGTTTCCTAATTTTCTATGTAGTTCTCAAAATCTAGCCTGGCACAGAAAGAATTGTTTGTGTAAAATCACATCCTGTGATATCTTCCTGTAGGCAAGAGCCTTCACCCGCTGGAAGGATCCAGTTAGGTCCTGGCTCTGCCCCACCTCTTGTTGAGCCACATCCTGCTACAAATGCAACAGTCATCAGAACTGATAAAACTCAGGGTTAAAAATAAAGATGAACTTAAATAACAGCACATATAAGATGTATGCTTCCACTATATACAGGTAAAAAAAAAAAAAAAAGACAAACCCAAATATGTGCTTAGAACAAAAATCTGACTGAATCATTGCCTCTTTTAATGGTGTACCTCTAATGATCCCTATTGTCTTAAATCTTAAATAATTAATTAGAACTGTTTCACAGTGGAAAATGACATGGCTACCTGTTTCTTAATAAACATGAAGTGATTTAAAATATTTCTCAGGCAAATTACAAATATGTTTCATAGATGACTACAATTTTAATAACTGCACAATGCAACCCACAGCATTTAAAGTCCTTACCAAAGTCTACAAGACAAAGCCTTATCTCTCCTAGCTCCTCTTGTATGATTGTTTCCCTTGCTCATTATGCTCTAATCATGCCAATATTTCAGGTCTTCAAAAATGTGTAGCCTTAGGACCTTTGTACAAACTGGTTCTTCTAATGCTCTTCCTCCTACACTTTGCCCATATCATGTCTCAGCTTAAATTTCCATTCATGAAGACACCTTTCCTGACTATCCACTAGATTAACTATCTTGTAACTCTCATTGCAAATATAAATCATTTATTTATTCTTCTGATTATCTGAGTTTTTCTATGACTCTTTCCATTAGACTATAAAGCCATATTTGTTACCTTCATTTGTGCCAACCAAATAGGAGGTTCCAAACTATTTATTAAATGAATAAATAAGAAGATACAATGCTCTGGAGAGTTTGAGTATTTCCAAATTAATACAAATGAGGGTCTGGAGAAAATCTTTACAAATAAATATGCATTCATATGGAAAAAACATGAAATAGAGTTAAAAAATAATGAAGCATGATCTCAAAAGAAAAAAATAAACACCATGCAACCAATTATTGTATATACATGGCTTCCCATTACATCATTGCTTAAAATAATAAAAATAAAAATTTACTTAAATGGCTAACATAATCTGTAAAATATTTAAGGCAAAGAATCATGCTGTGCCATTAAGAATAGATGTAGATTTAGGTTTATTACCAAAGAGGGTTGTTTAATTTATACCTATAACTGAAAATCAAGAGTATAACCTTTATACCTCATATAATTCCATAGCAAAGGGTGGAGGCAGGGGTAACAAAAACTTAACAGAAAACATGTTTGAACAATGGAATTACAGGTGATTTTTCATTTTTAACTGATTTTTGCTTGCTTACATTTTCTAGAATTTTCTATGAATTTTGGATAAAAGAAAGAGAGAGAAGGAGATTGATTTTAGCTATGGATGCCTTTGGCACATCTTTTTTTTTTTTTTGCTCCCCTGTTTTTCTGTGCAATTCAACCTCTTTAGATGTGTCTTTTCTCACCAGGGATTTTAACAAGCATACTGAGGCATGGTGTTTACCCTCAAGGATCTCACAACCATATTTTTTTAAAGATTTTATTTTTATTTATTTGGGAGAGAGAGAAACAACACGAGTGGGGGGAGGAGCAGAAGGGGAGGGAGAAGCAGACAGACTCTCCTCTGAGCTCAGAGCTCAACATAGGGCTCAATCCCATGACCCTGAGATCACGACTCAACCAACTGAGCCACCCAGATGCCCCAAGGATCTCACAACCATATTAAAAACAAAGGTTTATAAAGGAATTTTGATGCATATGATAAATCTAAGATACATGATACAGAGGCAGTGGGAGAAAGAAATCTCTATGGAGAACGGTTCTCAATTCCTCAGTAACTTCCCCCTTTCTCTACTTCCTTTCCTCCACTGGTGACTGCGTTTTCAGGGGGAAGGGTGGAGCTTATGTGACTTTTTCAGGGAGAAAAGTAGGTCTTCTGATCACTGGATGATGTAGTTTATACAGATATGAGACTACATTCCTACAAGTGACCAGCTGGTATAACTCAAAGACTTTGCCTTTTTCTTACCAATACATCAAATTTACCACCACAGACCTCAAACACTTCTTTTTATAGTCCAGACTCCTCTGTGTTCCTATTATGGCTCCTCTTGGCTTTGCTCAGGTGGATTCTTTTGTAACTTTCAACCCAGAGTTATCTTACTATTTAATGGGCCCCCTTAGCAAGTTCTCCATTAAGATACCAGTTACTTCTGGATCATTGCCACTTAGAAACCAAGGGTAGCTGAGAAAGCTGAACCCCACACCTCCTCCTTAGCACTAACACATTTGATTTAATGAAACAGAGCCCCTGGGCAGCTTTTCAAGGAAGCCACTTTCCAGACTTCCAAACGGGAAGGCAGGTAAACCCTCATTTTATCAGATATGCCTCTCCCACTCCAGTTTTTACAGTTTATATCATAAGCTCTAAAATGTGAATATTTTTTTAATTAAAATAAATTATAGATCACAACAAAGACATTTAAGTGGAAATAATCTTGTCCTTAATATAAACGTTCTTAGTTCAAGTACTGAGCTAATTATCGTCCTTTGCTGTGAGATAGGAAAGAGAAGGTTGCTGTACACAATAAGCAGAGTCCAAAAATTTGAAGATGTAGAATTGCATTATTGTGAAATTAATGAAATCACTATGGTAAGCCTGTACAGTTAGTTGACCTGGTATTCTGAAGGTCCTTCATAATCCAAATCCATTTTTGTTCTAGCTGCAGTTTAGCACGACTAGATGGGAATTTTTGTTTTCTTTAGAAAAGTTGGCTGACATCTTTATTGCTTGTTTGGGGGTAGGGGTAGGGGCTGCTCAAGATCTCTTGGTGGATAATTCACTTCCTTTTCAGGCTTCCATTACAGGCTTCTGGTTGCGCAGGATGGTGCTGGGTCTGCCTATGTGGCCATGTGTAAATCTCGTGGTAGTTGTTCTTGCAGATCATGTGCCCGATGCTGCTGAGGGTGGCCTCGGTGTTCTTGTTGATGGCCACCCATAGGAGGTGGCAGGCTTGCTGGCCCTGTTTCATGACTGACATGGCACCTTTGTGGTCCTCTGCCAGCCCGCTGCAGAAGAAATTGCGGGCCTTCAGATAACTGGGTTGGTGGTGTACATTTGCTTGCTCCTCTTGTTCAGGAAACTGGAGCAGTTCTGTGCGACCATCCATTATAGATGCGCAGAAGTGGCCAGAGCTCTTCTGGCTGTGGCGGCTGGAGGTGGAATGAGAATATTGATGGGAATATTTATGAGCCTTGTGGCTATCTGTAATTTGCAGAACAGGATCAATAGTCCCAAGAATCTTCCGGTCGGTTAGCACGTAAGTAGGACTGCCAGATAAAATATAGGATGCCCCATCAAATTTGAATTTCAAATAAATAATGGATCCATTTTGTTTTATATGTTCCAAATATTTCATGGACATATTTATACTAAATAGTTCTTTGCTGTGTATCTGAAATTTAAATTTAACAGGTGATCCTGTGTTTTTTAGTGTTAAATCTGGCAACCTGTACCCAATTCATTAGCTCTGTCAAGGAAATTGAGCCTGGAGAATTCTGGAGATCTCTCTTTGACAAGACAGATTTGCCTGCCTTATTCCCCTTCTCACATCCTACCCCCCAAAATAAGAACATTAGCCTGTTTCCAACCCTCGTTCTCAGAGCTGGCAGGTGATTGGAAGCAATGACAATATAGCCTAATCTAAGTTCCTGCTATGAAAGTTACAGCAGAGTTTTACAGTATAAGCAATCTGGTGATCCCAGAAGCATGGAGAACAAAGGTTACTGCTAAAGAAAATACTTTATTTAAAATTAAAGTGAAGCATGTGCCATTTCATTTTATTGTGATTATGTTCCTTATATATCCTTTCATTCTAAAAAGAAAAGGGCAAAAGTCTCTTCAAGTCATTTAGCAGTTTAATATCAAGATATTTTTTAATCTTCTAAAATGTAATCTTAACTGCAGGACATGTGATAGCCACAAAGCCTGCAAATCATATCTATTTCAGAAAACTGAATTTGCGCATGCAAACTTGAAATGGGCTCACTAGCCTTGCAGTAATCAAAAGACTACTCCATATATCAACTCACCAGCACCCGCTTTCCCACACACCCAGTATAGTTCCTTTTGTTCTTTAAGATGCATTTAAATCTTTGGTCTAACTTTCTCCTTGAAGATCCACTTATAATAAATTATGCTTGAAATTTTATCCAGTTCTTGGCCACATCACATGAAATGCTAGTCTTCTCACAGGACTTAGACCTTTTTTTTTTTTAATTAAGATGTTTCCTAAGAATAAGCAAAGGATACCTATGTCATCTCCTGCTTCTCTCTCCTTCCAATCTTCCCATAATTCTCAGGAATGGAAATTGGCTTTCCCTTTTAATTCTCGTAAGCTATGATTTCCTTCTGTGGGAGAAATAGTCTTGATGTCATAGACAATGGGTATCTTGTCTACATTGTAGATCAAACTATGACATGGGCTTTCACTATTTGATCCTAGATATCCTAAAAAGGAGAGGGAAAAAGGAAAAGAATTTGGAAAATCTACCCAAGAACAATAATGCCACTCTTTATATTTTTAAATATTTTTCTATATAGCCTTTCCTTAATAAGCCCTATTTCTTTCTTTTATAAATCTTCACTTTCTCCAGATGTAATGGATGTCTCAGGCAGAAAAGGGCCAAGGTTATAAGTTCACAAAGGCAAGTAAGAAAATCACATTAATGATTTTAAAATGTCACTGCTGTTATATCATCAAGGAAGAAAAAAAATTTTTAATATTTAAAAAGCTATTTTAAAAGCTTTAAGGAGACAACAGACTTCCTAACTGTCAGTTGTGTATCCATGTTCCCTGCCTTGAACACTCTGTGGACTTAGAAATAAATGTATTCTCAAACCTCCTTTTAGAACTTAACCGCTTAGAAGTAGGACTTCTGTGTTCAATAACGTAAACAATTTTTAAAGCAAACACAATATATAATATATATCCCTATTAAGGCTACCTTGAGAATTTGTGGCCTCATTCTGATGAAAAAGAGTCAAAGTTATAACCAAAAGAAAATAAAACACCTAGAGAGGAAAAAGATAGAAGTTAAAGTTTAACAGTGTTTCACTGAACAGCTGTACTAATTCTGAAACTTTTCTCAATATATTCAAATGAGAACCTCATTAACAAGGCAGAGAATGCTGGGAAGATAAGAAGATCTTAAAACAATTTCGAGAAACAATATACAATTAGCTGCCATATGTGTTTCTTCTGTATGAGTGATACACAATACATAATGAGGTAAGGGCTGCAAACATTTCACAGACTTTTTATTTTTACCATGAAAGTCTTCCAGACATTTTAAGAGATGTTAAAATTAGTTTGGAAAACTATCTACTTCTTCTCTTAAAAGTTTTAGTTGTTAGCTTTGACAAAGAATATTCCTTCATTGCTAGGCATCAAAGCATCTACTACTAGTCATGATGAATTACTATCACATCTGTTGTCCCTTTTTAGGTTCAAGCAAAGGAAAAGAATGACACATTCTAATTGGCAATCAGGTTTAACTCAAGTATTTCAAATTTGTCGCTAGATGAATTTTTACTACAAGTATGCTTTTGCAAGGAGACTAATGCTGTGCTTTATCCACTCCACAAGTTGTTTCTAGGCATTCACTCATTCAAATAAATATATATTAAGTGTTACTGTGAGCCAGGTATTTACATTTTACATTATAGAACAAGTATACGTTATAGAACTGTACAGTTGTTGACCTGGTATTCTGAAGGTCCTTCATAATCCAAATCCATTTTTGTTCTAGCTGCAGTTTAGCACGACTAGATGGCAATTATTTTTAAACACATATGGAAGAAACAGTAAACATTCCCTGCTATTCATGGAGCTCACATTCCACTAGGGGGAACAGATAAACTGACAAGTACATAAACTCTCTGAGAAAATTAAGGAAGTAAGGGAGATAATCTTGTTGGTGGTTGGCAAGGTGGATGCTGAGAGCAATTTAAAATATGATGGAAAAGAAAGGCTGCATCAAAAGGAATGAGATCTTGCCATTTGCAACGACGTGGATGGAACTGGAGGGTGTTATGCTGAGTGAAATAAGTCAATCAGAGAAAGACATGTATCACATGACCTCACTGATATGAGGAATTCTTAATCTCAGGAAACAAACTGAGTGTTACTGGAGTGGTTGGGGGTGGGAGGGATGGGATGGCTGGGTGATAGACATTGGGGAGGGTATGTGCTACGGTGAGCGCTGTGAATTGTGCAAGACTGTTGAATCACAGATCTGTACTTCTGAAACAAATAACGCAACATATTTTAAGAAAAAAGGAAAAGAAGAAGATAACAGGAGAGGAAGAAAAGGGGAGTATGTCAGAGGGGGAGACGAACCATGAGAGATGATGGACTCTGAAAAACTGAGGGTTCTAGAGGGTAGGGGGGTGGGGGGATGGGTTAGCCTGGTGATGGGTATTGAGGAGGGCACGTTTTGCATGGTGCACTGGGTGTTATGAACAAACAATGAATCATGGAACACTGCATCAAAAACTAATGATGTAATATATGGTGATTAACATAACAATAAAAAAAATAAAAAAAAAAAAGAAAGGCTGCACTGACAAAATGACTTTTTTTAATCAAAGTATAGTTGACATATAATATTATATTAGGTTTGGGTGTACAACATAGTGACTCAACATTTATATACATTATGAAGTGATCACCACAACGAGTTTAATTACCATCTGTCACCATGCAAAGACTAGTAGTATGTGAGGGCACAATCCACATAGATATCTGAGGAAAGAACGTATGGGACAGATAACATAGAATGAGCAAAATCTGTGAGATGCTGTGCATCCAATGTTGGAGAGGAGGTAAAAAACTGGAATTCTGGTACCTTGTGGTTGTAAGTGTTATAATCACTTTGGCGAAAGTCTTGTATTTCCTTATAAAGTTCAATATATAACTGCTCTGTAACCCAGCAATTCAAATCCTAGATGTAGATGAAGAGAAACAAAAATATATATCCACAAAAAAAAAAAATAAGTTGTATAAGAAGGTTCAAAGTTACTTTATTTGTAGTGGTGTAAAACTGGAAAAAATACATCCATCCATCCACTGGTGCATAGATAAAAATAATCTGTGGTATATTCATATAATGAAATACTACACAGCAATAAAAATGAGTAACTACTGACACATGCAAAAACATGAATGAAACTCAGAATTCGTGCTGAGGAAAAGAAGCCTCGTCCAAATTATTTCACTTATTTGAAGTTCCAGAACAAGAAAAATAATCTATGGGGGGCAGGCAGTGGTGGGATATCAAACAATGATTGTTATTAGGGAGTGGAGTTAAAGGTTGACTGGGAAAAGCTTTAGGGAACTTTCTGTAGTGGTGGTAATATTTTATATATTGATAGGGGTTTAGGTTACATAGTTGTATACAACTGTCAAAACTCGTTGAACAGCATATTTATAATTTTTGTATTTCTTTGTAGAAAAATTTTACATCAAAAGAAAAAAATTAAAAATGCTAATCAGATACTGACATGAAGTTAATGATATTCATGCTGAAGTGTTTAGGAGTGAAGAGTGCTGGTGTCTGCAGCTTGCTTTGAAATATATGTAAAACAAGATGAACAATGGATGAACAGCTAGATGAACTGAGTATGTGGTATGTATAGAAATGTTAATAGAAGAATCTAGCTAGTGGATGCATGAGTTTTCAAGGCAAAAATGCTTTTAACTTTTATGTAAGTCTGATACTTTCACTTACATTACATGCGTAGTGCTGAATGGGTCTCCTGGGTCCAATTTGGTTACAGGTAGCTTTGCAGAACTTCTCAGCGGCTCTATTATAAGGGCGCATGCGCACAGGGACGGGAAACACGGAAGTTGCTGACCCAGAGACGGAAGGGACAGAAATTCAGGAGTTTGGGTTCAGAGAAAACCATCCCAAGGCTGCATTCACCCTTCATATCTACTTAATCAAGCAACGTGGGGGCATGGGATAGGTGGGCTAACATCAGAACCAGTGCCAGGAGTTGTTAACAACTAGTTCAGGTTGATACCCTCCAGGTAAAAGATGCTTCAAGGAAGACCAACACAGATTTAACAAACACTTTTAGACCATTTACCGTTGCCAAACATTTTCCTAAGACCCATATATGTGCTAACGCATCTAATCCCCACGGTAACTCTGTATGGTAAGTACAAATATTTACAGGTGGGCAAGCCGAGGTACAGAGAGATAAAGGAACTTGCCTAACTCATAAAACCAGAGAGTAGTAGAGTCAGAAATCAAACGCAAGTGGTCTGGCCCCAGCTTCTCGGCCCTTCATTCCAATTCTAAGTTTTTTGTGTTTGAGATACTCTTAATGGCTAGTCACTGTTCTGGGCTCATTTCATGAGGCTTTTCAAGAAATCTTTGCTACAGACATGCTGGGTTGGTATTTTCACCCATTTTGGGATCGGGGGAGAGAAAGAAATCTGCTCTAAGTTGCCCAGCTGGAGGAACTGGGAATTTCCAATGCACATCATTGTATTATTTCATTTCATTTCATTTCTTCCTATTTTTTCGGTCATTCAGTTATTCAACATATATTTGTTGTACACATATTCTGAGCTGAGGACACCGGAATAATACAAGTCAGATATAGTCTCTGCTCTTGAAACTCAAGAGTCTAACAGAGGAAAGAGATAAGATAGGAACAATGGGATAAGAGAATTTTGGTACACAATATGTGCTCTAAGCAATTGAAGTGGGATTAGGCAATAGATAGGGTTCGGAGGTTGAACAGCTTTCCCTGGGCTGGGCCAACGTGTCTTCTCAGAAGCAACTACTTTAAAACTGAGGCCTGAGAGATAACAAGGAACTAGATGTGGTGAAGAATAAAGGGGGAAATGTTCCAGGCAGAGGGATCAGCAAGGATAAAGTTGTGGAAGCAGGAAAGAGTGTGTTCAAATAATGGGAAAAGGTGCAGGGTGGCTGGAACATAGTGAGCTAGAGAATGAGGTCAGAGAGACAGGCAAATGTCACATTAGGTAGAGCTTTTACAGGTAAGCATTTTGTATTTTTTTGTGAAGTGTTTTGCTAATACTTTAAGTTGGGTTGTTTGCCTTTTTATTATTGAATTGTAGAAGTTCCTTTTATATTCTGCAAGTTCTTTGTCAAGTATATAAATTGTTAAAGTTTTCTTCCGGTCTGTTGTTTGTTTATTCAGTTCGTTAATGATGTCTTTTGAAGAACAAATGCTCTTAATCTAAATCTAATTTATCAGTTTCTTTTCTCTTTAAGTGTAGCATAGTTTGGATCCTGGCCAAAAAAATAAAAAATTACCTAACCCAAAGTTGTAAAAATACACTCTTGTGTTTTATTCTGTATCATCTAGAGCTTTAGCTTTTTCTTTTGGTCCATGATCCAGCTTGAATTAATTTTTATATAAAGAGAGGTAGAGATCAAATGTCCTTTTCTTATTTTTTGCAATATGATTATCCAGATGTTTCCGCATTCTTTGCTTAAAATATTTCCTACTCTGTCCTTCTTAAAATTCTTATTTCTTATTTCTAAATATAGATATTCTTCAGGAATTAGCCTTAAGCCCTCTTTTACTATACTCCCTTCTCACATGGTTTTGCCTTTCCCATGACTTTCAATGAAATCGAAATACTGATGATGCCTACATATACACGTATATTGGCATTTGAACAATCTCCCCTTGGCCTCCAGATAATTCACTTCAACTGTCTATTTGACATTGCCCATTGAGCATTTAAAAGATATCTTAGGGATGCCCTGGGGGCTCAGTTGGTTAAGCATCTACCTTCAGCTCAAGTCAGGATCCCAGGGTCCTGGGGTTGAATCCCGCACTGGGCTCTCTGCTCATCAGGGAGCCTGCTTCTCCCTCCACCTGCCACTCCCCCTGCCTGTGCTCTTTCTCTCTCTCTCTGACAAATAAATAAAATCTTCAAGAAATAAATAAAAGACATCTTAAATTTAACATAGCTAAAATCAGTCCTAATGTCCCCAATGACAGAACTCCTCCATCCATATGAATTTTCCTCATCTCCAGAAATATCACTATGCTTTCAGAAACCTAGGAATTATGCTTAATTCATTTTTTTCCTTTATACTTCTCAGCCAACATTGGTAAAACTTGCAAACTCTTTCTCCAAAATCATCTGAAATCCAACAACTTTTTGAGATCTGCTCTGCCATCACTTCCATACCCACCCACAATTTTGTCTCACCCAGCCCACAGCAGCAGCCTGTGAACTGTTTTCTCCTTCACTTTTGCCCCCCCTCCCTAATTCATTCTTCTCAAGGCTGCAAAAGTGATCATTTTCAAATACATTGTACTATGCAACTCCCCTGCCTAAAATTCTTCAAAAACTTTTACTCAATGCACTAAATAAATATCTGTTAACCATCTATTTCGTGTTCAAGCATTGTTCACAGCCCTGGGGATATAATGGTAATTACAAAAAGACATGGTTCCTAACTTCATTAAATTTACACTTATTCAGTATTCACACACACACACACACACACCTATAAAATGTTAACTGTGGCAAACATACAGAGGAGTAATGAACAGTGCTATGAATGTCTTCAAATAGGAATTTTATATAGTTAGGAAACAAAACAAGGATTGTTGAGATACTAATTCCTTAGCACAAATTATCTAAAAAAGAGGGACCCAGGCAGAAAATGAAGCATGTAAATGTGCAGATTTAAAGTATGACAAGGCATGACAGGGCACAGAGATGGAAGGACAGATGACGAGAACAGAAAGCAAAACAGAACAAGATGAATTTTGGGGAAAAGGCCTGAGCCAAACTTGCAAGCCTAAGTATTTTTCTCTTCTTTAAAATAACAGAACAAGTTGAGCAAGATCACTGTGGCTACAATGTTGAGATATATTGAGAAATGGACAGAGTAAATGTGGACAGAGCATCAGAAGATTTTAGCAGTGATGTAGAAAAAGTAGGATGGTAGGGATTTCCTGCTTCAGGACTCTTACACGTTCTTCCTGGAATGATCACCTCCCCTGCTCCTGGATTAAAGGCCCCAGGTCCACTTGTTGGCTCCCAGATTAAATGTGTCCTCTTAAATGGAGGCCTTTCCTGACCACTAAGAAAATAAAATATCTCTTGCTCATACCCATTATTTTCTATCATCTTATTTCTTTCTCAGCACTTTCATATTTTGTAATTATCACTTCTTGTTTATTTCTATCTCCAACAATTAGAATGTATGCACCAGCAGAGCAGGGACCATATCTGTCAATTTTTGCCAGCTTGTAAATCATCAGCACATATCACAGCAGCTGCTTTGGTTATACTCATAAGTGTTAATGAAATAAAACAGTTGGCTTCAACATGATATTAGCTTTCCTCTTTCCATAGTATGTATTCTACCTTAGCTCAGGCATGCTCTATCACACCATTCAACAACTGTTCCATGTCCACGTGTCATGTACTGGGCAAGGTGTTAGGGATAGAATAATGACCTCCCAGATTGTGTGCTATCTCTCAATGCTTTAGAGCAAGGGTTCTGGATTAAAGCTGCTTGGATTTGAACTTGAGTGTTTCTACTTCCCAGCTGTGTGATGTTGGGAAATTTACTTAGCATCTCTGGATCTCATTTTCTTCATCTCAAATGGTGATATTAAGAGCTCCTTATAATATTGTGTGACTACCAAAGGCCACCATGCTTTGTGGCTATTATTCATCCTAGTGGGCAAAGCAGAAATTTAAATAAAATTAATACTGTATTACAAATGTGATATGTGTCAAGAAGGGGATTTACAGGGTATTTGAGAGTATACAATAGACTGACACACTTATTATTATATAACAAGCACTCCTGCTACTTAGAGGAAAGTAAAGGAAAACTTGATTTTATTCCACATCAGGGTTCATAGCATCAATACATGTTAAGTAGTTGAGTTAAAAAAGCTCTACAGCCTCAAGTAAAAACCCTGCTGGCATGAAAACACAGTAGTTTCTGAGTGTGTGTAGATGTGTGTGGGGTCATCCCCTGTATCAGATCTCACATATATCTGCTGTATCATTTAACTTACTGGCAAAAACGACTGTATAACAAACTAGTCAAAAGCTAATGACTTAAAAGAGCAGTCATTAATTCTCACTTATCTTGGGTTCCCCAGGCTTGGCTGATCCAGGCTGGGCTTGGCTGGGGTAGCTCTGTACCTCATGTTTCTTTCTCCTCCCGGATCCAACAGTCTAATGAAGGTTCTTCTCATGGAAGGCCAGAAGTGAGATCACACAAACAGTAGCCCACATGAACTCTGGAGGCCTGAGCTCTGCAATGGCACACTGTTACTTCTGCCTCATCTTATTGTAAAGAGTCTTAGGGCCAAACTCAATGTTAACGGGTAGGGAACTAAACTTCACCCATTTTAGGGTAAGCACTGCAAAGTATATGGCAAAGGACTTGGATATAGGAAGGATAAAACATTGGGGCATGGATATAAGAAGCATGAAGAATAATTCAATTTACCAAATCTGCTCAGTCTGTTCTTCATTTTCCTGTGTAGAGGTAGGGATGCTAAATGTAGATTTGACAAAGAAATGCAGGACAACATATACCACTCTATCATGTGAGAGTTTACATGTAATCATCAGTGGATTTTTAGCTGAAATAGGCAACTAGGAGAAATGACAAAGAATGATAAGGCAGTATTTTTTCTTTGAAATGTTAAAATAAATGCCACTACTTACAGCAACTATTTTGTAGGTATATGACAGAATAAAGAAATGAAACATCTTAGGTAACTTATGATTATAGCTATGATTCCTCTTACAAAATGTTCCCTTATTGTACAGGGTATTTTTAGTAAGATAATGCTATTTTTCATTATTTTTTCTTTATCCCAATTCAAGCTCTATTTCTTATGGGATTACTTTGGGCAGCCAAGTATCTTATAGTCTGATGGTGCCCTTTCAGACCTTTCCTTACATAAAATACACTTTTTAAAGGAATAGTTTTATTCTGTATCTGTAATTGCCTCGATTTGAGGCTCATTTTTCTCAGGATGGGTAAAGAAATCTAATCAAGTTTAGAAACTGAATTGTGTGCTCTAGTTTCAATCTTAAAATAGCCATTTTCCTGTTCTTTTCATTAGAGAAGTCCTATTTTTGGTTACTAATTTTTCCTGGTTTTTATATTTATTTTAACTTTTGTAAGACCACTGTATAGAAGAGTACTTAAGATGTGAATTTTAGGATAAACATGTACCAAAGTAGGGTTATTCTAATATCCTCCTTCCCCTAAGAACAACTGCTTTATGCCAAAAGGAAAAGGAAACTTCTACAGAGATTTTAATTCTGTTGCAATGCCCAATTGTCTAAAAATAAAAGAGAAACATCCACTCTGAAAAACAGTTAGCTTTAGGATGTAGTAGTAAATTTTAAATGTTCAAGATTTTCTCTTTTATTCCTCTCTTGTTTTATAAAATCTTTTATTCTGAGGCACTCGGCACTTGGTATAACCAAAGTATATGGATATGACTAGAATTACAGTCAAAAAAGGGAGTTAAGAGTTTACATAAGCTACTTTTTTTTTTGCTTAAGATGGAATTGAGTTGAGGGAGAGGAGGACAGGTTTATCAAGAAAAGACTTAGAGTTGTGGTCTTAAGACAGTCATAGGTAGAAATATTATCTATGCCACTCGGAGACTCCATGACTTGTAACAAATAACAGCTCATCCAAGCCCGTTTCCTTATTTGTAAAATGGGAATTATAACATCTCCCTTGAGGTGTAATTTGTGGGAATTAAATGAGAAAACATATTCAAAGAGTTTTGACTATAGTCTATACTCCTTAAGGTCATAGAACTAGTTAGTTTCAGATATGAGAAATCAGAAGTTACTTACCTCCAGTCCAGTTACCTTTTGCCATATTGTTTATGCTCACCCTGTTCAAGGAATGTACAGTTTACTGGTAATATAGGAGTCATATGTAGATTTTTTAAACCATCATTTACACAGACTGTACAGAATAAGAGATTAAACAGAGATTTGCCAATGCATGTGAAAATGAGCTGAGACACCAGTGCCAACAACATAGACATTCTTGGTGTCTGAAAAAGACTGTAAGTGAGCATATTCAGATCTCCTTCTCTCTCTGTCTCTCCTTCTCCCTCTCTCTGTCTCTCTCTCTTTCTCATAATAAGATATATTATCACAGTGTGTCCTATTTCAACATGTCGGACTGGACGAGAAGAAACTGAATGAAAGCCAAAAAAAAGGTGGGGGGGAATCCAAGAGTTTTTTTTTTTTTTTTTTTCTTGCATTCACTTACGGATCTAGAGTTTTTCTAATTCAGAGTGTTCTGACATCCCAGTAATAACTGTAATATCCTGTTAAAGCAAATACCTTTCAGACTTCATTCTATTGAAGACTTAACTAAAATAAGGTGTTCCTTAGCGATAAGTGAATTTTTATTGAGGAGCATTTGAAAGAGAGGTTCACTGTATCTTTAACTAGTTTCGATGCAACAAAAGCCATACCCTAAAATTCATTCATATATACCACCTGTCAGTCTTGTTTGGCTTGATACATTTCATCAGATATTGGAAAGTGCTTTTCACCATTATATGACTGTACCACCACTCTGTACTGTGAAGCTCTATTTATAGGAGTATTTATTAAGCACTTACGCTATACCAAGCCCTCTGCTAGGAACTTTACATGTGTTATCTTATTTAATCCTCACAAATAGATGGAAGAGCTAAGCATCATGATGTTCATTTTACAGAAATGGCGGTTTTAAAGAGTTCTAATAGCTTACTCTAGTTGATAGGGGTTGTAAGGAGCTAAACTAGGATGTGAATTGAATTTTATCAGATGCCAAAATCCATGTTCAGAGATTAAGTTCCTGAAAAAAATATTATCACTTACTACATGCCTATAAACTGCCAAACATCAGGATAGCAATTCAACAGACTATTTCATTCATATATGAGCTTCATTTAACGGGGGGGGTGTCTATATTCCATGACAATTTGCAAACTGAAATATCCCTAGTGATTATACAAATCATGGTCGTTATTGCCTACCAATATTTGTTTTGTTAAACTCTATTCACAAAGAGAATTTAATTGCAAATCAATGTAATTTAGTTGTTTTCTAATCTGTAATCATTTTAGGAATTTAAAGTATTTATGCTTATATACATATGGAATTTGTATAAATGCATAAAAATAATATATATCTTGGATATTTTATATTATCATTTTTTTAAAATGCTCCACTTGTTTACACTTTTTCTCTTCTTCCCTCATAGTGTATCAGCTTCCTACCCCACTTCAACCCCAGATACCTCTAAGCCCATATATCCTTTTTTTCCCTGAAAATATATGTACATATAATACCTATTTATATATACACACAAATATACTCTAAAACTATTTCTCTCACACATACACACAAAATAAATAATCAATATAATCAACCATATAGACACATGCATATGCATATACAAGTTTTATTGTCTTTGTTTATAAGAAATGGTATTACACTAGGTGTATTTTTCTGCATCTTGATTTTCACTCTCATAAATATTTTTAGAAAATTCCTCTAGTAAATGACCATAGCTATAATTCATTCTTTTTATCATTGATTTAATATTCTATCATGTAGATATACCATAATGTATTCAAGAATTTCTGTATTTGATGAACACTTTGTTTCTACATTTTTGTCATTGGAAAGTATCATTGGAAATGTTGAAATAATCATCACTATGCCTATGACCTTAAATATTAGTAGTTTTCTTTCCATGGGCTGGGCTCTTAAAAGGGATATTAAGAGATTAAAAGGTATAATATATATGTTTGAATTTGAATAAATCTGATAGCACCCTAAAAATGTACAATTTGCAATTCCATCACTCAAATGTAAGAACATACATTTCTCCACATCCTCCAATGAGGATGCTACCAAGAGTACTCTTTTTTCTTTATTTTCATCAATATGTTTGTTGATGGTTATAAAGTGGCATGCATTGATACATTCATTTGCAGTTTCCAGACAATTGGCTACAGAGAGGATCTTTTCATTTGGATGTTGGTCATTTGCTCTTTTCCAAATTGTCTCAACTCCCTCCCCCTCCACCTTTCTACTGGGTTATTTCTTCCTGTCTTCATAATTTGTAAAATGCTTTTGGTATCAGACATTATTTAATGAAACTGGAATTTGTTTTTGAATATATTTTCATTCCAAGAAATGGCCCCCACCATGTTAATACTGTTTATTAAATAAATCACACATTCTTCACTGAAAAAAAAATTGTTCTGTATTAAATTCTCACATATATACACTGGGATCTATTTTTGAACACTGCTGGACTCCACTGAACAACATATCTAATCTATACCAACACCACATTACTTTTTTAATGTAGCTTTATATTATATTCTAATACCTAGTTTTTTAAATACATTGTTACTTTTTTCCTTCCCATCAAATATTAGGTATTTATTCTTTCTTATAAATTTGAAAATAAGTTTTCCAGATAGGAAAATTATTTTATTTTTTATATTTATTCCAATTTATGTCAAATAATTGTGATTCTGACATCTTGACCCAATTTCTGATTTTAACTGAAATGAATCTAGAGTCTTATATTTGGGATAGTATTTGCTCCTATTGCTGGTGAACAGTCTTTTTTACAGATAAATATGTTCCACTTCTCTGTTGCAGTTACTTTCTTCTTATCTTTTTTTTTTATTATGTTAGTCACCATACAGTGCATCATTAGTTTTTGATGTAGTGTTCCATGATTCGTTGTTATTTTCTTAAATAAGAAATGTGTTGCTGAATTTTATCAAATGCCCTTTTAACATTGATATTTTTATTCCTGTGCTCTTTCTTCACATTGCAGGAATGTCTTCAGACATCTTATTTTCTTAATGAGTTAACTAATGGATAGATCAAATACATTTTTCTTTAAGGGGGAAAATAAACCATGGTATTTTTAAGTCATTAAGTAACTTTTTATGAAGAGTAATCCTATCCTCTTTTGCAATAGAGACAGAGATCAACTAAGCAATTTTGGAACACAGCACTTTCATTTTTGGCAAATAATACTGAAAAAAGTTAATAGTCAGATGGGATTCTTTTGGCTTCACCCTGCCACATGGGGAATTAGTCACTCTTCCAAAGTCCTTGTTTTTATTTCTAACATAGCTTTTAGTACAATATATTTTCTTCTTTTTTTTTTAAGATTTATTTATTTGAGAGGGAGAGCAATGGGGAGGGACAGAGGGAGATGGGGAGAGAGAGAATTTCAAGCTGGCTCCCTGCTAAACACAGAGCCCCATGCAGGCTCCACTCGGGGCTCAATCCCAGGACCATGAGATCATGACCTGAGCTTAAATCAAGAGATGGTCGTTTAACTGACTGAGTCACCCAGGCACCCCATATATTTTAAGTATATGTTAGTATATTTGCATCTTACGGCAAAACTTGTTCTTTCTTTTTCAATATATCTATGCCTTAGCACAGTGCCAAGCACATTATAGATGCTCAATAAATAGCTGTTGGCTAATAGAACTTTTAATTTATTTATTCCTTGCCTCTAGATTGGCATAAAGAGAAGAAAATGTTGAATAAACTTAGGTGCATCTTTTGATGACTGCCTTCTTAAAAGTTAAGTCTTTTCTAAGAGGCTTCAGAAGTTAACTCACTCTCTAAGGAATTAAGCATGTTGTTCTGGTGACAAGGAAAAATTTGCTGTAATTCTGGCTGAGCCATAATGAATTCTGTACCATCTGTTAAGGATTAAAAAGAAATAGAAAAGCAAGGGATGATAAGTGTACTTAGATCATAGATCTAATCAATTGCATGTTCAATTTATTAAAATGTCTCTAAATGTGAAGTTTTAACTGCTTCTTTATATCTAGTGTTGTAGAAAAGTAATCAAAACCTCAGCAACCTCTCCCAGTAAGTACTACTCATTGTCACCTAATCAAAAAGGCAGGGTTTAGGACAAAGTCTTGTAGGAAGTTAAGACTGGTTGAACCCAGTCACAAAAGAGCCATTGTATAAATGGAATCTAAACAGTCAGTCTGGTGGTTTGATATCAATCATTGAAATCTTTTCATTGCTGGCAGGTTATATTTTGTGTATAAATGAAATGAGAACCTGAAAAATTTAGATTTTTCTAGAATTTTACCCCCATCGTTTATTGGTTCTTTTTTTTAAACTGTAAGTTCCACCACTATAAATCAAAATAAATTAACTTGGAATATACTTCCAAAGTCATCTGTGAAACTCACAAATTTAAATATTAATAAAATCATAAAATTTATTTCTTACCATTCAAGGCTGAATATTCTACCCAGTTTGCCCACTGCATCCCACACACATACAAAAGACTTTGTCCTTCAGAAGCTTAAAATGGTTGAACACACACACACACACACACACACACACACACACAGTGAGGCTTTTTATTCTAAGGACAAAGTTTTTTTCTTCTGCTTTTGATATCTTTTTGAGACAGGGTAAAGGCAATTTAAGTATTCCTAGATTTGCTGATTCTAGATAAGCAAAGTTTAATTGCCTGAACAGATACTTGTATTCCTAAGCCACAACCCTTTTTTGAACACCCAAAATATCACAGCTATCTTCACTCCAACTTAACAGAAATCACCCACCCATCCATTTATTCATTCATTCATACATGTATAAATTGATTAATTCAATAATTATTTTTGAGCACCTATTATATACCAGGAACTATTTGAAAAGCTGGAGATATAATGATAAATAAAACAAGTCCCAACCTTAAAGAATTTACATTCTATAGGAGGAAAAGCTGTTTGAATATTTTAAATTAAATATTTATGGCCATGTTCAAAACTAAGATAAAAGTTTATGTGCATAAGAGCTGACCTACTGTGGTGACCAGTGACAAGCAGACATCCATGGTACCGCAGTACCAGAGACAAATAGTGGGCAAGGGACCAAAAGCACCTTGCAAGAAGAACTGAAGGACAAAGAAGATTCATTTATTTTGAAGATTGAGTACTTTTTGAGCTTTCATTGCAGTTGCTGTTCTGAATCCCTAAAATCTTCCTATACATGACAGAACTGAGGAGTGGTGATCTTTTGAACAGGTTGGCATCAAGTTGATGCTTGATCTCAGAACAAATAAAAATCCCTGTGGATGATGATTCATTTTAAATCAAGGAAAGAAAAAGAGAAATCTAATCTAGGCATTGCTCCAACTAACCTTTTCTATACTTTGGGTGTCTTTAATTTATTCAGAGTGAACAGGTTTCCTGCCTTTTCAAAAGTCTGGTATTTATTATATTATTTTTCTGTTAACAGAGGAGTTTGGATGTACTTGTTGTATGTGATTTTTCTGCTACACGTGGACAGTTCAGATACTCCCATCACATTGCAGGTAAATGCTTGATTTATTTTCTTGCTAGAGAAAAGATCATTTGCTACCAGCATTAGGTAAGAAACCTAGACATATAGTGGCAGATCTGCATAAGCTAGTGAGGAGAGTATAGCAAAAAAATCTATCAGAGGCCTATCCAGCAGTGGTGGAGGGGATGACTGAGATCTATTTCCACCATCTGACTTTAATGACTTTGTATTTTATCTTAAAACTCACCTGGAAAAAAAAAATCTCACCTGTTTGTATGGGAAATGGAAAATGAAACATGTTATAGATTTGGCATAATTAACTTCTTTCATCAGTGTATTATAACTATGTTCTCAGTCTGCTGGATCGGGGCCATAGCATTTATTTAAAATATCCCTTAAAATGACATCTCCCGATTTTAGATATTAGCTTAAAAGTCAAGCTTAGCAAATCATGTGGTTCCTCTTTACAAATATACTATTGCGGGCGCCTGGGTGGCTCAGATGGTTAAGCGTCTGCCTTCGGCTCAGGTCATGATCCCAGAGTCCTGGGATCGAGTCCCGCATCGGGCTCCCTGCTCCTTGGGAGCCTGCTTCTCCTCTGCCTCTCTCTCTCTCTCTTTCTCTCTCTGTGTCTCTCATGAATAAATAAATAAAATCTTAAAAAAAAACCAAATATACTATTGCACTCCAACTATGGGAAGGGATAAATTTTACATAAAGCTTGGTTTCAGATATACTGATGATCAGATTTCATGCCTTAAAAAAACGGGGTGTTATAATTACATAAATGAATGTCATAAAGTACATTCTATTTATGCCAAAAATCTAATTAACATGTATCTATTGAGCATACACTATGTGAAAGGCCAGACGGTACAGGTGGACACATAGATGGATCAGACACATGCTACCTTGAAACTGCTTATGATCTAATGATGGAAATTTGATGTAAGCACATGAAAAGCTGAATTACGACTTAGTAGACTCCATATTGCAGACCAGTTCTTGACTGGTTACTGAACAACCAAACTATCAATTCCTTTTTAGAGGCTTACTAGCATTATAGCTGTTTTATTGAACTTCCTCAATATGTCTCCTTATAGGGACACGTTGGTAAAGTTTGCAAAGGAAAGCACTGCTAATTCTATGAGACAGCCTAAGAGAATGTCATTTGTGTAACTGTCTCCAAGCACTGAGCGCAGATAGAAGATGACAGATTTCCATTACCAACAGCTGTTGAAGCTCTGGCTGCAGTCCCTGGTTGGGCATCTCCTCCCAACTGCAATTATATTTTATCTTCTTTTACTATAGCAGGTGCAGCAGCATGTGCGGCAATTTGGTATTGTTGACAAATCTGATCCCATTTGCTTCAAGGTAAGTTTGTTTTCCCAATTCTTTGAGTCAGCTAACTCATTAGGGGCCTCCTATAAGCAGCTAATGATGAAATGATCCTCTTGAAAATGTCTCTTATGTTGAGTGCTCGCTGGAGACCAGAAACGAGCTTACAAAAACCTATCTATGAACTGCCTTCCATATGGAAGAATGGGAAATGGAAGAGAAGAGCATCCCCATTAACACCGTCTGCAGAAATGTGTTATACAGGAGGTTTGGGTTCCCTGCTAGGTGAACTTTGATTCAGAACATGCCCTGAATACATCTTCTTGGAGCTAAAGAGGTTATAATACAAGTCCTCATGTAAAATAGTAAGAGAAGTACTAGTAAATTATATTTCTCTGAATGTCTCTGTATGCTTTAGCACTCCCTACATTTTCGCATTAGTGATATCGAAGGCATCAGAAGAGAATTATTTTCAGCTTTAGCAGTAATGGGCTTAATGCTGCTTTTAATAATTACTGAATTCCTACACTTGGATTTACACTTTGTCCATAGCTAACATTTTCTTTAAACTGTTAAATATCTCACCAGGAAGATATCTCTGAGATACTGGCTAAAGTCATAAATACCAAAACAGAAAAACAGCAAGAGTTTACCTATCGATCCATTGCACTTTTGATCATTCAGTAGATATTTTGGGTGTACATTTACTGTGTTCCAGAAACCTGTGTTCAGTGCTGAAGATAGTACAACTGGCCTGGCACCTGCCCTTGCAGAACTTAAATTTTGAAGGAGATGTTTAGATGGTGATCCTGAACAAATAATTACAATAAAAGCACAATATTCTGACAGTAGTGAAGAAGTATAGAGAGGAATAGAAGCATAGAGCATGGAGATTTACTACAGATTAAAAACCAGATAGAACTGCAATTTTAGAGTTTCAGAGTTTAGTTCACATTTGCCAAATCTGAAGAAGTCAGGAAAAAAATCAGTATCTGTAGGACTCTTTGGGGGCCCTGACAAAGAACATGTGCTTTCCCAGAGAAGAGGTTATTAATTATGAAGAACACTGCCATAGCATTTAGTGAATGAAGAATCTTATGAAAATGGGCAAGTATTGGGCAGATTGTTAAAGCAATCATGAAAAAGTTCTCCCTAATACAAATGCATTTCCAAAGATGGGACTGAACTTTTCTGACAGGCAATATTATTATAAACAGCTTGTTTACCTGATTTCCAATTTCAATTACACTTTCCAATCATGTGAATAAGTAAATAAAATTTTATAATATTTGTTTGAGACTCTGTTTTTAAAAGAAATCTAAGAAAAAGGTTTGGAAAATGAGAAGCAGTGACTTGAACCCAGGACAATAATGAAAAGATGTTCCAAGTCAACATCTATATATCAACTTAGAAAGCAATATATCCAATTTAAAACAGCGTTCTGTGGGAAAGAAACTTTAGGAAGAGCTTGCCCACAATAAATTACATTTTTCAATATACTAGAATATCTTAGAGTCACAAAGAAAGCAAGTGTGTCTTCTATAAAGAACAACAACAACAACAACAAAAAAGAGTGTAATTAGAAATACCGGGGAGAAAACCAAGCTATAATAGGAATTCCAGACATGAATATAAGCAAACTAATATCTGACGTGTTTTTCATTTTAGAAACCTTCATTAAACTTCAATTATGTGGTTATAATTCTAGATAAGTGATTATATCAATGAATAAGATAGAAAAGGTTCCTACCCAATTGGAGTATATATTCTAGAGAAGGAAAAAATACATACACACATTAAAAAATAAGTGCAGTAAATTCAAATGTAATAAACACTATGAATATACAAAAAGTAATGGCACAGAAGGGATGGATGGCACCTTAGTTGTGGTGATCAGGAAGGCTTCTCCAGGGAGATGAAATGATGAGAAGAAACCAGTCATGCTATGATGTAGAGAAAGAGTAATGCAGGAGGATAGAAAAGCTGAAGCAAAGGCTTTAAGGCAGTAGTCAGGTTGGCATATGTTAAAAATAGAACAGAGGCGCCTGGCTGGCTCAGTTGGTAGAGCATGAGACTCTTGATCTCAGGGTTGTGAGTTCAAGCCCCACACTGGATGTAGAGATTACTTAAAAAAATAGAAAGAACAATCAGTAAGGCTGGAATGTAAAGAAGAAGGGGAAAATTGTATGAGTTTAGGTCATAAAGGAGGACAGGTGCTGGATTAGGGAGTACATGTCAGACTATGGCCAGAAGTCTGTAAGTTGTTCCAAGGTGAACATCAAGCAACTGAAAAGATGTTATATCTAGGAGTAATATAATCTGATAAGTAAACTCAAAGCATCACTCTCATTCCCATAGGGATAGTAGACTCTGGGGGCAAGAGAGGAAGCATAAGACTAGCTAGAAGTTGACTGCAATTAACCATGTAATCTGTACCAGGACAGTAAAGTATACGTGGAAAATAGCAATGACACTGAGGACATATTTTTGAGGCAGAACTGTCATATTTTATCTATTAAAATTATGACCCAGTGATTTATTACAAAGCAATATGAAATTTTTCTATGCTAAATTAAGACAGATTCTCTGCAAAATGTAAAATATCTCATTTAAATATTGCTTCCTTTTGGTATTTTCACATCTGCTGCCTCTTGCTCTTCCCACATAACACTCTTTTTTCTAATTTTAAAGACATATTCATTCATAACTCTGTTAATTAGTGTCATGCAAGTTGCAAAAATAGAGATATACCCAGGTTATTTAAGGTCACATAAAAATATACAAGGATAAAAAAAAAATTTGCCCCAAGCTAGTCAAGCAGCTTCACACAGGTTTTATGAAGACCTAGAATAACAGCTACTTCTTTCCTTACTAAAACTGCAACTCTCCTGACCCAAGTGCAGATCTGGAGATGTGGTTATGATGCGCGTGTTTGATGCTTTCTGAATTATGGCTAAGACCTCTCATATATCTTTCTTTCCCATCCCTCTCTTTGAACTTTTGCTTCTCCTGTTGTATTCTGCTTTTCTGGTCATTGAGCTAGATTCAACTTTCCACCTCTGTGTATTTGTATATACTTATGTGTTCTTATAAGTTTACCTTCAAATTTCCTAAAGAGAGATTTCTCTTCTTGGGAGTTCTCAAATCAGGCTACCTTCTTGGGCACCTGTTTTTTGTGATATAGACGTTAGATGATCCCCTTGGCTACTGGAACAATCTCTGTATTCAGAGAAGTAGGTACATGTGACCCAAACATGGTTTCTCATCTGTGTCCACTTTCCTCAATAGAGGAGCTGAACCAGGACTCATGCAACAGACACTTCCATTTCCAGATGCACATCAGTCAAGAACTGTAAATTTTAAAAACTACACATGCCTCAGTAGCACACCTATGAGAGTCTGATACACACACACACAAATTTGCAGGTTCCTGATGTAAAACCAGTGTTGAGAGACATTGACTTAAAATGCAATTTTTTTTCAAGTGCATTAAAAAAGCTTGAACTGAACCATTTTACCCTGCAAGAAATACCAATAACTTGACCCATTTGGCTTATGAAGTATTTATGATCTTTGGGAATTGGATGCATCTTTATTTATACAGCTCTTTATTGAATTTGTCTGCATATGCTTTTTGTTCTATTTTAAGAAATGGTTGAATTCTAATGAAATGTAATTCAGGATAAATCTATGTCCCCCAAATAAAACTTAATTCAGTAAAATCATATTATAACTCACTTATGACACTTTATCCCAACATCTTGGTTGTACACACACACACACACGCGCGCACACACACACAGGACACAACACAACTAAAAATATCACTTCTTTATTATATATAAGTATCTAATATTTATATTTCATTTAAAAGGGCTGTGAAGGGCGCCTGGGTGGCTCAGTCGTTAAGCATCTGCTTTTGGCTCAGGTCATGATCTCAGGGTCCTGGGATCGAGCCCCGCATGGGGCTCCCTGCTCAGCGGGAAGACTGCTTCTCCCTCTCCCACTCCCCCTGCTTGTGTTCCTGCTCTCGCTGTCTCTCTCTCTGTCAAATAAATAAATAAAAATCTTTAAAAAAATAAAATAAAATAAAAGGGCTGTGAAAATTTAAACTTATTAGTTTTCCTCATGTTTGAAGGTAGCTATCAAAAACATTGAAAGATGAATAGATACACACTCCATCAAAAGCAAGAAAAAGTGATGTAGTTGCTATCCATAAATTAAAAACACTTATTTCAAAATATATCTGTATACTTATAATCAAATATTTCCATTTCTGGAAGCATAAAGCTAAGTGAAATCTATCTATCTATCTATCTATCTATCTATCTATCTAGGGTGACCACATACTTTTTTATCCAGACTGGGATACTTTTTAGAATGAAAAAGCTCAATATTAATAATTATTCTCTGACTCAACTGGCTCTGTTACAGAGATTTTTCCATTAGTCAGATTTCAGAATCCCTATGGATATGATTTCATTATAAAAATATAAGTGACTTATTTTAAATTTTTCAAAACAATATAGGACTTTAGAAATTCTATATATTCTGGAAATTCTTGTGACTAGCTAAATGACCTTTCTAATGCAGTTTTCCAAAGCTTTCAAAAATCAAGGGTCCTGCTTCAGACAGTTGCAGATTAGCTTCTAATCTGCTATGGAGGGCCAATCTTCCCACTGAGAAAAACTAGAAAAGACAGACAATATTTTACAAATAAAGTAAAACAAAATGTGTTTCTGAAAATACCAAATATAATTTGCAGGGACATGATCCCAGAGACAGGAAACCTGGAAAATTGGGCCCTATGTGTTTTTGTTTTTTTTGTCTCACAAATTATCACAGTGGCTGCTAAGAGGTGAGAAATTAAGCACTTTTAGGCCTCTTGGGGCTAGAGAGACAAAAATTGCTGTTCCAGGGCTGCTAAAAACAAAAACAGAATACTGACAAATATTCTAGGCTTTTAGTGGGGCCCTGAAGGCCTTCTCCCTACATGCAAGGAAATAAAATAAACCTCATAAAATCCAATTATTGTTTTGATCCTTGATTGGATTTGTTCCTAGTTTAGGTGCCTATCATAAGCAAAGCAAACAAAGTAAATCCTCAGTGAATAAAGATAGCACTCTAAGATTCAAATTATATTGACACATTATATTTATGTACAATCTATGATTCAATTTTTTAAAATAACAGGTTTTTAGGGAGACAAATTTTGATAGAAATAAAGAGGGGGGAAAAGATAGTAGAGAAAGACTACAGGAGCTATACATAATGATCCATTAGACTCAGGGGCACCTGGGTGGCACAGTCACTTAAGCATCCAACTCTTGATTTCTGCCGAAGTCATGATCCCAGGGTCGTGAAATCGATCCTGTGTCAGGCTCTGTGCTCAGTAGGGAGTCTGCTTGAGATTCTCTCTCTCCCTTCTGCCCCCCCCATTCTCTCTCTTTCTTCCTCTCTAAAATGGGTAAATAAGTCTTTTAAGAAATGATTCATTAGACTCAGACATTAAAATAATTAGGGTAAATAGATATAAGAAATTAAAAGAAAATATTTTGGTTAGAGATTTGAAAGCTATTATAATGCACAAAGAGTTGGCTTTGCAGAACATCAGCAAAATGGTGAACCAGAAAGCTCCAAGTTCTTATTGCACCACAGAAACAACAAGAAATTGGCTGAATTAACTGCACAGAAGCTCTGGGAAACAATCAAAGGCTTACAGCAAAAAAGCAAATGGCAAATCAAGGAAAAGCCACCTTCAGAAAGGTAAGAATATGCCTATTTTCTTGCCCTTGCTGCACACTCTTGCTAGGGTGCCAAGGTCTTGGTCTGGTGGAAGTGGCAACCCAGATCCCAGTTTCCTCTCTCAAACCTGAGAGAGCAAAGCAAACCTCATTTGTGATATTTTACCCTATCTGGGCTGCCTGAAGGACCGAGGACAAAAACAAAGAGGCTGATATAATGAGGATTTGTTGAATTCTCTCTCTCAAATAAATAAATAAAATCTTTTAAAAAAATAAAAAATAAAAAAAGAAGGATGTTTTATTTGCTGAAATAGATAAGACAGAGATTTTCTGGACTGGGAGATGAACAGACCAAATTGAGAGTGGGTGTAGTGTACTTAAAACAGAGGAATTTTAAAAAACATGTGCATAATGGATGCTGAGGTTCTCAGCCCTGTTTTTTCACTTTGTTACAAGGATATTGGCAACTAACCAAAATGGAAATTCAGAGTCTTAGAGAACACGGCTCAAGTGGAAAGACCTCATGATGGAGGTGTTGATGTTTCCCAACTAAATCGAAAAGGAATATTTTTCTTGAGTGATAAACATGTTCAGAACTACTAACCACAGTGTTTAGCCCCACAAATCTAAAACACATGCAGCCAACCAAGGATTAGCAGATTTCTGAGGAAATATCAAGATCAAAAAATGAAATAGAAATAAGAAAATGAAGGCAACCTTGTCAAAACAGAACCTCTTCAGAAAGAACACTTGGCAGAAAAGAAATTAATTTTTAAAAACTAAAAATTGAACCCTATCATTAATATCATCAAAGGGAAGAGAGAATTCATTGCAACCACAAACTTAGAACAGGCTAATACAGAGATGGGAAAAAAGCTCTTGAAAATATCATTTTAAATATGATGGCATAATAACATAATAGCAGGATTGGCAGGTAAACTTTAAGAAATTTCACAGAAAGTAGAACAAAAGGAAAAGTAAAAGAAAATAGAAGAGAAATGACAAAAATATTAGAGGGACCAACCAAGAGATCCACTACTTGAAAAATAAGAGTTCAAGAAAAAGAGAATAGGAAAATATCAAGGAAGGGAAACTATCAAGGAGATAATTTTAAAAAGCTCCAGAACTGAAGGCCAAGAAATTAAAAATCTAAAGTGCCAACCTAGCCTAATTGTTGAAAATAGATTCAGATCAAACACATCATGATGAAGTTTTAGAAGTCCTTAAAAGGGGGAGCCCGAGTGGCTCAGTGGGTTAAGTGTCCAACTCTAGGTTTCTGCTCAGGTCATGATCTCATGGGTGGTGAGATTGAGCCCAGCATCAGGCTCCATGCTCAGCAGGGAGTCTGCTTGAAGATTCTCCCTCTGTCCTTCCCCCTCTAAAAATAAATGAATAAAAATCTTTTTTAAAAAAGTCCTTAAAATACACAAAGCTAAAGACAAACAAACAAAACCCCCTAAAACAAAAAGCAAGATATAAAACTAATCAAGAACCATCAAGGGTATACCAGGGGTGAAGGAGGAGCAGCAAAGAAAATGACCCACCCTGGAAGGAAGGAAATTATTTTAACCAACATTGTTTAGAATTGTCTTTCTACAGTGACATTTTTTTTAAAGGCTGACTTGTAGCTTTTTATATTTCTGTTTTTAAATACTCTACAATGTACCCCTTATTACTTGAACCTGAGGTCAACCATCCTCCTATCCCCAGTCTCCATCTTTTTATACCATTGAGAATCATGCTTTTGACTTAGCATCAATACTGAAATGGAAGGCAGTAGAACAATACCTTCATTTAAGAAACAAAAAATACATATTGGCCCCCAATATGTACCAAACGTTGCATGTGAGTTTGGAATGCATTTGTGACAAACATATGAATAATCCTATGCTCGTAGAGCTTATATTTTAACAGGGAGAAGACACACAACAGCCATAATAAAACAATATTTATATCTTAGAAGGGATGAGTGTTATAACAAGAACAAGAGAGATATAGAGCAGTGTTCAGGGGTACCTGCCATGATCAAGAGACAGACTGAGAGCAATAGGAAGTCAGATGGCAATGGTCGACTTCACTGTGAAGGTGACATTTTAGCAAGATCTTGAAGGAGATGCAGTGAGAGCATGTGAGATACAGAGAGCATCCAGTGCAAGACTAAAGTGGGGGCTGGCAGAGTGACAGTGTGTAACAATGGGAGGGGTGGTGCAAAGGTCCTATTGAGCCTTACAAAAATGAAACAGTAACCATTTTGAGTAAAAGAGTAATATGATTTGACTTTTGTTATTAATTCTAGATTATGTTTAGAATATAATATAACTCAAAGGACAGCAAGAATCAAGAAGACCAATTAGAAGACTTGTAGTAATCCAGGCTAGAGATGATTGTGTCTCAAAGCAGGTAGTGACAATGAGGTGTTGAGGAGTGTTCAATTCTGTGTCTATCTTTTTTTAAAAATATGTGTTCAGTTAGCCACTATATAGTACATCATTAGTTTCTGATGTAGTGTTTAATGATTCATTAATTACCTATAACACCCAGTGCCTATGTCTATCTTTAAGGTATGGCTGATGAGATTCCTGGTTATATTTGATATGGACTGTATAAGGGAAAGGGTCAAGACTGAAACCAAAGCTTTTAGCCCAATCCACAGAAAAGTCGGAGTTGCCACTAACTGAGTTGGAAGTGTAACCAGAGAAGAAAAGAAGATGGACCTCAACATTAAGAGGTTGAGCAGACGAGTAAAAAATCACAAAGGAGAATGAAGCCACTGCATTTGATTGAATGAAGAAAACCAAGAGCATGTGGGATCTTTGAAGCCAAGAGAAAAAATACCATCAAGGAAGGAGTGGTACACCAAGTGAGATGAGAAAGACGAGACCTGAGAACTGACAAGGGGATTTAACAACATGGAGGTTATAGTTTATATTGAAAAGAAGAACTTTAGATGTGGGTAAAGGATAAAGCCTAATTGGAAAGGGAATCATATAATGATGTGAGGAGAGAAATAGAAGACAGTGTAAGTAGGAAATCTCTCCTAGGAGTTTAGCTCTAAAGGGCAGCAACAAGAATGGAGCTCAAATCAGCAATGGGATCAAGAGAAAAGTTTCTTTCTCTTTTCCCAAAATAAGACAAACAGCATGTTTCTATGCTGACAAGACTAAATTGTTGAGAGGGAATTTGATTATGTAGGGAAGGGGCGGAAAAATCTTTTTTAAAGATATTCTTGACTAGGGTAGAGATAGTTGGATCTAGTGCATAAGTGGAGGGAAAGGCTTTAGACCAGAACACAGATGGTTTATCAGTCCATCTGTGGGGCGAGGCAGGAAGGCCCCATAGTTGGGTCAGTAGGTGGGTAGGCATAGTTGTAGGAAACTGGCATTTCTGCTGATTGTTTCAGTTTTCTCAGGGAAGCTGTCAGTAAGGCCATCAGCTGAAGAAAGGAGGGAGGCAATACTGAGGGTGTGAGGTGAAGGAAGAGGTGTGAAATAAGCATTCAGCAGAGTGGGAGAATAAATGGATTTTGGAAATACAATGTGATTCTCTGGTCATTTGAGGTTCATGGCCATGAATTTTAAGTGAGACCAGTCAGTTTGATTTTATGTCTTCTCCCAGGCATATTTAATGGCACAAGTGCATCCAAAATTATGAAGAGAAATTCTTTCCAACCTAGAGTTCTATAAGTTTCTAAACTTGCATTATGAAACAGGATGAGATTTTTAAAAAATAATTTCAAACATACAAGGTCTCAAAAAATTACTTCCCGAGCACATATTCACAGGAAGTTACAGAAGGACGTGCTCCACCAAGATGAAGATATAAACTAAGGAAAAGGAAGACATGGGATGACAGGAAACAGGAAATCAAACATAGGACAGAAGTAGAGGGATTCCTTGAATATGTGTGATGGGAGAGTCCAGCATGACAGCTGAGCTTCAAATATACCGGGCAACTGGATCAGATTAGAAGATGCAAGAAGATGAAATGGATAGCATATGTGAAATAACTAAATATTCTCAGAGGAAATTCAGAAAATCAGCAAAGAGTTTATCACTGATGAGTACGTAAAAATCATGACAATTATTAACTCCCAGTAAAATAAAAAGGAGTTCCAAAGGGAAACCCAGTTATGGTTTGTATACTTGTTCACCTGTGAATCGTGTTTACACCATCATAATAATGCAAATACTGAATAGTATCTTTTATTTTTTTTGGCAAGGGGATAGGAAGAGCATTCATGTGTGGTGGAGATAGCAAAGGAAAACTAAAAACATCAAAATTCTTCGGTAAAGGGAGAGATCAGCTAATAACGATTAAGGCTGGAAAAAATCAAGATGCTACAATATAAGCATTTTATTGAGAAACTAAGATCAACACCAAAGCAATTAATAAATAGATATGAAAACGGGGTTGTCTCTGGAGTGGGAGCAGGGAGAGAGGCAGAAAACTTTGTTTGGCCCCAATAAGCGATAGGAGCATTTTGCTTTTTACGTTCATTCATAACTCAAAGAAAAAAAAATAAGAATAGTACACACAGAGGTAACAGCATGCTGGAAAGAAATGGCAAGTAGCTATGTACTACTCCCACTGTAGCTAGATGATAGAATGTAGTGATGGTTAAAAAAAGGGGGGGGCAGAGAAAAGTAGGTTTTCAGAAAGGTCAAGCTAAGGAATTTTGGCTTTATTCAAGAGACTATAAGGAGTCATTGAAAGTAATGAAGAAAGAAAATTGTAGAATCAGATTTGTGTACAAAGATGAGTCTAAAATCAGTGTAGATGGTGGCCTGGAGGGTGTAAAACTAGAGGCATGGAAATGAGCCAGAATATCGAAATTTTTCAGTAGAAAGACAATGGGTCTTTCAGACCACTTGTATCTATTCCACTCCCATCTGCCTTACATTTTTCTGTTTCTGTTTCCATCTCTTTCTGCCCCGTTTTTCTTCTCTAGGGTCAATAATAGCAATGAAGTGTGTGTGTGTGTGTGTGTGCGTGCACACACACATGTGAGCACACACTTGAATCTGCATATACATGACATGTATCTTTTTCTGGAAATGAAAACATGGTTATGGTAGCTACTTATTTGAAGGTTATAGTTGTAGAAAATTCCATAGTTTTATGGAGAAAAGTAAATTGCATTTTGCACTGTGGCTATTTATATTTCTCTCTGGGTCAGTCTTTGATATAAAATATATTGTCTAAAAACATTCTTTAGGCCCTAAAATGGGGTTTTAGGGCAAAATGGAAAGATCTGACAGAACTGCTTTAAAGCATCCCTCATGCTATAAACCAACCCTTATATACTTCGGTGGGGTCTAAAATGAGGGCTAATACCCAGTCTTATGCTCCAACATAACATCCAAACCAAAGGACCAAGGCATCTCAGTCTGATCAGCCATGGGTAGGAGCCCTGATGCTATTTATCTTCCCTTGTGGGATGCTCCAGTCCTTCCCTTAGAAATTCTTTCATTAACCGTTCATTTTGGCTCTCTCTATTTCTGACATGATCATTTTTCTTCCCTGTGTTGCTGCTATTCTATTTCCTAGTTTCTCTCTCTCATTTCATTTTTTTTCTTTCTAGAATGCATGTGAGTTCTACAGTTCACTAATTTTTCTGTTGTCAATCACATCTTCTGCCCTCTATGGATATGGGTCTGTGCAACTATTCACTAAGCCTCCATTTATCTTGTTTTGTTTTTCTGCATTTCTTTCCATTTCAAAGAAAAAAAAAAGCTGCCTTTCCTGTCTTCTTCTTTTAGTAATCAGTGAAGCGAAGCAGACAGGTGAACTGAACAATAATGAGCGGCTAAAAAAACACTGTGATTCTATTTCCAGAAATTATTTGCTTTTTGGATTAAGTTGAACTCTCTTTCATCCAGCAAATACTTCAGAAGCTTCTATTATGTGTGAAAAATTGAACAGTCTTATGAGGCCACATCTTAAAACAGTGATAAATATAAATCATGACCTGGCCAATGTGACTGCTGGGACCCCCTCTGATACATAAGAGAGGCTGTCCACTGAAGATGTAAAGGCAGCCACAGTGGAGGTGGCACATGACTTACCAAGTGCTACTGTAAGCAGAAGGTCAAGATGTGAAGCATTCAAAACAAGGATTCTGCATGAAGCAAAGCCCTTCCTCTCAAGAAAGTTACAGTAGATTGTCTATGGTCAAATATATCCAGTGGAGAATAGTGGTAAAAAGAGCTAGGGTTCAAGCATCCAGCTCACCTGGCCTTAATCTTGGCTCTACAATTTCATACCTGGTTAGAGGTGGTTAAGTTACTTCCTGAGATAGCACTTCTGGAGCATTCACTTCCCAGGCTGGCACATAGATATGATTCAATAAATGTGAGCTATTATATCCAATTAAGAGATAATATGCCTACTGAGGTCTCCAAGGGAACATAGGGAAATGTACGTTAAGTGCCTGTTGGCCATGGTTATAAGACTAAACTGAGTCTCAGAATCAATCATGTGAAAAGATATCTAATAAGAATTAGGAAACTGACCATAGGAAAATGGACTGTCCAAAAAGCTGGAAAACAGGACAAAGAAATTATTGTGGCATTCACAGGTACTGACTCTGCTTTTTCTTTCCAGGTGAGATTACAGTTCTGTTTATTTGGTGCAGGACACTGGAAAGACCAATGTTTGTAATTATGTCTTTGAACTAAATATCACAGAATGTTTGTCTTCTTTTGAGATACTTTATATAAGCTTCAAGTGTAACAGGGACAAGGAAGAATTGCTTTTCCAAAACTAAGACTCTTGGGTCACTGTCACTAGATGCTTTGCACCCTTTCAATCTTTTTTGCAATCAAGGGGCAAGGGAAGGTCTTTCTGAGATACTCTAGATCTGCTCCTGTTTTTAACTAAACCACTGAAAGCTCCTTGATATTTGTCAGATGTGAGAATAAGTGAAGACATTTTCAGATGTTGGGGGGGTGGTGGTGAGGGGTCTGAGCATAGGGAAAATGAAGAAGAGAACCATGAGTTAAAGATGTTCAAGTGGACATTCAATAGGCCTGAGAAGGAAAATATTGTGTAGTTGTTTCCAAAGAAAGAGCCATGCCAAAGGGCTTCATCCTTCTTTCTGCACCTCTGATATTTTGGCCCAGTGGACAGTTGGAGACAGGTCAACCTAAATTCCTATGCCCTGGCTTTTCCTACCCTGGTTAGCTAAGACAGAGAGGACACTTGAGGATCCTGAAAGGGAGTTGGAAATGCAAGGGAATTAAGGGAAGCTCTGAGGACTCTCTCAAGACTCTCTTAGACAGTCAGTAGGCAACTTTCCAGGCAAAAATTGGATGGATGTAGAAAAGTAGGAGCAGAGTACTAACTGACTTTGTTGGGAAAAGGCTAAGTTAGAGAAAGGGGGAAGGGGAGACTACAAAACAAGGCAAGTTGAATATATGCCAAGGTTTTGATGTCACATGGGTAGTTATAATTTAAGGAAAAATCTGTTTCTATTTATCTTTCCTTAAAGAGTGGCCCAGCAGACTTTACAATAAAAAAATTTTAACTGTAAATTACACTCTCCAATAAATGAGGGACCTAAGCTTTCCCCTAAAAGAAAAGTTTGGCCTTGCTATATTGTGTTTTGTACAAAATACAGATAGTGGCCAGAAATTTCAGAGTTTCCTTAAATATTTTCATTGATAATGGTGTATGCCTATCTCTTTTAAACTTCTGCTTGAAACAAATTAATGAATAGGATTTGGCCAAAAGTATTTGGCTGAGTGGATGAACACAGAGAACTTTATAATTTCAAGACTGATCCCAAAGTGTTAAATAACTATTGTGTTTTGAAAAGGATTTTATTTAGGGGAGAAGAAAACCTTATTGGATTGAAGTCAGTGACATAAAGTGAATGGCTGACGACAAGGCTACGAATCTGAGGAAGTCCTTTCCCCTCTCACCTTTGGGTAATTTTAGAGTTTTATAGAGGGCAAATATACTCTATTAGAAGAGTATGAATTTTAGGTCAATTGGTAAGAATATGTGAAATCAGCAAATTTAGCAAAATTTAGTATTAGTGGGGGATGGGGGAGTTGAGAAGGATGGGTGACTGTCCATCATTTTGAACAACTTCACAGGAAATGAGTAGTACCAGGCATATGGGAGAAGAGCAGAGTTGAAAGCAGCTTTACACTCAGAGCTAGAAGCATGAGTGACCAATAGCTGGAGGCATGTGCCCATAACCTGCACTGGAAAGAGTCACAGCGCCCAGGACAAACCTTGCTAATCCAAAAGAGGCAACAAGAGAGATATGTGGATGAGAATAAAACAAGTCCTTGTCAAAAATAAGGCTTTCCCCACTTTGCTGGAAATGAAAGAGGATCCAGAAAGTCAGGAAAGAGAGATTCTAGGCTGAAATTATGGATCTGTGAGAATACTCAATACCTGATAGAAGATATCTGCTGAGTTCTTCCCCAAGATGGGTGAAAAGGAAGACCTGGATGCCCCAGACTTCTCACCTAAGGAGGTAGGAGGCCTTTGGAGATAAGACAGTAGCAGGGCCAGGTTGTGGGGTGGCAATTCTAGAGCACTTGAAGAAGTTTAGATATTTTGGATAGTATTGGAAGTCTCCACTGGAGACATCCACAGGAAGTTAAGAATAAATTAATAAGAAAAAGTCAGGGGTGTCTCGTTGGCTCAGTCAGTTAAGCACCATGCCTTCAGCTCAGGTCATGATCTCAGGGTCCTGGGATCAAGCCCCACATTGGGCTCCCTGCTCAGTGGGGAGCCTGCTTCTTCCTCTGCCCCCGCCACTTGTGCTCTCTCTCTCCCTAATAAAATCTTAAAAAGAGAGAGAGAGAAAGAAAGACAGATTACCCAATAGGCAAACTGGCAAAAGATGCCAATGGGCATTTCAAAAAGTAGGAAGCACAAGTGGCAAAAAAAAGTTCATTTGAAAAGCTATTCAAGCTCACTGGTGATCAGGGAAATGAAAATTAAAACCACAATGAAATAGTGTTTAAATAAAACTTGAAGTCTGATGATGCCTCGTATCAACAACAATGTGAAGTAGGTTTCTGTATCACCAATAGGAGTGTAAACTGGTACAACCACTTCAGAAAGCAACTTGAGATTTTCCAGGACACTTGAAAATAAATGTATCATAAGCTGTAAGATTACACCTCTAGGAACTCTTGTATTTTTTGTATTTTGCATCAGGAGTCAAATATTAGCATGTTCCTTGCAGCAATATCTATAATAGCAAAACATGAAACTGCCTTAATGTTCATTAGTAGAACATATAAATTGCAACATATTCAAACAATAGAATAACATACAACAGTGGAAATATGTAAACATTACAACAGACATCAATATAATCATATGCAGCAAATGGAAATTCTGGATGGTCCATTTACACTTGGTGAAAATACTGTCTACATTAAGAGAAATATCAGATCTCAAGTAGCCCACTTCCTAACTTGAAATCAAGAAATACGTAAGTGTAGAAATGCCTGTAAAACATATTGAATGGAGCACTGGGTGCTATACGCAAACAATGAATCATGGAACACTACATCAAAAACTAATGATGTAATGTATGGTGATTAACATAACATAATAAAATAAAATTAAAAAATTGCCTGTGGAAAGTGTTGCAATCCAAATGTGCAGATGTGAGATATATAGTGTCTGTGTGCACATGTGTGTGTACTTGTGTGTCTAAGCAATTAAATAGCCCTGCAGTAGTGGTTTCACATAAAATTTTTGGTTAAGATGTTTAAAATGTCAGATAATTTTTGTTATTATTTTGTTTATTTCGGTGTTGTAGCTAGATTTGGGAAAGTTAAGCTAGTAGAATATTGAAATAATGACTATAACTAAATGTCTCTCTAAAAGGCAGAAATCAACATTATACAAACTTATGATAAGAGATAATAAGAGAGTACATAATATAGAGTACTAAAAGCAAAATTTCAATAGAACTACAAAAGTATATTTGTCTACATTGTACCCCTTATTCTTCTACTTCAATAATTATACATAATTTTATGTGGATCCTATATCTGTATATTCTGATTGATTGATTGCAATATTACCATAAAAAGAAATCAGTTCTTATTTACTTTTCTTTTTGCAGAGATTTGGTGCCCAAGTAAGATGAATGTTGGATGATTTTGGCTTGCATCCTTTCAGGTCAATGTCAAGATGCTTGAGCCAGGAGTATAAAAGAAAATTGAAAGTTTTAAATTGGGGGAGGGCAAACCTGGATTCTGAATGTATAATATACATAATTATATGTATTATGTATTATTATTACATGTATTAATATATATTAATTTATTATGTTATTAATAACATATAATGTATTATTTGTTTCAGGGTTACAGGTCTGTAATTCATCAGTCTAACACAACACACAGCACTCACCACAACACATACCCTCCCAAATGTCCATCACCTAGTGACCCCATCCCCCCACCCCCGCCCCTCCAGCAACCCTCAGTTTGTTTCCTATAGTTAAGAGTCTCTTATGGTTTGTCTCCCTGTCTGGTTTCATCTCGTTTCCTTTTTTCCTCTCTTCCCCTGTGATCCTCTGCCTTGTTTCTTAAATTCCACGTATCAGTGAGGTTTAAAGATGTATGAAAATGGCTACAAGAACTGGCTTGCGGGGCGCCTGGGTGGCTCTGTTGTTAAGCATCTGCCTTTGGCACAGGTCATGATCCCGGGGTCCTGGGATCGAGTCCCGCATTGGGCTCCCTGCTCAGCGGGAAGCTTGCTTCTCCCTCTCCCACTCGCCCTGCTGGTATCCCCTCTCTCGTTGTGTCTCCCTCTGTCAAATAAATAAAATCTTAAAAAAAAAAAAAGACTGGCTTGCTGTGGTTCCTACTGGTCAAACTATGACCAGTGGAGCATCAAAACAAACAAAGATTGTGCCAATTAGCAACACTGAATCAGTTCAAGAACTTAAGTTCATGATGTTGCCCAAAAGGATAACCTAATATAAAAGGTGTTATAAATAAAGCAACAACTGATGAAGAGGCAAAGCCTCCTACTCTTTGCTGACACTGAATTCGGATTAAGAACATGGAAGTTTTGATATTTGAAAATCTTCAGTCAAATGGAAGGTATATTCTCTCTGAATGATGATATACATTTAATTGTAGCAGGAATTGAGTTTTCTTGAGCACATGAAACCCTTCCTTGCATAGACAATAGTATCAACAGCTATGGGTCCCTATCAGAGACGCTGGGGCTCAGGAAATCTCTCCCTTGCTCCATCCCTTCATCCTCTGTGGCCACTGTATTCAGATTAAGACATTGTATTATTGGTTAATTAAAACCTGAACTTAAACCAAAGGTATGTGTGTATGTGTGTGTGTGTGTATTGAGGTATATGTATGTGGTTTCTTCCAACTAGCTCACAATTCATCTAAAACTTTGCAGAAGAACAAGATCCTACTTCAGCTGTCCATGCTACAGTGTCTCCATCTTCATAGGAAACCTGATTAGAGTTGGGTCTAGGAAACACGGACCTGAATCCCCCAGCCATGCCTTCTTATCCACTCTTCCTTTTCACTAAAGACTGGGTACTACTTCTCTCTTTCTCCTCAGTAAGTAGCTTAAGAGAGAGCAATATCAGAAAGAAAATACTTTGTAAGTCTGGGGAAAGCAAAGTTTTAAAACCTCTGAGGTCAGAATGTGGCGCCCTCTGGCTTCTCCCTCAGTTTAGACAACATGAAATGAACTAATCCACCTCTCTTGAATGTAAGGATCCTTCTGGCAGGCATAAGTCCATATGACCTTGACCCAATATCCTTAGAATTATTAAGCCTCCCTTTATTCATTCATAAAACTGAGTGCAGGGAGAATGGGAGAATGAATACATTTTTTCATAATTTTATTTTTAAGCAATCTCTACACCCAACATGGGCTCGAACTCACAACCCCAAGATCAAGAGTCGCATGCTCCACTGACGAAGCCAGCCAGGCACCCGAGCTAATGAATACATTTTTAAATGAATTTGTATTCAGCATGGAAATAGAGTCACAGTTAAGCCCCAGTCTGCCAAAGGCATACATTCATGGTTTTCACGCTGCGTGAACTCTGAGTAATGATTTCCTTTTGGGGAAAACTTACTAAGATTCAAAACATTAATTTTCTATTTTAATATGCATATATGCAATAATAGAATTATAGTTTTAATTGTGTTCAACACAAAAAAATATTCCCTGGAGTACCATCCAGTAGAATTCAGAGTCTTTATCCTTAGCTAGAGAAACTGAACTTTCTGGAGTCTGTGCTGAGAAAACCTGGACTCACTGAATAGTCTCCTCCTGTAACAGCCAGAAATAAATTTACTTCTTAGAAGATTTGTCCCTGTGTCCAGAGGATTGATGCTGAATTCTATGCACAGACCCAAAAGATGTAAACTTGTTTATGTTATTTTGGGGAAAATGCTTTAAAAACACTTCATTTTTTAAAAGATGCTTCAGGACTACATAAAACAGTGTAGGTAGATCAATTTTTAACAGGAGATAAAGAGTGTAATTATGTGAGCATAGTAGGTGGATTAATGCCCCCATGCACACATAGAAGTCCACATCCTAATCCCCAGGACCTGTGTATGTATGTTCCCGCATATGCTCAAAAGGACTCTGCCGATGTGATTCTGTTAAGGAACTTGAGATGGCAAGATTATCCTGTATTATCTGGGTGGGCCCATTGTAATCACAATTATAAGGTGGAGGCAGGAGAGTCAGAGAAGATGTGAAGACAGAAGAGGTGAGAGAGAAGGAGAGTGGCTGTTGGCTTTGAAGATGGAAGAGGGACCATAAGCTAAGAAAATGCAAGATAATGAATTCTCCCCTGGAACCTCCAGATGGAAACACACTTTCGCTGACACCTTGATTTTAAGACTTCTGCAGGATTGTAAAATAGTAAGTTTGTGTTGTTTTAAGCCATTAAGTTTGTTGAAATTTGTTACAGCAGGAATAGAAACTAATAATGAGTCAAAAGAAAGGGTCCAAGAAAAATATCATAAACTTCTAAGTGTGAACAACAAAACTGCACTGTTGTTCGGGCATGAGAGTCCAAGTGCAAACTTGATCATGTGTCAGCCACCCCTGGGCCTGACATAGAAAAGACACTTGATACATAATTGTGATATGTAAACTAATTAACAAAATTATGGAAGAAATAATAGAAATACAAGTAAATTATAGCCATGCACATGGAGTTCAAATAAGGAATACATAAATTCTCGCTTTGCAAAAAATTCAGATTCTGTGAAGGAAATTATGATCAATATACCACCAACTCAAAAAACCTAGTGTCCTCTAAATGTGATGACCTTGTTCAGCATCTCTTACGAGTAAATGTGGGATTGTTTAAAGGCACAGAGAGAAGGAAAAGCAACGTGTTTTTGGTTATTTGTTCCATTTTCCTTTCCTTCAGCTTTGCATAAACCAAACATATTCCACTTAGGAGCTACACAAATAGTTGAAGGTGGCATGAAGGTTGTAGCAAGCATATTTTTCAGGAGAAGTATATTTTTGCATTTGAAATTAGCCATAGCTTAGCAACGCCAGCTTCCAAAACATTTATACCAAGTGAAGAGCTGCATATGCTGGTGTGCTCGATGTACTGAAACAGCACCAAGCAGGGGCACCCAACAGGGTGGGAAAGGAGACTCTCAAAACACGCTTATTTTCCTGTTATTATTGCTGTTCAAAATTGTTTTCAGTCGAGAGCATCACGCTCTCGTGATTAGTTCAAAATTGTGGAAAGCAAGCATATGTTCTTTAACTTTGAGATGGTGCCTGTTAACACTGGAATCATGATTATTATTATATTATAATATAATTATTATAATGTACATCATATTATTATTACTAGAGAGTAGCTTTCAAACTGAAAATTAAAGAGCTCCAGTGTCATCTTCTGACTCCAGTGCAGTTCAGCCTCTCAAGTCACCAAAAGGGACACACACTTTCTATCTCCCTCTCGAATTCCCCTGAATGGTGTGGGCGTGGGTCTTCAAACCAGTTTAGGGCAGAGCACGGCTTCTGCTCCATCTTCCTTCTCTGGCAAACTGAGAGCAGGATTTACCTTTATTTTCTTTTTAAAAGGCCCTAGTCATTTCTTTTTTAAGATTTTATTTTTAATTTATTTGACAGAGAGAGACACAGCAAGAGAGAGAACACAAGCAGGGGGAGTGGGAGAGGGAGAAGCAGGCTTCCCGCTGAGCAGGGAGCCCGATGCGGGGTTCGATCCCAGGACCCTGGGACCATGACCTGAGCCTAAGGCAGACGCTTAACGACTGAGCCACTAGGCGCCCCTGAGAGCAGGATTTAATCTATTTTCTCCTCCATAGCATGCTTTCCAGACCCCTCCTTCTTCCCCTCCCTGGAGATGACTACGTTCATAAAAGATCACATGCCAAATGGCTGATAAAGTATGTGGTTTAATTGCCAAACAGATTAAGATGAACAATGACAGTGCGTAAATATCAGCCATGGCACAAATTTCATCTGTTAAAAGGTCAAGCGTGGTGCCATTGTCTCCCTGCCGGGGAAGTGGGAGGTTGGTTCATTGTTCTGGGGTCAGAGCTGGAGGACATCAGGATATCCCCAATACTTTCCCGGATGCATCTTCATACCTTCTTCATCCCTTCTCCCTGCTTTCTTGGGAAAAGTCTTGAATGCAGAGTAGAAAATTTGAGGAGAATAAAGAAGAGGGGCTTTGGATCAAAACATACCTGGGCTCAAATCTCAGTCCAGCTATTTTCTGGTTGTGACACCCTGGGTCTGGTAGACACTCGCTCTGAGGTTTACACATCTGTTCAATAAAGTAACGTGGCATAGTTTCCAGAATCGTTGTAGGGTGATTGAAAGAGAAAACCCCTATTAGCTTTCTTCACACTACAGAAAGGTCAGCTATCGCTAAAACCCACAAATATCCCTGTGCTAGGTGACGTTACATCATCCTTTCTGGTTCCACCTTTATTCTCTACTATTTTCTTAAACTCGTAAGTGGTCAGTGCCTGAGATCACAACCATTTCTTAAGATACAAAGGCTGTTACTACCTAAATCTAGTTCATCAAGGGCTCCCTGTTCTGGAAGGAGTGGGAAACTTCCCTTATTAGAGAAAGGAAATTAAAAAAGCCAGTTTTTCAGGTAGAGAAATTAATCAGCCAATTCTGAATGGCCAGGTAAAGTGGATCAAATTTACCTGCCAGCCTGGGAATGTGTAGGCTCCACATTCTGCCTCAGCCTCCTGCCCCACCATGTGTTGATGACTGGTGACCATGTTGTGCAGCATTTCCCTCACAGCCATGGACTCCACGTCAAAACCTCACGTCGAGCTGCTTTGTCTGGCCTGCTGGGCATCTCAAGGTGTGGCTGCCCTCTGGTGGTAGCTGTCTTCCCCACACCCAAATGTAATGATTTTTTTGTTTGTGTTTTCCATTTTACTTCGGTCCCACTGCCCGAGAGCCCAGGCAGCTGACCAGTTCACTTACCTGCTTCCTAGGCTGCAGCTCCCTGTGCAAACTTCTACTGAGAGGGAACCATTGACTTCGAGCTGCATTTTTCTGCTGAGATGTTTGTCTCCGGAAGCCCTGCCAACAGCTGAAGACATTTACCATTTCTTTCTTGCATTTTCTTTTCCAGACTAAGGTTTCATCTCAGGAAAGGTAGCTCCAGCTGCCTTCGGGGGATCTTCCAGTGTTCTTCTAAAAGGTGACATGTAGAACTGAATATTAAACCCAGCTGTAATCTAATCTATACAATGCAAAGCAGCCCTGGGATGCTGCTTCCCAGGCATCCAGACTTGCAACTCCCACAAAGGGACAGCTGAGGAGCTCTCCTCTGCTCTCCAGATCTCTTGCTCCAGCCTCTCACTTGCATTTCATACTGCTCACCAAACATCTGTCACCTGGGTGGTCTGAGGTGCACCTCAGACTCCATAATATAAAATCACACTATTTCCCCCCAAACTTGTTCTCCTCCTTCTGTATTCAGTGCTTTGGATAAAGGTCTGTTGTGTCAGCCTATAACTGTTCCCTTTGGCTCCATCATTTACTGCCCTAATTATATCTGATATGCATACCTAATAGTGATAACCCCCTGCTTAAAATAAGTTTATACTGTCGACAGAATAAAAGCCAAGCTCTTTGGCAGAGCACTCTGGGCCCTGAGTAATCTAGAGGACCCATTCTATTCTCCAGACTCACTGCCTCCCTCACTACACCATCTGATGAACCATTCTCCAATTATACCACACATGTTTCTTCTTCCATGTTTGCCCTTCAGCCTAGAGAAATTCTATCTACCCAGATCTAAAATTCCCCTCTAAATAATATCTCCACTCTCAAAATGTCCCAGGTTCTTCTCCATTGCAGCAGAAGTAATGATTCTCATCTTGAGATTCATATAGCATTTGTTGACTCTGTTATAGGACATATTATTCTGTGTCCAAGCTTCAGACAAATTCTTTCAGCCTTGTAGGACTCTAAGTTCCCTGAAGCTATGAGTCCATCTTATAAAACTTTGTAAATCTAACACTAAGCACAGTGCCAGATTTGTGGTGGGTGCTTAAAAATGTTTTGTGGGGGTTCATGGGTGGCTCAGCCAGTTAAGCGGCTGCCTTCAGTTCAGGTCATGATTCCGGGGTCCTGGGATCGAGTCCCACCTCAGGCTCCCTGCTCTAAGGGGAGCCTGCTTCTCCCTCTCCTTCTGCCTGCCACTCCCCCTGCTTGTGCTCTCTCTGTCAAATAAAATCTTTTTTAAAAATGATTTGTGATTTAAACCCAAATATCAGCACAGTTTAAAGTTATATAAGCTTTTAAATACATTGTAGTTATCCTTGTGGTTGACCAAATATACCACCTATTATGTTTTCACCTAAACTAGTATAAAGTGAAATCTCTCTTTCCTGCAGTTATATAGGTGATTTCTTTGGGGGAGGGAGAAGTTGGTCATCCAACAACTGCCAATATTCAATGTTTGGGTTCATCTGCATACCTTGGTTTTAGTCTGAGCATGGTGGTTAAAAAGGCAATCTCTGAAGTTAAATGTCTACACTCAAACACCCACTATGCCTTTTATTAGACCTTACATATGTTATACCTCTAGAACTGTAATTTTTTTAATCTGTAAAACTGGAATAAAGAAATTACCTATCAAGATAGTTTCAAGAATTAATTGGAATAATCCATGAGAAATATTTACACAGTGCCTAGCACATAGAAACTGCTCTGTAAATTTTAGCTGTAGCAATAATTATTCTACATACATCCGTGTCTATATGCACATTTATTATACATAAAATTCCACAAAACAATGTGAGTCACAGTGTGTAAATACCTTGATGAGAATAAAATTCAACTAAGAATTTCTTGATTTTATGAATGTTGCTAATTTAACTTAATTCACTGTAAATACTAAATGCTGCATTCTCCCTGTAAAAACGAACCTTACACAATGTCCACATTAATAAGTAAATAATGTAGAACACTGAACCACTGCTTTATGGGAGCTAAGTTCCAGGAGTTGTAATGCAGCTCAATAAACAAATAATTTCCTCAGCTGGAATCCAGTGCTGAAGAACCTAGAAAATTAATGTCTCCAGGTTGAAATAGGAGATTTCATTATTCTTATTACATATGTGGATACTGCAACTTTTTAAAATTGCAGGAGATCACTGGTCTGTGCTTGGTAACTCTGTGCCTCAGCGTCCTTACATGTAAAATGGGAATCGTAGTAACAGGAACTACCGCAAAGAGATGTTTTGAGGATTAAATGACAATATATTTAAAGTGCTTAAAACAGATTTCTGGGGAAGTTGGCAGAGTAGGAGGACCCTACGGCCACCTTGTCCCACGGATACAACTATGTAACACCCACATCCATGTAAATAACCCCAAGAATAACTTGAAGACTGGCAAAACAGCCTTTCCATGGCTAAATGTAGTCCACACCCAGGAGGGTGGGAAGGGCAAGGACGGGTTGGGGATCTAAACAAACCCGCAGGGCTGTCTATGGGAGGGAGGGACGCTGTAGGCTTGGAAAGAAGAGAAAACAAACCCTCACACCAGGCATTCCAGGCACACTGGACCCACATGGGAAAGACAAATCCCCATAACATTTGGCTTTGAAAGCCAGAAGGGCAGAATTTTGTGAGTTCTTAACATTAGTGGGGCTTAACAACTAGAACTTCAAAAATCAGCAGGCTCAGAGTCAGGAGGTCAATAGAAAACTGAGTCTCCACCCTTAAAAAGCCAGTACAGCAAAGAGACCTTCAGCAACACAGCATAGAAGCGGCAGTTTCAAAAACACCTAGGGTATATGGGAGGGAAATTTGTTTACAAATCTCAGAGAGTGTGCTGGAGGAGCCGGGATCATTGGGGGACTTCAGACACAAAGAAGCTGGCAGGCACCATTTCCCTCCCCTGCCTCCAAAGCTAGACACAGGGATACTTGTGGGAACCAAATCTATACCAACACTCGCTATGTAACCAGCTAACAGTGTGCCCCACCTCCATGTTCTCCTGCAGACATGCCCCCTCCAGCCAGACCTCAACTCCAGGTCCCCTCCCACAGGAGACCCATGCAAACCTTGCAATACCACGTGCCCTGCCTTTAGTTCCCCTGTGGACCTTCCCCCTCCAATCTACCCATGGCTGGAGCCCATCCCAAGTGGTGGTACAACAAGCTTGGCAGTGTGCAAGCAACCCCAGCAGGGTCCAACACCACTCCAAAGTGACTCCTGCCCCCAGGGAAAGGGAAAGATAACCACACATAACAGTCAGACTGCAGCCCTAGCAGTGGGTTGGGAGCGCACACCTGGTCTGACAGCAGGTCCCACCTGCCAACTAAAGCTTCTCAGGGGACAACACAGGGGAAAGTACTTCCCTGCAATTCAGTGCTACTGCATCACTGGCATCACCAGGGCTGACTCAACTTAAGTCCAAGGTGGCCCCAGATTGGCATACTAACAACACAGGGATTAAAGAGGCAAAGAGATACATTGCAGATGACTGGACTGAAAGTAAACATGGCTCAGCCACAACAGCAGGGCACATGCCACAGACATAAGAGGCACCCCTGAAACACCAGGTTCTGGTGAACAGAAGGACCTCTTCTTCATAAAGCCATTACTTTCAAGAGCAGGAGATATAGCTGACTTTCCTAACACATAGAAACAGACACAGAGGGTTAGACAAAATGAGGAAACAGAGTAAGGAACAGGACAAAGTCACAGCAAGAAGCCTAAACGAAACAGAAATGGAGATGAATAATATGCCTGATTGGGAATTTAAAGATTGTGAATTTAAAGTAACAGCCATAAAGATATTCACTGGACCTGAGAAAAGAGGGGAGGACCTCAGTGAGATCCTTAACAAAGAGATAGAAAACAAAAAAGAACCAATCAGAGATGAAGAATTCAATAACTGGAATTAAAAATACAGTGGAGGAATAAACGGTAGACTAGAAGAAACAGAAGAACAGATCAGTGACATGGACAACAGAGTAAAGGAAAGTGAGAGAAAAAATAATACAAAATGAAAATAGACTAGGGGAACTCCATGACACCATCAAACATAATAACATTTGCATTATAGGGACCCCAGAAGGACAAGAGAGAGGAAAGGGGGTGGAAAATTTATTTGAAGAAATAATAGCTGAAAAGTTCCCAAATTAGGGAGAGGAAACAAAAATCCAGATCCAAGATGCACAAAGAGCCCCCAACAAACTCAACCCAAGGAGGTCCACACCAAAACACATAGTAATTAAAATGGCAAAAATTGATGATAAAGAATCTTAAAAGCAGCAAGAGAAAATAGAACAGTTACATACAAGTGAAACCCCATAGGGTATCAGCTGATTTTTCAGTAGAAATTCTGTAGGCCAGAAGAGAATGGCCTGATACATTCAAAGTGCTGAAGTAAAGTGCTTAAAACAATGATTGCTCCACAGGAAGCTTAAATAGGTATTAACTATTAATTTCATAATACATATGGATAACAAGAGCACCTCAGGAATCCAGAGCAGATGAATATACAGACGTCAAGTAAAATAAAAAAAACAAATAAATAAAGACATTTAAAAGACCCCCATAAAATCAGAACTTTTCCTTCCTAACCTTATGAGAGCATTTGCTATTGGAATTATGCAATTGTTATGGTGGCATTCCATACAGCTACTTAACATATGTTTAAATAAGTTAAAGTTTACACAAAGAACTTGGATATTATGGAATTTAATTATTTATTTTTTTAATTCAATTAATTAACATATAACTTATTATTTGTTTCAGAGGTAGAGGTTAGTAATTATAGAGGTGGAGGTCAGTGATTGTAATCAGCCTTATATAATACCCGGTGCTCATTACAACACATATCCTCCCCAGTGTCCATCATCCAGTTATCCCCCTGCCCTCCCCTTCCCCTCTAGCAACCCTCAGTTTGTTTCCTATGATTAAGAACCTCATGCTTTCTCTCCCTCTCTGATTTCATCTCGTTTTATTTTTCCCTCTCTTCCCCTATGATCCTGTTTTGTTTCTTAAATTCCACAAAGGAGTGAGATCATTATGATAATTGTCTTTCTCTGAATGGTTTATTTCACTTAGCATAATATACTCTAGTTCCATTCACATCCTCGCAAATCACAAGATTTCATTTTTTTATGGCTGAGTAGTATTCCATAGTATCTTTGGGGTAAGTCCCTAGTAGTGCAATTGATGGGTCATATGATAGCTCTATTTTCAACTTTTTGAGGAACATCAATACTGTTTTCCAGAATGGTTGCGCCAGCTTGCATTTCCACCAACAGTGTAAGAGGGTTCCCCTTTATCCACATCCTCACAAACCTCTATCATTTCCTGAATGGTTAATTTTAGTTGTTCCGACTGGTGTGAGGTGGTATCTCATTGAGGTTTTGATTTGGATTTCCCTGATGATGAGTAATGTTGAGCATTTTTGCATGTGGCTGCTAGCCATTTGGATGTCTACTTTGGAGAAATGTCTGCTCATGCCTTCTGCCCATTTCTTGACTGGATTATTTGTTCTTTGGGTGTTGAGTTTGATAAGTTCTTTATATATCTTGGATACTAGCCCTTTATCTGATATGTCATTTGCAAATATCTTCTCCCATTCCGTCAGCTGTCTTTTGGTTTTGTCGATTGTTTCCTCTGCTGTGCAAAAGCTTTTTATCTTGATGAAATCCCAATAGTTCATTTTTGCCTTATTTCCCTTGTCTTTGGAGACATGTCTAGCAAGAAGTTGTATGCTATGGCCAGGGTCACAGAGGTTGCTGTCTGTGTTCTCCTCTAAGATTTTGATGGATTCGTGTCTCACATTTAGGTCTTTCATCCATTTTGAGTCTATTTTGTGTGTGGTGTAAGGAAATGGTCCAGTTTCATTCTTCTGCATGTGGCTGTCCAATTTTCCGAACACCATTGGTTCAAGAGACTTTTTTCCATTGGCTATTCTTTCCTGCTTTGTCAAAGATGAGTTGACCATAGAGTTGAGGGTCCATTTCTGGGTTCTCTATTCTGTTCCATTGATCTATGTGTCTTTTTGTGCCAGTACCATACTGTCCTGATGCTTACAGCTTTGTAATAGAGCTTGAAGTCTGGCATTATGATGCCACCAGTTTTGGTTTTCTTTTTCAACATTCCCCTGGCTATTCAAGGTTTTTTTCTGGCTCCATACAAATTTTAGGATTGTTTGTTCCAGCTCTGTGAAAAAAGTTAATGGTATTTTGATAGGGATTGCACTGAATGTATCGATTGCTTTAGGTAGCACATACATTTTAACATTTGTCCTTCCAATCCATGAGCATGGAATGTTTTTCCATTTCTTTGTGTCTTCCTTAATTTCTTTCATGAGGGTTCTATAGTTTTCTGAGTACAGATCCTTTACCTATTTGGTTAGGTTTATTCCTAGACATCTTATGGTTTTGGGTGCAGTTGTAAATGGGATCCACTCCTTAATTTCTCTTTCTTCTGTCTCCTTGTCAGTGTATAGAAATGCAACTGATTTCTGTGCATTGATTTTATATCCTGCCACTTTACTGAAGTCCTTTATGAGTTCTAGCAATTTTGGGGTAAACTCTTTTGGGTTTCCCACATAGAGTATCATGTCATCTGCAAAGAGTGAGAGTTTGACTTCTTTGCCAATTAGGATGACTTTTATTTCTTTTTGTTGTCTGATTGCTGAGGCTAGGGCTTCTAGTACTATGTTGAACAAAAGTGGTGAGAGTGAGCATCCCTACCATGTTCCTGACCTTAGGTGAAAAGCTCTCATTTTTCCCCCTTGAGAATGATATTCACTATGGCCTTTTCATACATGGCTTTTATGATATTGAGGTATGTTCCCTCTATCCCTACATTGTGAAGAGTTTTAATCAAGAAAGGATGCTGTACTTTGTCAAATGCTTTTTCTGCATCTATTGAGAGGATCATATGGTTCTTGTCTTTATTAATGTAGTGTATCACTTGGGTTGAATTGTGAATGTTTAACCACCTTGCAGCCCAGGATTAAGTCCCACTTGGTTGTGGTGAATAATCTTTTTAATGTACTATTGGATCCTGCTGACTAGTATCTTGGCAAGATTTTTGGCATCCATGTTCATCAGGGATATGGGTCTGTAATTCTCCTTTTTGGTGGGGTCTTTGTCTGGTTTTGGGATCAAGGTAATGCTGGCCTCATAGAAAGAGTTTGGAAGTTTTCCTTCCATTTCTATTTTCTGAAACAGCTTCAGAAGAATAGGTATTAATTCTTCTTTAAATGTTTGGTAGAAATCCCCTGGGAAGCCATCTGGCGCTTGTTGGGAGATTTTTGTTTACTACTTCAGTTTCCTTGCTGGTTATGGGTCTGTTCAGGTTTTCTATTTCTTCCTGTTTCAGTTTTGGTAGTATGTAATTCTCTAGGAATGTGTCCATTTCTTCCAGATGGACTAATTAGTTAGCATATAGTTGCACATAATACGTTCTTATAACTGTTTGTTTCTTCAGTGTTGGTTGTGATCTCTCCTCCTTCTCTTTTCTTTTTGATAAGTCTGGCCAGGGGTTTATCAATCTTTATTTCTGTCAAAGAACCAGCTCCTAGTTTGGTTGATCTCTTCTGCTGTTCTATTTATTTCTATTTCATTGATCTCTGCTCTAATCTTTATTATATCTCTTCTCCTGCTTGGTTTAGGCTTTATTTGCTGTTCTTTCTCCAGCTCCTTTAGATGTAAGGTCAGATTGTGTATTTGATACCTTTCTTATTTCTTGAGAAAGACTTGTAATGCTATATACCTCCCTCTAAGGACCACCTTTGCTGCTTCCAAAGGTTTTAAGCAGTATTGTTTTCATTTTCATTTGTTTCCATGAGTTTTTTTAATTCTTTAATTTCCTGGTTGACCCATTCATTCTTTAGTAGGATGCTCTTTAGCCTCCAAGTATTTGAGTTCTTTCCAAATTTCCTCTTGTGATTGAGTTCAAGTTTCAAAGCACTGTGGTCCAAAAATATGCAGGGAATGATCCCAGTCTTTTGTTACCAGTTGAGGCCTGATTTGTGACCTAGGATGTGATCTCTTCTGGAGAATGTTCCGTGTGCACTTGAGAAGAATGTGTATTCTATTGCTTTAAGATGGAATGCTCTGAATATATCTGTGAAGTCCAACTGGTCCAGTGTGTCATTCAAAGTCCTTGTTTCCTTGTTGATCACCTGCTTAGATGATCTGTCTATTGCAGTGAATGGGGTGTTTAAGTCCCCTACCATTATTGTATTATTATTGATGTGTTTCTTTAATTTTGTTATTAAGTGGTTTATATATTTGGCTGCTCCCATGTTAGGAGCATAAATATTTACAGTTGTTAGATCTTCTTATTGGATAGACCCTTTAATTATGATATAGTGTCCTTCTTCATCTTTTATTACAGTCTTTGGTTTAAAATCTAATTTGTCTGGTATAAGGATTGCCACCCCAGCTTTCTCTTGATGTCCATTGGAATGAGAGTTTTCCACCCCCTCACTTTCAATCTGGAGGTGTTTTGGGGTCTAAAATGAGTCCCTTGCAGACAACATATCAATGGGTCTTGCTTTTTTATACAATCTGTTACCCTGTGTTTTTGATTGGGGGACTTAGGTCATTTATATTCAAAGTAACTTTTGAAGGAAATGAATTTAGTGCCATTCTATTACCTGTAAAGTCATTGTTTCTGTATATTGTCTGTTTTTTCCTGGGCTTTCTACTTTTGGTCTCTCTCTCCGATTACGGGATCTCCTTTAATATTTCTTAAAGATTTACTTATTTATTTATTTGAGACAGAGAGAATGAGAGAGAGAGAGAGAGAGCACATGAGACAGGGGAGGGTAAGAGGGAGAAGCAGACTCTCTGCCAAGCAGGGAGCCCGATGTGGGACTCGATCCAGGGACTCCTGGATCATGACCTGAGCCGAAGGCAGTCGCTTAACCAACTGAGCCACCCAGGCGCCCTCCCCTTTAATATTTCTTACAGGACTAGTTTAGTGATCACAAATTCTTTTAGTTTCTGTTTGTCTTGGAAGCTTTGTATCACTCCTTCTATTTTGAATGATATCCTTGCTGGATAAACTATTCTTGGCTGCATATTTTTCTCATTTAGCATCCTAAATATATCATGCCAGTCCTTTCTGGCCTGTCAGGTATCTCTGGGTAGGTCTGCTTCCAGTCTAATGTTTCTACCCTTGTAGGTTAGAGACCTCCTGTCCGGAGCTGATCGTATTTGATCATATTCTGCTTTTTTTTTGTTTTGTGCTGTTTTTGTTTGTTTTTATCTTTTTCTTTTTCTTTTTTTTCTTTCCCTTTCTTTTCCCCCGGTTTCAGCTCTTTTCTGATTTGTTTAGAGTATATTTTCTGGGGACGTTTTACACTGTAAGCAGTTTGTTCCTGCATTCATCTATTCTCCGCTGGACAAAATGACAAGATGGAAAAAATCACCTCAGCAAAAAGAACAAGAGGCAGTACCAACTGCCAGGGACCTACTCAATATGGACATTAGTACGATGTCGGACCTAGAGTTCAGAATGATGATTTTAAAGATACTAGCTGGGCTTGAAAAAGCATGGAAGTTATTAGAGAAACACTTTCTGGAGAAATAAAAGAACTAAAATCTAACGAAGTCGAAATCAAAAAGGCTATTAATGAGGGGCAATTAAAAATGGGGGCACTAACTGCTAGGATAAATGAGGCAAAAGAGACAATCAGTGATATAGAGGACCAAATGATAGAAACTAAAGAAGCTGAGAAAAAGAGAGATAAACAACTACTGGATCACAAGGGCAGAATTCGAGAGATAAGCGATACCATAAGACGAAACAACATTAGAATAATTGGGATCCTAGAAGAAGAAAGAGAGAGGGAGGCAGAAGGTATATTGGAGCAAATTATAGCAGAGAACTTCCCTAATGTGGGGAAGGAAACAGGCATCAAAATCCAGGAGGCACAGAGAACACCTCTCAAAATCAACAAAATTAGGTCAACACCCTGACAACTAATAGTAAAACTTACGAGTCTGAGGGACAAAAGGAAATCCTGAAAGCAGCTCGGGAGAAGAGATAAGTAACCTACAATGGTAGAAACATTAGATTGGCAACAGACCTATCCAAAGAGACCTGGCAGGCCAGAAAGGGTTGGCATGATATATTCAAAGCACCAAACGAGAAAAATATGCAGCCAAGAATACTATATCCAGCTTGGCTGTCATTGACAATAGAAGGACAGATAGAAGGCTTCCAGGACAAACAAAAAATAAATGAATTTCCAAACACGAAACCAGCCCTCCAAGAAATATTGAAAGGGGTCCTCTAAGCAAAGAGAGATCCAAAGAGCAACACAGACCAGGAAGGAACACAGATAATATACAGTAACAGTCACCTTACAGGCAATACAATGGCACTAAATTCATATCTTTCAATAGTTACCCTGAATGTAAATGGGCTAAATGCCCCAATCAAAAGACACAGGCTATCAGATTGGATTAAAAAACAAGACCCATTGATATGCTGTCTGCAAGAGACTCATTTTAGACCCAAAGGCACCCCCAAATTGAAAGTGAAGGGGTGAAAAACCATTTACCATGCTAATGGACACCAAAAGAAAGCTGGGGTGGCAATCCTTATAGCAGACAAATTAGATTTTAAACCAAAGACTATAATAAGAGATGAGGAAGGACAGTATATCCTACTTAAAGGGTCTATCCAACAAGAAGATCTAACAATTGTAGATATCTATGCCCCTAACATGGGAGCAGGCAATTATATAAGCCAATTAATAACAAAAGCAAAGAAACACATTGACAACAATACAATACTAGTGGGGGACTTTAACTCCCCCCTCACTGAAATGGACAGATCATCTAAGCAAAAGATCAGTGTTGGTTGTGATCTCTCCTCCTTCTCTTTTCTTTTTGATAAGTCTGGCCAGGGGTTCATCAATCTTTTACTTCTGTCAAAGAACCAGCTCCTAGTTTGGTTGATCTCTTCTGCTGTTCTATTTATTTCTATTTCATTGATCTCTGGATCAACCAAATGGACTTCACAGACATATTCAGAACATTCCATCCCAAAGCAATGGAATACACATTCTTCTCTAGTGCCCATGGAACATTCTCCAGAATAGATCACATCCTAGGTCACAAATCGGGTCTCAACATGTACCAAAAGTTTGGGATCATTCCCTGCATGTTTTCAGACCACAATGCTTTGAAACTAGAACTCAAACACAAGAGGAAAGTCGGAAAGAACTCAAATACATGGAGGCTAAAGAACATCCTACTAAAGAATGAATGGGTCAATCAGGAAATTAAAGAAGAATTAAAAAAACTCATGGGAACTAATGAAAATGAAAACAGAACTATTCAAAATCTTTGGGAAGCAGTAAAGGCAGTCCTGAGAGGAAAGTATATAGCAATACAAGCCTTTCTCAGGAAACAAGAAAGATCTCAAATACACAATCTAACCCTACACCTAAAGGAGCTGGAGAAAAAGCAGCAAATAAAGCCTAAACCCAGCAGGAGAAGAGAAATAATAAAGATCAGAGCAGAAATCAATGATATAGAAACCAAAAGAACAGTAGAACAGATCAACGAAACTAGGAGCTGGTTCTTTGAAAGAATTCACAAGATTGATAAACCCCTGGCCAGACTTATCAAAAAGAAAAGAGAAATGACCCAAATCAACAAAATCATGAATGAAAGAGGAGAGATCACAACTAACACCAAAGAAATACAATTATAAGAACATATTATGAGCAACTATATGCCAGGAAATTAGATAATGGAAGAAATGGATGCATTCCTAGTGATGTATCAACTACCAAAACTGAACCAGGAAGAAATAGAAAACCTGAACAGACCTATAACCATGAAGGAAATTGAAGCAATCATCAAAAATCTCCCAAAAAACAAAAACCCAGGGCCAGATGGCTTCCCAGGGGAATTCTACCAAACATTTCAAGAAGAATTAATACCTATTCTCCTGAAACTGTTCCAAAAAATAGAAATGGAAGGAAAACTTCCAAACTCATTTTATGAGGCCAGCATTACCTTGATCCCAAAACCAGACAAAGACCCCATCAAATAGGAGAATTACAGACCAATATCTTTGATGAACATGGATGCAAAATTTCTCAGCAAAATACTAGCCAACAGGATCCAACAGTACATTAAAAGGATTATTTACCACAACCAAGTGGGATTTATCCCTGGGCTGCAAGGTTGGTTCAACATCCGCAAATCAATCAATGTGATACAATACATTAACAAAAGAAAGAACAAGAATCATAGGATCCTCTCAATAGATGCAGAAAAAGCATTTGACATACTACAGCATCCTTTCTTGATTAAAACTCCTCAGAGTATAGGGATAGAGGGTACATACCTCAATATCATAAAAGCCACCTATTCAAAAACCACAGCGAATATCATTCTCAGTGGGGAAAACCTGAGAGCTTCCCCCTAAGGTCAGGAACGTGGCAGAGATGTCCATTATCACCACTGCTATTCAACATAGTATTAGAAGTCCTAGCCACAGTAAACAGACAACAAAAAGAAATCAAAGGCATCCAAATTGGCAAAGAAGGAGTCAAATTCTCACTCCTTGCAGATGATATGATACTTTATGTGGAAAACCCAAAAGACTCCACCCCAAAACTGCTAGAACTCATACACGAATTCGGTAAAGTGGCAGGATATAAAATCAATGCACAGAAATCAGTGGCATTCCTATACGCCAACAACAAGACAGAAGAAAGAGAAATTAAGGAGTCGATCCCATTTACAATCACACCCCAAACCATAAGATACCTAGGAATAAATCTAACCAAAGAGGCAAAGGATCTGTACTCAGAATATAAAATACTCATGAAAGAAATTGAGGAAGACACAAAGAAATGGAAAAACGTTCCATGCTCATGGATTGGAAGAACAAATATTGTGAAGATGTCAATGCTACCTAGAGCAATCTACACATTCAATGCAATCCCCATCAAAATACCATCCACTTTTTTCAAAGAAATGGAACAAATCATCCTAAAATTTGTATGGAACCAGAAAAGACCCCGAATAGCCAGAGGAATGTTGGAAAAGAAAAGCAAAGCTGGCGGCATCACAATTCCAGACTTCCAGCTCTATTACAAAGCTGTCATCATTAAGAGAGTATGGTACTGCCACAAAAACAGACACATAGATCGATGGAACAGAATGGAGAGCCCAGAAACGGACCCTCAACTCTATGGTCAACTCATCTTTGACAAAGCAGGAAAGAATGTCCAATGGAAAAAAAGACAGTCTCTTCAACAAATGGTGTTGGGAACATTGGACAGCCACATGCAGAAGAATGAAACTGGACCATTTCCTTACACCACACACAAAAATAGACTCCAAATGGTTGAAAGACCTAAACGTGAGACAGGAGTCCATCAAAATCCTAAAGGAGAACACAGGCAGCAACCTCTTCGACCTCAGCCGCAGCAACTTCTTCCTAGAAACATGGCCAAAGGCAAGGGAAGCAAGGGCAAAAATGAACTTTTGGGACTTCATCAAGATAAAAAACTTTTGCACAGCAAAAGAAACAGTCCACGAAACCAAAAGACAACCAACAGAATGGGAGAAGACATTTGCAAATGACATATCAGATAAAGGGCTAGTATCCAAAATCTATAAAGAACTCATCAAACTCAACACCCAAAGAACAAATAATCCAATCAAGCAATGGGCAGATGACAAGAACAGACATTTTTCCAAAGAAGACATCCAAATGGCCAACAGACACATGAAAAAGTGCTCAACATCGCTCGGCATCAGGGAAATCCAAATCAAAACCTCAATGAGATACCACCTCACACAAGTCAGAATGGCTAAAATTAACAAGTCAGGAAATGACAGATGTTGGCTGGGATATGGAGAAAGGGAAACCTTCTTACACCGTTGGTGGGAATGCAAGCTGGTGCATCCACTCTGGAAAACAGTATGGAGGTTCCTCAAAAAGTTGAAAATAGAGCTACCATACGATCCAGCAATTGCACTACTGGGTATTTACCCCAAAGATACAAATGGAGGGATCCGAAGGGGTATGTGCACCCCAATGTTTATAGCAGCAATGTCCACAATAGCCAACCTGTGGAAAGAGCCAAGATGTCCATCGACAGATGAATAAATAAAGAAGAAGTGGTATATATATACAATGGAATATTATGCAGCCATCAAAAGGAATGAGATCTTGCCATTTGCCACAACGTGGATGGAACTGGAGGGTGTTATGCTGAGTGAAATAAGTCAATCAGAGAAAGGCATGTATTACATGACCTCACTGATATGAGGAATTCTTAATCTCAGGAAACAAACTGAGGGTTGCTGGAAT
>NW_027397072.1:64106471-64107098 GCF_003265705.2 Callorhinus ursinus | reverse complement strand
ATCAATCTTTTACTTCTGTCAAAGAACCAGCTCCTAGTTTGGTTGATCTCTTCTGCTGTTCTATTTATTTCTATTTCATTGATCTCTGGATCAACCAAATGGACTTCACAGACATATTCAGAACATTCCATCCCAAAGCAATGGAATACACATTCTTCTCTAGTGCCCATGGAACATTCTCCAGAATAGATCACATCCTAGGTCACAAATCGGGTCTCAACATGTACCAAAAGTTTGGGATCATTCCCTGCATGTTTTCAGACCACAATGCTTTGAAACTAGAACTCAAACACAAGAGGAAAGTCGGAAAGAACTCAAATACATGGAGGCTAAAGAACATCCTACTAAAGAATGAATGGGTCAATCAGGAAATTAAAGAATTAAAAAAACTCATGGGAACTAATGAAAATGAAAACAGAACTATTCAAAATCTTTGGGAAGCAGCAAAGGCAGTCCTGAGAGGAAAGTATATAGCAATACAAGCCTTTCTCAGGAAACAAGAAAGATCTCAAATACACAACCTAACCCTACACCTAAAGGAGCTGGAGAAAAAGCAGCAAATAAAGCCTAAACCCAGCAGGAGAAGAGAAATAATAAAGATCAGAGCAGAAATCAATGATATAGAAA